>NC_142144.1:28683055-29013333 GCF_024610735.1 Ursus americanus
TATTGACATAGTTGGAGTTAGCTCTACCATTTCACAATTTGATTTATGTTTATGAAACTTCTTTTTTGAAAACAATAATTTATCTACTTTATTTGAAGGATCTAGTATTACTCTAGAGACCTACCAAATGCAACTTGAAGTAATTAAAGAGTCAAAAATCCTATCATTCATGGGGCGCCTGGGTAGCTCAGTTTGTTAAGCATCTGGCTTCTGCTCAGATCATGATCTCAGGATCCTGGGATCGAGCCTCCCTTGGGGCTGCGCTCAGCAAGGAGTCTGCTTCTCCCTCTCCATCTACCCCTCCTCCTGCTTGTGCTCTCTCTCTCTCTAAAATCAATAAATAAAATCTTTTTTAAAAATCCTGTCATTCATTTTTCTCCTTTTTCATGAGTTGTTCATGAAACAGTTATTCATTATGTTTTTACTTCATGCCAAGCACTAAGATGGCAGTTGAAACCAGCAAAACCTATTTCCTCTCCTCAAGACCTCAGAATACTGAGAGAGGCAGACTTAAAAAAGAAACAAACAAACAAAAAACTCCAGTAGATATTTGCCTCACGTATTTTTAACAGCAGTAGTATCTCTGGTTTGCTTGGAGAGGAAAAAATGCTGTCTGTGGGAGTTTTCATTTTGCAGAAGATAGATTAATTGAATCCTGAAGGATAGCATAAGAAGAATCAGAGATGGATAGAGGAAAAGAAGAAGGTGGTGGACTTCTTATGCAGGATCAGAATTTGAAAGCTGAACGTGGGGACCAGGATGTAGCTGTGAGCACTGTGGCATAAGCTTCATCTACAGAGTGACAGGCTGCAAGCCTGGAAAAGTAGGCAAGGAGGTGGGTCATGAAGGACCTTGTATGTCATTGACATGAAATATTTTAAGTTTTATTGATTGCTTACCAGTACACATCTTTAAAGTTATATTCAAATAAAATCACATTATACAACAGAGATAGCTTCCATATATCATCACTAAATGGAATAAATTGGGATAATTTCAGTTTAATTATACTCAAAATGGACAAATTCTCTGCAATTTAATCTAATATCTAGGTTTTAAATTTGTCTGTGTTATGGAGTCCAAAGTCTTGAATTTATTAATTAAAATAATGGTAACATTATAAAATATTGAGGGTTGCAAGATACATTATCAAACCATTCCAGATGGATAAAATGGTAATTGTACTGCTACAAGTGGGAAAATGCTAATAAGAGCAATTGAATTTCCTTCAGCCGAATCATTAATAAAATTCTGCAGCAAGTTAGATTTAAATATATTGTTTAATGATGCTGATTATCTTCAGATTTGTAGTTACTTCCTAATGGAAGAACAATATGTATGACATTTTTCAATAATAATTATAAAAATATTACTAATTATTATGAACATTTATTGAATGGTTCCTGTGTGCCAGGCCCAGCACTAAATACTTTCAATTACTTATCTCATCTAATTCTCATAATAACCATATAAGATAGGTACTATCACTAACTGCATTTTAAAGGGGAAAAAATCTGAGACTTAGTCTAAATAAATTACCCAAAAGTACGTTAGCCAGTAATTGTTAAAGCTGTGATTCAAAGCCATGTCTTTCTGCTTTCTGAGGCCAAGATGAGGAAGGACTTGGGATAAGCTCACTTTTCCTTTATCTATACTAACCCATTTCATGTTTTATAAAATATAGTAATCTGCTAAATCAGGAAAAAATAAAAAACTAATACTGAAGTCTGTTAATGGGAAATAATTTCTTCTTCCCCCCTAATAAATCAATTTTTACCCTGAAGCATGACAATTAATGAGGTTTATCATGGTATCCCTAACTATGGGCTGTTATTAACAGTCATAAAATTATCAGGACACAGCATTTGACTTGATAACCTGGCATGAACAAATTTCTGAAGATTGATTTTTATGGTGCATACATTAGTATTCTCATTCATTTGTTCTCAGTTGGTTGATTGCTAATTCCAGCAAAAGAGAAAAGAAATTCTTAAGGCTATTTTCCCCCCAGAACAATATAGCTCTGGTCACATTACATTAGCATGATGGAAATATTTATGACAAATTATTTATATAAAGTTCACATTCCATAAACATTGTTTAGGTTCGAAGCAGTTTTTATCACCAGTTAAAGATGTTGTTTAATGGAAAAATGAATTAATTTCCTATTGTGACTTCCTTTTTAGAAGTCTAATTGAACATAGGAAAGTTGCTTCCCTAACATAGCTTACTTGTTCTAGACACAGATTCAGTACCTCTCACAGCAAAAGCATTTGAGGTTTAAAAACACACACACACACACACACACATATGGATAGCCCTGAGAATGTGAAGATGATATACATGTAGAGGGAGAGAAAAACTGTTGAATCTTACCTACTGATATTATTCTACAGAAGACAAGCTGTATTTTCTTGTCAGGTAGACTAATGAAAACATCTTCTAGGAAATCATGTAGAAAGAACTATGAACTATTTCTCTGTCACAACAGAAGTTAGAATTTTTTAAAAGTGAATTTTTCTGCTATCAGTGGTCTTTTTAAAAGGTCATCACAACGCCATTATATTCTTTTACTTTTCTTACTGTGTATAAAGACTCTAAATGTGCAATGTATTTTATAATATACTTGCAACATTAATAAAAATTAAAAAGTATACACTGGGCAGATGTTTTTAATGCTCACTACATGTGCATTATTGGACACACACACACACACACACTTTAAATACATAAATGTATAACAACAGATTTCAGAAAAAGATCAGGAATCTAAACCAAAGGAATAAGCATTAAGGTTGGGAATAAAAGCTCGGGGCCAGGCATGGAAAGGATCATAACCTGCCGGTTGTGGTTTTCCATTCTTCTCTATGCTTCTCCTTCCTATACTCTCTTGCCACATACCCTCTGTATAAATGAACACTCCAGCCACTATCCTACTTTATTTTATAATTCTTATCACTGCTCTAGATATTCATAATTGTTTGAGTCTAAATCTCTTTAAATTCATGGCATTAAACTTTAGCTAAAGTCCATGATATTTCTTGGGAATCCCTTCTTGTGTGACTGTCTAATGATTTTCATGTGCCACTTTCCTCAATGGTATCTTCAGATTTCCAGTGCTTTCTTCAAACTACTTCATTTCCTGACATGCTCAGGACACCCTGCCATCTAATTTAGCATTTGAGTGCATATGATGTCCTATTCTCTGCCAACAAACCTATTTGCATAATCACATATTTACATATTTCCCCTCATTTCATCACTTCTGCCAAGGCCTGTGAATAGCATCCCTGGGCTTGGACAGAGAACAGCCCCGTGAGAGGTGAGAAATGATCTCTCATTCTGGCCACCACCACAAAACAAAACAAAAGCAACAAGAGAAAAATAGAGTGTCAAGAATCCTTACTACCCTTTCCCTACCTACAACTCCCCCCCCCCCCACACACACACCAAAGATCATAGCATCTCCTGAAAATGGGTGTCACTTTTGCAGTGTTTATCCCAGAACTGTGGTAGCGGAAGCTGTGACTCTAGCAGCACAGGGAGCACATGAGGCAGATAGGCTCAGATCTAAAGTACAGTTGACCCTTGAACAACTCAGGGGTTGAGGCGCTGACCCACCCCTGCCCGGCATGCAGTTCCCAAACTGAGTGTAAATTTTGACTCTCCAAAAATTTAACTATTAATAGCCTACTGTTGACCAGAGCCTCACTGATAATACAAACAGTAGACTAACACATGCTTTGTAGGTTATATGTATTATATTCTGTATTCTTACAATAAGCAAAGCTTGGAGGAAAAAAGGTGTTATTAAGAAAGTCATAAGGAGGGGTGCCTGGGTGGTGCAGTTGTTAAGCGTCTGCCTTCGGCTCAGGGCGTGATCCCAGAGTTCTGGGATCGAGCCCCACATCAGGCTCCTCCGCTAGGAGCCTGTTTCTTCCTCTCCCACTCCCCCTGCTTGTGTTCCCTCTCTCGCTGGCTGTCTCTGTCTGTCAAATAAATAAATAAAATCTTTAAAAAAAAAAAAGAAAGTCAAAATGAAGAGAAAATACTTTTACAGTACTGTACTTCATTTATGGGGGAAGAATGCAGATAAGCAGACCCAGGGGTCAGCTGTATTTTGTTCTTTGTTTTTCTGTCCACATTTGAATTTCACTTCAACCCATGGCCTTAACAACAGGGACAAGTGAGTACCCCTAAAAACCATGAATCCAGGTGATGGATTCTGAACAACGGTAATAAATTCTGAGCACTCCAGGGAAAATAGGGCCCTGATATGTGGGAGAGGAATGAGATTTGTCCATGGGCAATAAAGCATAGAGCCACTATCATCAAGTGGAAAAACCAGGATTAAAGAAAATAAATTGCTACTGAAGAGTCTAAAAGTTCTGAGCAGTGAGGCAGAAACTGGAAATGAAGAAATAAGAAGGAAACCACATACATGAAACCAATGTTAAAAGGTGCTGGAATTAAGGGAATAGAAGAGGCCTGGTGAGACTCCTTGTGGTGCTGGCTCACAAGCACAGATGATTTTTCTGGGGGTCTCTGACTTCACACTTGCAAAAAGAGAGACTAGTTGACTTATTTTAATGTGACAAACTTAATTGCTGCCTTTTCTTTTACATTTAAAATTTTTAAAAATGGTTCAGATATGTCAGGCTTTTAATTATGTTAATACCCTCTCTGATATTAAGGAAAGGTTAAGAGGTGGCCATCCTTAATCAACTTATTACTGATACCACAGGATTCATCAATTAGCCCAAGGTGTGTTCCCCTCAAATCCACACAGTTTATTACTACAGGTATTGGCTGCCATTCTTTGTGTATATTCACAAGCCATGATAAGCTGGGTTGGACTACCTGAGCTGTGACATAGCTTTTGTCTTGCTGGCCCAACACTTATATTTATTTATTAATGCAACAAATATATATGGAGTGCCCATGTTTTTCTAGTCATTTTGTGTATGCTCCAGGTTACATATATAAGGAAAACAGGCATGATCCCTGACTTGATTAAGAACACAGACAATCAGGGAAGAGAGAAAGTTAATTGAGTAGATGGATTAGCTAGCTAACCCTTTCTATAACAGTATGACCAGAAGAAAAAGAATTTGATCCAAGTTGAGGAGCAATCCAGTAATGGTTTTAGTGATTCCCTGAGGTCTTAAGTGAGATAGGAAATACCCATATGTTCCTAATCACAATAATTTAGAGGTGGGAAGTGAGGGCCAGTAGAAGAAATAATCTTCTCCATATGTAAAATTAGACTATATCATCTCCAGTAATAATCAGCACTAGTTTTCATATGATAAGCTTACTATAGAGGTGAATCATATGGAAACAAGCATATCTGTAACTCTAAATAGTAGGTTTACTGATCTAGCACTGCAAGACCCAGATGAATTAGAGGCCTCTGTTTCAGGAACCTGTGAACTGGGGAAAAGGGAAAGGTCAATGCCCATCCAGATGAAATCCAAAAACAACTTTCTTTTCTAGAAAACAGAAAGAAACCAAAAACTAAAGCTTATTCCTACAGAAGGGGTAGTTTTTCCTGAGAGAAGGCATTGGGTTGCAACCTGAGTGGGGGGGGGGGGTATAGTAGAAAATGAGAGGACACCTGAGGGGAGAAATCCAGATCAAGAGCAGAACTATTCCACAAATGATCTCTTCTGTTAGCGCTAAGTCTAGAAATACTTTCCCTAGAGATTTTATTTGTCTTCCCAGTCTCTATTCCCACTTCTCCAATAACAGTATGCCAGGATTTCTCAACGGAAACACCCATTCCAACTATTATATATTGTTCTCCTATCAGATCTTTCTCCATTTCTTGTCTCTAAGGAATAAGGGAAATGTATATGTTAGCCAATATGCAAGGCTTTATTCTTTATACCCTCTAATGCCCTTCTGTAAGTATTCAACTTTTTGGATTATCTAAGTAGGAAGATGGATTCTATTGATGTGGTAGAGGTTTGAGGTCAGGATGGTGAAAGGAGGGATGGGCATGTACTGCTCAATTTTCTCTTTAGGCCCTTGAAGAGAAACTGGATAAAGGAGCAGGTAACTTTTGATGGATGATGATACAATATCCCTGGAAATTATTGGTGTCATGAGAAAAATCCATGACACTGGAGGTGCCCAAGAAATTCCAGGCATAGGGAATTATGTCTTAAGTTTTATAACTTCTTTGTGAGCAAATGAAAATCATTCTTTGAGAAGATAAAGGGAAGGAGCTGAGTAAAACTCAGATAAAAAGATGGGCGCCTGGGTGGCTCAGTTGGTTGAGCATCTGCCTTCAGCTCAGGTCATGATCCTGGAGTCCCAGGATAGAGTCCCACATCTAGCTCCCTGCTCACCAGGGAGTCTGCTTCTCCCTCTGACCCTCCCCACTCTAGTGCTCACGCGCTTTCTCTCTCTCTCTCTCTTCTACTCTCTCTCTCTCAAATAAATAAGATCTTTGAAAAAAACTCAAAAGGATAATAATTTTTTAAATGATACTAATGGAAATTGCAGGAAACATAAGAGCTCACACTCGTATTCAAAACTTATTTGGACTCTATTGTTTTCATGTTCTCTGATGCTATCTCTCTCAAATTCATGGGTGAATCTTCTTTATTCAAATCATGTCCATATGGTTCTGGGCTCTTTTTGTCTGGGACAGGTTTTAAAACAGAGGTCAAAAAAAAAGTGAAGGTCAACAGCCCACTTTTTGAGAATATTGCTGCTTATTTTCCTACTGAATAGCTTTGGTTATGCATGTATCTTGCCAGTCATAAAGTTTGCATGAGAATGGAGAAATCAAGCCTAAGAGGAAGGTTTTAGGGTAAAAGCAGGAACAGATCCACACAAGTCTCTCTCCCTCTCCCTCCTACAGGAGGAGGAGATGTCTAGAATAAAGGAAAGAAAGAAAGAAAGAAAGAAAGAAAGAAAGAAAGAAAGAAAGAAAGAAAGAAAGAAAGAAAGAAAGAAAGGAAGGAAGGAAGGAAGGAAGGAAGGAAGGAAGGAAGGAAGGAAGGAAGGAAGGAAGGAAGGGAGGAAGGAGGAAAGAAAGAAAGAAAGAAAGAAAGAAAGAAAGAAAGAAAGAAAGAAAGAAAGAAAGGGAAAGAAAGAAAAAGCATGGGCAGTCCAAACCAGGAATCCTGTGGTCAAAAGCACAGCCTGTTTGGGGAGAGGGAGGAATGGTGGCAGAGATAGTTCTAGAAGCAGAGTTGCTGTGAGGATAGTAAAAGTACTAAAATCAAAATCAAGTATTCCAGGTATCTTATCTAGTTGAGAACGAATAAGGAGGAGGAGAACTCATTGCTATTGTCCCAGCTCCTTTCTCCTACCCTCACTATTGCCCCTATCCATTGGAAATGGTTAGGACTGAGAGATATAAGAAGGAAGTAAATCTCCTTTAAGAGTCAGGGCACAATTCAGGGCTTAAAGGACAGAGAACTCAGTGAAGCTTCTGACCAGCCTGTGGCTATCTCTGTATCTCAGATAGTGTTCTAACCTCTGCCCACAGGCAGGGAACTTAGAAGATACTCCCAAATGCGGCATAAAAAAGAAATTCAAGGACTCCATGGGGCCCTTACGTCAAGCCAGAGAGTAAGAGTTGACTCACAAACCCACTCCTTTCTCTAGCTGGAGCTCTTTTTTTTTTTTTTCAATATTTGTTATGCTTGTTATTTAGTTTTGTTTTTTATTGATTTTGTTTTCTCTTCAGTGATCTTCTATTAAAATGACCAGTATTTAGGGGCACCTGGGTGGTTCAGTGGGTTAAGCATCTGTCTTCAGCTCAGGTCATGATCCCAGAATCCTGAAATCGAGCCCCACATCAGGCTCTCTGCTCAGTGGGTAGTCTGCTTCTCCCTCTCCCTCTGCCTGCCGCTCCACCTGCTTGTGCTCTCTCTCAAATAAATAAATAAAATCTTAAAATAAAATAATAAAGTAAAATGACCATGGTTTATAAGGAGTACAGGGGAGGAGAGCTAGTCAAACCAGGAACACCTTTATCCTAAAGCCAGATGCCGTAATTTTAATCATGTTCTTGTAGCTCTCAGAATGTTTCCAACACCTTCCCTTCTTGAGGGATTTTATCCACAGTCATCAGCTCTACCCTTTTATGGACTTGTTCTACCCTTTTAGCTACCTATTGGATAATCTCAATTATTTTTCTTTTCTCCTTCCAGATTTCATGGCTCTGTGTTAATCATTAAAAGGACAAAGTTCTCAGCATTAACGGTGTACAGAAATGCTTAAAACTATTTTAAGGGTTGGGGGCTTCCCAGGAGGATACATATGAATTTATAAAACCTCTGAAGCGGTGATGCAAATGAATTCACTTGGGGAAAGGTTTACTTTTTTTAAAAAAAATTTGAGTTATCTATCCCTAAGGTAACTGGAATTTCTAAATAAGTCAATAGGAATTCCTCATGGATTTTGCAGTGCTTCTGTATGGTTTTTTTATTATTTCAAAGGCAAACATTTCTCAATTCTGTCAATCTTTTGTGGTATACGATGGCTTATTTCACAGATAAATTGTTATTATAACTCACAGTGGAATCTAAAATAATCCAAAACACAGTGGTAGAACAATCCCCTGGAGAACATGGAGCCAAATAAATCACATTTTGTAGCATTTCTCACTTCACCAGGGAGACATTTTTATCCAGGTGAAATAAGGATAAATACCAAAGGCATTCATAATTCATAGGAGGGCAATATAGGAACTAGGAAAGTGTAGAAGAGAATTGCATGCCTTAGGTTGACTATGAAAAGTCCTCAAAGAAATCAAATTAAGAAAAATAAATTTTCCCCTGGGTCATTATAAGCCTTGATATAACAGACTACATCACAGATACTCAAGATCACTTTAAAAATGATATACAAGGAGCAAGCCAAGAAAAATTAAATTGAAGAAGAGCATTCTCCCAGGTGACATAAAATACAAGATTGATCCCAGAGTCAAAGAAACACTTGGTTTCAAAGAAGAAACAACTTTCAGAGGGGTTAAGGAAGATAAAACCTGAAAAGCGTCCACTGACCTTGGCAATTTGGTAAGGGGTTCTGAGAATTAAGGCAAACTTTCTTCTTTCCCATGATCCCCTTGAAGTATCTCAAAGCAGTTGGCTTTGCAAGATCAAATATTTGGGTTTTTCTTACCAGCTAATTGATTTTACATATCTTCCTTTAAAAAATGCCTTCAGGCCTCAGATTCTTTTAATGTACCATGTGTAAACAGAGCAGGAGAAGGAGATGTTTATAAATACACACACATGCACACACACACACACACACACACACACACACACACACTAGAGAGAAAAAGAGACAAAGGGGGAGAGACAGAAAGAGAAACAGAAAAGGAGAGAATTTACTCATTGAGGGATCAGGATCTAGATTTTGTTCAAGTAGCCTTAAACTGTATTTATTTTTTTAAAACCTCTTTTCCTTTCCCATTGTGACTGGGAGGATATAGAAAAGCATATAAAGATATATGGCTAACTATAACGTGGGAATGGGAAAACAGAAAATAAGGGAAATTCATACCTAATAGACTTCATTTCCTGTGAAATAGGAATGTAAATTTCAAAAAAAAAATGTGGTAGTTGTGGGATTTAAGGAGAGGAAGTACTAATTTATTTAGTAATTTAGACTAATTTATTGAGGGGGATTATAAATGGATTCAAACAGAGACATAGAGTAGTATAGTATGTTTTGGTATTCACAAATGCTTTATGTCACTGATGCAAAAAAAATCCTCTTATGGTTGTATGCTATATGACCTGATTAATGTGTCAGCTTTATCTCTGATCTGCATCTTTTGAAGGACTTTTTGAGAGGTCTGCATGATAATTTAACTGTAATATAATATAAGCACAAGTGGCAGAATGTCTGAGGCTGGAGCAGACTGACAGAGTAATGAATAAACCACTTGCTTTCCAAACATAAGCAGTATAATTTTAATAAATAATTATGCAGGTTCTGAAAATGCATACCCCACATATACACACATCAAATGTTAAAATACATGCATCCACAGTCTAAAGCTAAATAAATATAAAATAACATTAGCTTTAGAGTGGATTCATTGAAATATAATACATATTTATCTTTGTGTATGGTATAAGAGAATGGTCTAGTTTTGTTCTTCTGCATGTGGCTGTCCAGTTTTTCCAGCACCATTAATTGAAGAGACTATCTTTTTTCCATTGGATATTCTTTCCTGCTTTGTCAAAGAGTAGTTGGCCATTAAGTTGAGGGTCCATTTCTGGGGTCTCTATTCTGTTCCATTGATCTATGTGACTGTTTTTGTGCCAAAACCATACTGTCTTGATGACCACTGCTTTGTAATATAGTTTGAAGTCAGGCATTGTGATGGCCCAGCTTTGGTTTTCTTTTTCAACATTCCCCTGGCAATTTGGGGTCTTTTCTGGTTCCATACAAATTTTAGGATTGTTAGTTCCAGCTCTGTGAAAAATGTCAATGGTATTTTGATAGGGATTGCATTGAAAGTATAAATTGCTGTGGGCAGCATAGACATTTTAATGATGTTTATTCTTCTAATTCATAAGTATGGAATGTTTTTTCATCTCTTTGTGTCTTCCTAAATTTCTTTCATAAGTGTTCTGTAGTTTCTAGAGTAAAGATCCTTTCCCTCTTTGGTTAGGTTTATTCCTAGGTATCTTGTGGTTTTTGGAGCTGTTGTAAATGGAATTGATTCCTTAATTTCTCTTTCTTCAATTACATCATTAGTGTATAGAAATGCAACTGATTTCTGTGCATTGATTTTGTATCCTGCCATGTTGCTGAATTGCTATATGAGTTCTAATAGCTTGAGGGTGGAGTCTTTTGAGTTTTCCACATACAGTATCATGTCATTTGCGAAGAAAGAGAGTTTGTCATGTTCCTAACCTTAAGGGAAAAGCGCTCAGTTTATCCCCATCGAGAATGATATTCCCCATGGGCTTTTCATAGATGGCTTTTATGATATTGAAGTATGTTCCCTCTATCCCTGTACATTGAAGAGTTTTAATCAGGAAAGGATGCTGTATTTTTTAATCAGGAAAGGATGCTGTATTTTGTCAAATGCTTTCTCTGCATCAATTGAGAGGATCATATGGTTCTTATCTTTTCTTTTATTGATGTGCTCTCTCACATTGATTGATTTGCGAATTTTGAACCACGCTTGCATCCCAGGAGTAAATCCCTGCACTGTTGGTGGGAATGCAAGCTGGTACAGCCACTTTGGAAACCAGTATGGACGTTCCTCAAGACATTAAAAATAGAGCTATCCTAAGACCCAGTAATTGCACTACTAGGTATTTACCCCAAAGATACAGATGTAGTAAAAAGAAAGGGCACATGCACCCCAATGTTCATAGCCAAACTGTGGAAGGAACCAAGATGTCCTTCAACAGACTAATGGATAAAGAAGATGTGGTACATATATGCAATGGAATATTACTCAGTCATCAGAAAGGATGAATACCCACCATTTGGATGGAACTGGAGGGGATTATGCTAAGTGAAATAAGCCAAGCAGAGAAAGACAATTACCATATGGTTCCACTTATATGTGGAATATAAGGACTAGAGCAGAGGATGACAGGGGCAGGGAGGGAAAACTGAATGGGAAGAAATCAGAGAGGGAGACAAACCGTGAGAGACTCTGGACTCTGGAAAACAAACTGAGGGTTACAGAAGGGAGGTAGGAGGGGGAACGGGGTGGCCGGGTGATGGATATTAAGGAGAGCACGTGTTGTGATGAGCACTGGGTGGTATACACAACTAATGAATCATTGAACACTACAACAAAAACTTATGATGTACTATATGTTGGCTAACTGAACATAATGAAAAATTTAAAAAAATGAAAAAATAAAAAATTTTCCAAAGGAAAAAAAGAAACACAATACGTAGAAGAAATGGTATAACAAATTCACTGTAATTTGCTCCAATTAGACATCTACTGTGATCGCTTCTGTGAGTCAGTTTTTGGAAGGATTACCAGAATAATTAAAAGAACTGAGATCATTTCCTTTCTTCTAAAAAAAGAAAAATCATGGGGGATTTAGTAGCTCTCTCCAAATATTTGAAGGGCCATCAAATAAAGAGGAGGTAAGACTTATTTATTAGAGCACAAAATCTAGAAGTAGAACTAATGGATAGAGATTACAAGTTACGATTGATACAAATTGAATTTTCTTAGACGTTATTTAACAATAGAATGAGAATTCTTGTGAGGAAGTCAACTCTTTGTGATGAAATGAACAGGGGGATTGTTTTTTGCTGTACATGCTCTCATTAAAAGGGTTTGTGGTGGGGAGAGGATTATTTGTAGGGAGATCCATTATAACTCTAGGATTTTGTGATAGATAATTATATGTGAGGCAATACTACATACAATTTCTGTGCACACAGACAAATATATTTAAGTTTACTCTTAGGCCCCCTTGCATTCCATTAATAAACTAATAATTTGTTTCTTCGTCATTGTTGAAGGTTCTGAATATCATGTTTAATAAAACTGTCTTATATTTTTACAAATGGTGTTAATTAATCAAAGAGTAGAAATTAGCTGATACTTCATTTTTTATTGAAATATAGTTAACATACAATAGTATATTAGTTTCGGGTATATAACATGGTGAGTGATTCAACAGTTTTGTACATTATGAAATGCTTGCCAAAATAAGTGTAGTTAACACCTGTCACCATACAAAGTTATTACAATATTTCCTTAAAGATT
Organism: Ursus americanus; assembly: GCF_024610735.1. Classification (NCBI taxonomy): domain Eukaryota; kingdom Metazoa; phylum Chordata; class Mammalia; order Carnivora; family Ursidae; genus Ursus; species Ursus americanus. The sequence continues at coordinate 28,695,789 of NC_142144.1, forward strand.
TATTTATTTATTTATTTATTTATTTATTTATTTATTTATTTATTTATTTTAGAGAGAGAGAGTGGGGGCAGAGGGAGAGAGAATCTCCAGCAGACTCTCCACTGAGTGTGCAGTCCATGGCAGGGCTCGATCTCACCACCCCAAGATCATGTCCTGAACAAAAATCAAGAGTTGGACACTCACCAAACTGAGCCACCCAGATGCCCCCAAAGTTATTACAATATTATTGACTATATTCCCCATGCAGTATTTTTCACCCCCATAACATTTTTTTTAATAACTGGGATGTAAACAGTGTATCTTTATTTTTTTTAATTTTTTTATTATGTTATGTTAGTCACCATACAGTACATCATCAGTTTTTGATGTACAGTTCCATGATTCATTGTTTGCGTATAACACCCAGTGCTCCATGCAATACATGCCCTCCTTAATACCCATCACTGGCCTATCCCAATCCCCCACCCCCCTCCCTCTGAAACCCTCAGTTTGTTTCCCAGAGTCCATAGTCTCTCATGGTTCATTCCCCCTTCTGTTTACTCCCCCTTCATTCTTCCCTTCCTTCTCCTACCAATCTCCCTGCTATTTCTTATGTTCCATAAATGAGTGAAACCGTATGATAATTGTCTTTCTCTGCTTGCCTTATTTCACTTAGCATAATCTCCTCCAGTCCCGTCCATGTTGCTGCAAATGTTGGGTAATCGTTCTTTCTGATGGCTGAGTAATATTCCATCGTATATATGGACCACATCTTCTTAATCCAGTCATCTGTTGAAGGGCATCTCGGCTCCTTCCACAATTTAGCTATTGTGGACAATGCTGCTATGAACATTGGGGTGCATATGGCCCTTCTCTTCAGTACGTCTGTATCTTTGGGGTAAATACCCAGTAGTGCAATGGCTGGATCATAGGGTAGCTCTATTTTTAACTTTTTAAGGGACCTCCACACTGTTTTCCAAAGTGGCTGTACCAACTTGCATTCCCACCAACAGTGTAAGAGGGATCCCCTTTCTCCACATCCCTCCAACATTTGTTGTTTCTTGCCTTGTCAATTTTTGCCATTCTAACTGGCATAAGGTGGTATCTCAATATGGTTTTGATTTGAATTTCCCTGATGGTTAATGATGTTGAACATTTTTTCATGTGTCTGTTAGCCATTTGTATGTCTTCATTAGAAAAGTGTCTGTTCATATCTTCTGCCCATTTTTTGATTTGATTATTTGTTTCTCGTGTATTGAGTTTGAGAAGTTCTTTATAGATCTTAGATACCAGCCTTTTATCTATAGTGTTATTTACAAATATCTTCTCCCATTCTGTGGGTTGCCTCTTTGTTTTGAAGACTGTTTCCTTTGCTGTGCAGAACTTTTCATCTTGATAGAGTCCCACAAGTTAATTTTTTCTATTGTTTCTCATGCCCTTGGAGATGTGTCATCAAAAAAGTTCCTGTGGCCAGTGTCAAAGAGGTTACAGCCTATGTTCTCCTCTGTGATTTTGATGGATTCCTGTTTCACATCGAGGTCTTTCATCCATTTCGAGTTTATCTTTGTATGGTGTGAGAGAGTTGTCAAGTTTCATTCTTTTGCATGTAGCTGTCCAATTTTCCCAGCACCATTTACTGAAGAGACTTCTTTTTTCCACTGGATGTTTTTTCCTGCTTTGTCAAAGATTAGTTGACAATAGAGCCAAGGTTCCATTCTTGGAGTCTCTATTCTGCTCATTGGTCTGTGTGTCTGTTTTTCCGCCAGTACCATGCTGTCTTGGTGATCACAGCTTTGTAGTATAGCTTGAAATCAGGCAACGTGATGCCCCCAGATTTGTTTTTCCTTTTTGATATTTCCTTGGCTATTCGGGGCCTTTTCTGATTCCACTCAAATTTAAGGGCTGTTTGTTTCAGTTCTTCGAAAAATGTCATTGGTATTTTGATCGGGATGGCGTTGAAAGTGTAGATTGCTCTGGGTAGCATAGACATTTTAACTATGTTTATTCTTCTGATCCATGAGCATGGAATATTTTTCCATCTTTTTGTGTCTTCGTCAATGTCTTTCAAGAGTGATCTGTAGTTTCTAGAATATAGATCCTTTACGTCTCTGGTTAAGTTAATTCCAAGATATCGTATGATTTTTGGTGCTATTGTAAATGTAATGGATTCCCTAATTTCTCTTTCTTCAGTCTCATTGTTCGTGTATAGAAATGCAACTGATTTCTGAGCATTGATTTTGTATCCTGCCACATTACTGAATTGTTCTATGAGTTCTAGTAATTTGGGGGCGGAGTCTTTGGGGTTTTCCATATAGAGTGTCATGTCATCTGCAAAAAGAAACAGTTTGACTTCTTTTTTGCTGTTTTGAATACCTTTTATTCCTTTTTGTTGTCTGATTGCTGTTGCAAGGACTTCTAGTACTATGTTGAACAATAATGGAGAGAGTGGGCATCCTTGTCGTGTTCCTGATCTTAAGGGAAAGGCTTTCACGTTTTCCCCATTGAGAATGATATTTGCTGTAGGCTTTTCATAGATGGTTTTTATGAAATTGAGGAGTGTACCGTCTATCCCTACACTCTGAAGGGTTTTAATCAGGAAAGGATGCTGTATTTTGTCAAATGCTTTTTCTGCATCAATTGACAGGATCATATGGTTCTTGACTCTTTTCTTGTTGATGTGATCTATCACACTGATCAATTTGTGAATGTTGAACCACCCTTGCATCCCAGGGATGAATCCCACTTGGTCATGATGGATAATCCTTTTAATGTACTGTTGGATCCTATTAGCTAGGATCTTGTTGAGAATTTGGCATCCATATTCATCAGGGATATTGGTCTATAATTCTCCTTTTTGATGGGGTCTTTGCCTGGTTTGGGGATCAAGGTAATACTGGCCTCGTAGAATGAGTTTGGTAGTTTTCCTTCTGTTTCTATTTTTTGAAACAGCTTCAGGAGAATAGGTATTATTTCTTCTTTGAAGGTTTGGTAGAATTCCCCTGGGAATCTGTCAGGCCCTGGACTCTTGTTTTTGGGGAGGTTTTTGATCACTGCTTCAATCTCTTCAAAATTAATTGATCTGTTTAATCAGTTTCTTCCTGTGTCAGACTTGGTAGTTTATAGGTTTCCAGGAAGGCATCCATTTCTTCCAGGTTGCTTAACTTATTGGCATATAGTTGTTTTTAATAGTTTCTAATGATTCTTTCTATTTCCTTGGTGCTGATTGTGATCTCTCTCCTTTCATCCATAATTTTATTAATTTCGGTCCTTTCTCATTCTTTTGAATAAGTCTGGCTAGTGGCTTATCAAACTTATTTATTCTTTCAAAGAACCAGCTTCTAGTTTTGTTGATCTGTTCTACTGTGCCCCTGGTTTCTAATTCATTGTTCTCTGCTCTAATCTTCATCAACTGCCTTCTTGTGCATGGGTTAGGCCTGTTCTGTTCCAGCTCCAGCTTCTTGAGGTGATAATATGAAAACTGCATTTTAGATTTTTCTATTCTTTTGAATGAGGCTTGGGTGGCTATGTATTTTCCCCTTAGGACTGCCTTTGCAGTGTCCCATAGGTTTTGGACCAATGTGTTTTTGTTCTCATTGGTTTCCATAAATTGCTTAAGCTCTTCTTTAATTCCATTGTTTACCCAATCATTCTTAGGCAGGATGGTTCTTAGTTTCCAAGTGTTTGAGTTCCTTCCAAATTTTTCCTTGTGATTGAGTTCGAGTTTCAAAGCATTGTGGTCTGAGAATATGCAGGGAATAATCTCAGTCTTTTGGTATTGGTTGAAACCTGTTTTGTGACCCAGTATATGGTCTATTCTGGAGAAAGTTCCATGTGCATTCAAAAAGAATGAGTATTCTGTTGTTCTGGGGTGTAGGGTTTTATATATATCTGTGAGGTCCATCTGGTCCAGTATGTCATTCAAAGCTCTTGTTTCTCCATTGATTTTCTGCTTAGGTGATCTGGCTATTGCTGAGAGCAGAGTGTTGCAGTTCCCTACTATTAATGTATTATTATCTAGATGTCTCTTTATTCTGGTTAAGAGATGGCTTGTTAATCTAGCTGCTCCCCTGTTGGGGGCATAGATTTTATAATTGTCATATCCACTTGTTGGATACATGCCTTAAGAATAATATAGTGTCCTTCTGTATCTCTAACTACAGTCTTTAGTTTAAATTCTAATCTGTCTGATATGAGAATTGCTACCCCAGCTTTCTTTTGAGGTCCATTGGCATGAAAAATGGTTCTCCATCCCTTCACTTTCAGTCTGGATGTATCTTTAGGTTCAAAATGAGTCTCTTGTAGACAGCATAAGGATGGCTCATGTCTTTTTATCCAATCCGCAACCCTGTGTCACTTTAGGGAGCATTTAGGCCATTCACATTGAGAGTGATTATTGAGAGATATGATTTTAATGATATCATGTTGCCTGTGAAGTCTTTCTTTCTATAGATTGTAAATTTCTGTTCTGTATCACTCTTGGGGTCTTTTTACTTTTATAGAACCACCCCCCTTAATATTTCTTGTAGGGCTCGCTTGGTGGTCACATATTCTTTCAGTTTCTGTCGGTCTTGGAAGGTCGTTGTCTCTCCATCAATTCTGAATGACAGCCTTGCTGGATAAAGGATCCTTGGCTGCATGTTCTTCTCTCTTAGTTCTCTGAATATGTCTTTCCAGCTTTTTCTGCCTTGCCAGGTCTCTGTTGACAGGTCTGATGTTATTCTGATGTTTCTCCCTCTGTGGGTGAGGATTCTCTTCCCCCTGGCTGCTTTCAAGGTTTTATCCTTGGATCTAAGGTTTGCGAATTGTACTATTATGTAACGTGGTGTAGGTCTGTTCTCATTGACCTTGGGAGGGGTCCTCTCTGCCTCTTGGACCTGAATGCTTGTTTCCTTCACCAGATTAGGGAAGTTCTCAGGTACAGTTTGTTCAAATAACTCTTCTAGACCTCTTTCTTTCTCCACCCCCTCAGGGATGCCGATGATTCTGACATTGGAACGTTTCATTGAGTCAGTAATCTCCTGTAATCTACATTCTTGAGATTGGATTTTTTTTTGAGCCAAGTTTCCATTTTTTCCTTTTGTTCTATGATCCCATATTCCAACTCATTAATTTGTTCTTCTGCCTCATTTACCTTGGCCATCAGAGCATCCAGTTTAGACTGCATTTGATCCATAGCGTTTTTAATTTCTGCCAGATTCGCTCTCGTTTCCACCCTTAGAGATTCTATATTCTTGTTAATATTTTCGTTAATATTTTTTTCAAGCCTACACGTCATCTTGACTATTGTTACTCTGAACTCCATTTCTTTTTTTTTTTTAAGATTTTATTTATTTATTTGACAGAGATAGAGACAGCCAGCGAGAGAGGGAACACAAGCAGGGGGAGTGGGATAGGAAGAAGCAGACTCCCAGAGGAGGAGCCTGATGTGGGGCTCAATGCCATAACACTGGGATCACTCCCTGAGCCGAAGGCAGACGCTTAACCGCTGTGCCACCCAGGTGCCCCTCTGAACTCCATTTCTGACAATTTGGTTATATCCACAGCCATTAGATCTGTGGCAGAGGCCATAGTCTCTGTCTCCTTTCTTTGCTGGAGATTACTCCTCCTTGTCATTGTGATGAGGAGAGGTTGCAGGGATGTACAGAGCCCAAATTATTGACCAGGACCCAAGCAATGTGCACTTGTTTTATAGGGACCTTAGGGATGTGGGCTTCTTGATTTTTCAGCCTGCCTTCTGGGGGAGGGGCCTGCCATGCTGATACTCAGGAAACCTTGTTTGGGTAGAGTTGCCCCATCCCCTGCGAGGGGGCATAGGGATGGGCACAATGCGAACCAGTATTTTTGGGCTTTTGTTCTCTGGCAGCTTTCCCTGGTGGTTTTCTGTGACTCTTCTGAGTCAGAGCAGCAGTGGCCGTATCCTAGCCTCTGTCTCAGAACAGAGAGATCGCAGTCTGCTCTCCACTGAGCCTCCTGGCCACTTTAACTCTGTTTCTGTTGGTGCTGCTAAAAAACTCCGTAGCATCCCAGGTTGTGCACCCCACAGCCAGTCTCCCAGCTCTCGCTCCCAGGGCTGGCACATCTCTGTCCTTTGTGCTTCTAATACCGCCAGTCGCCCCCGGTTCCCGTGTGCGCTCCTGAGCTCCCTGTTTCAGTATGGTTCACGTGCGCTCCGGATCTCTGGTTTTCCATCAGGTCGCGTGCACGCTAAGGCTCCAAAATGCCCAGTTTCAATCTAGTTTGAGTGCGCGCTCCGGAGCTCCGGTTTTCAGTCTGGTCACGCGCGCTTTCGAGCTCCTGGGCTCAGACTGATTACTCGGGGGCTACCGGTCCACGAATCCAGCTGCACCCCAGTGCAGGAGGCTACTGCTTCCTGGCACCCAGGCATGGGGGCTCCCTCCCCCTTCTGTTTATCTTCCGATATCTGTGCACGGATTTACGGCTCCCCGCTTTGTACCTCAATACTCAGCGCCGGAGATGTTCGTTTGTAGAGATCCAGATGTATCTTCCTGTGTCTCAGGCTGATTTCGTGGGTGTTCAGGATGATCGGTACATATCCAGCTCCATTCAGGAGACCAGCTGAAAAAAGTTCCCTTACTCCTCCGCCATCTTTTTTCTTCTCCCAACAAGTGTATCCTTAATGAAGAAATCTCATCTTGCAATTATATTGATCAAGTTATAAAATAATATTTCTCTGTCTGCATATAAAACATTTGCCCATATTTTAAAACAAGCTTCATGTATTTCATTTTTAAAAGATCCAGAACAGATCCAAAGTTATATGCAATGAGTAATAAGAACTCACACTTTTCTTTATATGTATGGAATGCATTTTGTATTAGAATACACATGAAAATACTACATGTCAAAGTTTTAAAGCAGCTTTAAGAGTGACCTAATTTATTAAAGGAGCTAGCTCATGAGTGGTTAAAACATCTTTTGCTCCAAGATATGATAAATATCTAGAGAATCTCTTAAGATTTAAAAGTATACCTATTTTCTAAAATGATAAACCCAGTCAAGATGTTAATGAACACTAATGATTGTAGAGAAAACATGTTAGCAGATGTTAGCAGAAGCATATTAAAATACAGGTCAACTTTATATTATCACTCCAAAGCACAGAGTGCAGTAGGACATAGTTGGAACCCACAGACTAAGGGTCTTAATAACATTGGGTGGACCAGGATCTTGAGGCAAAAAAGAAAGAGAGGGAGAGGAAGAGAGAGATGGGGGTGGGGGGATGAGGGAACAAGGAAGAAACGAAAGAAGAAAGGGAATCAGTGAATGGCGAAGAGGGAGTGAGTGGAGGCAGGCATTTTTATCTGAGCATCCCTGAAAAAAGGAAAGTGTCGAATTAATTATAGGTTCACAAACCATGCTTCACTCTGGCCAACTCAGGTATGAGAATGTAGCCTAGGGTGCTGTGGTGTACCCTACTTTTCACAGAGATTTTTTTCATAACGTACCACATCATGAATGCTTTTTATGCTCAAAATACAATGGTCAATATGAAATTGTACTGACATTGGCCCTATCTTCAGAAAAAGTACAAAGTAAGGAGAAAATAGAGACAGAGATGAATGTATGTAAGAACAAAAGAAGAAGGGACATCAATATATATGATCTAACATTTCATTTCAAAGCATGTGCTAAAACATAATTATTATTTTTGATTCTCCATATTTATCAACAGAACATATATGCTAATGCCTGTTGTTCATCATTAGAAAACAAATTAAGCATTAAATCTATTGGTAGTAACACAGCGGTTAACTTATATTAAGTGCTTATTATGTGACAGAAACATTATATGCAGTTTCGCATCAGAATCTTACAACAGTTCTAAGAAAGGTAATATTAGCCCCTCTGATGAGAAAATGAGAAAACTCATGATTAAGGAAAGTATAAGTTTATTCACCCAGCTGCAAAAGATTAGCAGCTGGTTTCAAATTACATCAAGTGTGTTTACTCTAGTGCAAGCTGATAAGCACTGGATGGTCATTCCCATAGTCCAGTTAGTGTGACCCTTTATCCTGGTTTGCATAGGGCAATTCCCTTTATACCTGTCTTCCCTGTGTAATTATAAATAGAACCACCTTTCACTTTCAAAGTGTTCCAGTTTAGTAATAAATACATGCTCATTGTAATAATACTCCATATTGCTAAAATCAACCTGTTCTCTTTCAAAATTCAAAGTAGTATATAGATGTGTGTGTGTGCATGCCCACGTATAGGCATGTGTGTCTGTGAGTGTGTGGTTCGCTAAATTACAGTAAAGGATGAAAAATGACCATAATGTAGCAATTCTTTTATGGATTTAATGTTCTATTCCTCATTTTCAAGAAATCTATTTAATAAAACTTGAAATAGAAAGTAGATAATTGTGTGCTGAATCTGGATTGCAAGTATAATCAACTTGAATAATTATAATAAAAACTTAGTCAACTGTCTATAAAATATGCCCTTAATGGAATTCAAGAAAACTTTTTCACAAAAGGTAAATTAATATTCATATGCCAATCAAGTGTGTACAACAATCAGTTAGATTAGGCCTACTGAATATTGCTTATTCAGGAAATAATAATGCTTCGTCTCTAAACTTTGGTAATCCAACATCAGGTGACTTAATGTAAGTTTTTTCCTTTTGATATATGATTTTATAAATAGAATGATAAACATATAAATTGACAATGACTCATACACTGTATAAAATCAACTTTATAAAATTCACTAGACCAGTAATCTAAGTATTTGTATACAAATGTTAAATAAAAAATATACAAAGCTTACTTTATATATATGCTTAAGGTATTTTATATATATAGTGTGCATAATTTTACTAAGCTCTATTACATACATGATTTGTAATACACATATGTATGTCCCATATCAGCATTTTGTATATTATTTGTATAACATGTAATGATAGAAACTAACATTTATTGAGCATTATATTAAGTGGAGGGCACTCTTCTAAGCACATTACATTTGCTTTATCAGCTGATCCTCATAATGGCCCCGTGATGATAAGGCGCTATTATGTTCATGGTCTCAGGATTAGGAGACTGAGTCATTCCCCAAGATTATACTGCTGTTAAGTAGTAGGACCAGGAATCAAATATGAGCAATTTGTTCACACTAATCTTCCTTCATGTGTCACACATGTAAAACTAAAATTCATACACATATCTTTTAGTTTAAAAACTAATGTTAATTCCTAATTTTCCCATAGTATTCTGAAGAAAAATAACTTTTCCCATTTTCCTTTCCAGCATCATGCTGGTTGCATGTCCTCTGATCTATTTCTGTAACCCACTCTGGTCTGTATTGTGTGTCAGTAGTCATAAGAGAATTAATACTTCCATTCAGGAAGACGATTTTTAGGTTAGAGTGGCGTTCTGTGCAATTTGCCTAAAGTTCAAATAAAATTTCACCAATACTTCTTTGCTCCTTGTCTTTTGCTTACTAAAATTGTATGGTCACATATCTGTGCAAATATTAGATTTCAGGCAGTCTGGGTCATTTAAACATCTGTTTTGCAATATTCTTGTTGCGCCTATTTGGGAAAAGATTTGCCTCTCTCGTGTGAGAGAAGACTGTAGAGAGGAAATGGTTTATGGGCTTCCTCACTGGGATGCTATCAGATTTTGAGAAGTATGTTTAAAAATATCTTGCTCCATTACCCAGAAATAAATTATCTCCCATGACTTACTGCAACATGCTATTAAACATTTCTTGTGGTTACTATTAGCCTGGGCTTTTGTAACTTAACACAGTTTTAAACATTATGTGTTGGGGGGGTGAGGCATGTGTGTATATGTGAGTTATACATTAGCAGTTACTGTATCTATTTAATTATTTATAATAATGAGAACCCTTTTTAGATATTAAATGTTTCCTGGAATCATATGATGACTCAGGTCGCAGTTTTTTCTGAGATAAGAAGAAATTGGAAATAAGGAAAATTCTTCCAATTTTCAGACCAAATAATTGAATGTACATGTTTTCCAGCCTGAATTTGATAAATATGTTATTTGCATTAATGTCTATTAACATTTATATCTGTGTACTTTCAAAGATTGTCTATCAAAGATTTCATGGAGAGTTAAGAATCCCAAATTTATAATTTTTGATTCTTAAATGTTTAATAAGAATCCTATTTTCTCACTCCCCTGCAGCCTTGACTTTTTCCCCAAATGGGCTTTCATGGCTCATTAACTCTGAATGTGTAATTACATCAGACAGGCCTATAGGGAAAGGAGGCATTTACCCAGAGAACCTATGATGAAATCTTAACAGTAAGACATCCTTCTGGTCATATATTTGAAACCATCTCTAGTTTTCTACTAACTTAAAAAACTAAATCATTGACATGACAAAAGGAATGTTAAAATGTTGTTTTTTGCCAATGTGCTCAGTATCATTTGAGCACTAATAAATCAGATAAAATCAGAAAATTCATTTGGACTAGGGTACCCGATACCAAATGTAATTCTTAAGTTTGTCAAGGAGGGGAGTTCTTTCTTGATGGAAAAATAGAAAATTTACCCTTGTTTACCAGGACTGCCATTTATGTGATTACCATAAAAATATATTCTAGTTTTGAATCTGATTTTACAACAAATATTTATAATATTATCCACTGTAACAGAAAAAAATCTACACTCATCCCATTCTCTTGCAATAGAAACAAATGATGTAAATTCTCTTCACTAAGGAGATACTGACTTCAGGTTTCAGCTTCAACATGTAAAGAGTTTGGAAGTTGCCACTCCTATACTTAAAACAAGAAAAATCTGGACAAATGAAAATCAGTGACTTTTCTTGGACTCATCAGAGAACTGAGGTTACAAAACAAACTATCACCCTGAAAACAGGAAAGACAAGCACATCCAGAGCAACAATGGGGATTTCTGCTTACCTGGGGCAGAAACTCCTGAAAATTTAGGGGCGCCTGGGTGGCTCAGTTGTTAAGCGTCTACCTTTGACTCAGGTTGTGATCCGAGGGTCCTGGGATCCAGATCCGCAATGGGCTCCCTGCTCAGTGGGAAGCCTGCTTCTCCCTCTCCCCCTGCTTGTGTTCCCTCTCTCACTGTCTCTCTGTCTCTGTTTAATAAATGAATAAAATCTTTTTAAAAATAAAAGAAACTCCTGGGGCACCTGGGTGGCACAGCGGTTAAGCGTCTGCCTTCGGCTCAGGGCGTGATCCTGGCGTTATGGGATCGAGCCCCACATCAGGCTCCTCTGCTATGAGCCTGCTTCTTCCTCTCCCACTCCCCCTGCTTGTGTTCCCTCTCTCGCTGGCTGTCTCTATCTCTGTCAAATAAATAAATAAAATCTTTAAAAAATAAAAATAAAAAATAAAAGAAACTCCTGAAAATTTAAACTGGTAGGAATGTTTAAATGGTAGTTTCAAAGAATTGCTGGAGGTTGAGTGTGGACTGGCAGGGGGAGGGGAAGAATAACCATTATGAAATATACTCAGTGACTTTTCTATAGCAAAGGCCTACACTGCAGAGGAAAGGACTTTATCAGAGCCTTTGCCAGTTGGAGAAAGGAAATTCCTCCCCCTCCAGCAACCTCTAGGCTTCCTGTATCACTTATGTGGGGGAAAAAATAGTTAACAGGGGTGAGGGGTTCAAAAAATAGATTGGGGGGGTGCCTGGGTGGCGCAGTCGTTAAGCGTCTGCCTTCGGCTCAGGGCGTGATCCCGGCGTTATGGGATCGAACCCCACATCAGGCTCCTCCGCTATGAGCCTGCTTCTTCCTCTCCCACTCCCCCTGCTTGTGTTCCCTCTCTCGCTGGCTGTCTCTATCTCTGTCGAATAAATAAATAAATAAAATATTAAAAAAAAAATAGATTGGTAACACAACAGTTAGGGAAATGAGGTGGGAGGGAGTACACCACATGTGAAGGTCGCAGCCCTGAGACAGAGGCTCACTAAAAGACAGAGATTTAATTAGAAGATTGCAGGATCCTCCCTCTCCACCTCACCTAACCATGATAGTAAAAACGATTCAGTATAGTAACAGCAAAGTGCAGCTGGAAGACACAGACTTTCTCTGAAGAGTACTTATGGAAGCCCAAAGTCATAAGGAGATAACAACAAGCACACAAGATGATTTTAAAGTCTCTGGAGCTTCTAGTTATAGTACAAATTTTAAATGGCCCAATTCCTAGCCAGAATAACATAAATCCTCACATTAATTGCCCATTTTCTGCAGTTCATATTACCTTACCCAAATGATATATTTAACTTTCAACAAAAAATTACAAAGTATGCCAAAGGCAAGATAAAACACAGTCTTGAGACAAAGCAATCATCAGAACCAGACTTGGAATGATACGGGTGTTAGATTGATCAAACAGGGAATATAAATGATTAACATGTTAAGGCTTCTAATGGAAAAAGTATACAACATGGAAGAACAGATGACTGTGCAAAGTGTCTCTAAAAATAATAAAAATAAATGCTTGGAATTTAAAAAAAAACACTAACAAAAATGCTTCCTATAATTTAATCAATAGATTCAAAAGGCTAAGGAAATAATTAGTGGTCTTAAAGATTGGGTAATAGGGAATCCCTAATCTGAAATGCAAAGAGAAAAAATCATGAAAAACCAGAACTGCCTTCCAAGAATGGTGGGACAATATAAAAAAAAAGAATGTAACATGTGTGTAAGTGGAATACCAGAATGAGAAGAAATAATAGAACAGAAGAAATATTTGAAGTAATAATGGCAGAGAACTTTCCAAAATTAACAATGACTACCAAGCAACAGATTCAGGAAGCTCAGACAACACGAAGTAGGATATATAGCAAATAAACTACACTAAGAATATCATATTCAAACTGCAGAAAATCAAAGACAAAAAGAAAACCTTGAAATAAGGTACATGAGAACTTTGATCTATATAAAGAAAGGAAAAGTATCAGAGAAGGACTAAATGATGGTATTCTTAATTGATCTAAAAGTTAACTTTTTTTAAAATTCATAGTAAGAATATACTAGGTGATTACAGCGTGTGAACACTGAAATGACTGACAGATATAAGGAAGAAATGAAAGCGATTGGAGATATTTAGGTATAACCCTAACAAAGTATGAACAAGATCTATATGTGGGGAACTATAAAACCATAATGAAAGAAATCAAAGAGTAAATAAATGGGTATATGTTCCTTGTTTCTGAATTGGAACACTAAATGTTGTTAAGATCTCAATTTTTCCCAAGTTCATTTATAGATTCAGTGTGGAAGCCAATCAAAATCTCAGCAAGCCATTGACAAACTGATTCAAAAATTTACCTGGAAAGATGAAAGACCTAGAATAATCAACACAAACTAAAGAAGAAGAACACTATATGATTTCAAGACTTAGAATAAAAATACAGCAAATTAAGCATGGTGAAATAATAGACATATAAAATAATGGGACAGAATAAAGATCCCAGAATTGGACCCACACAGATATAGTCAATTGATTTTTAACAGAGGCACAAAGGCAATTCAATGGAGAAAGGACAGTCTTTTCAATCATTGGTATTAGAACAACCGGACATCTATATGCAAGAAAAAAAAGAATCTAGACATAAACTTCACATATCACATAAAAATGTGCTCAAAATGCATCATTATAACATGCAAAAGGATAAAACTTCCAAAACAAAATATGCGAAAGGATAAAATTTCAAAAACAAAATGTAGGAGAACATCTATTGTGACCTTGGAGTTTGTGGTAGATATTTAGATACGATATTGATACCATGATTCATGAATGAAAAATCAATTAAGTTGGACTTTATTAACACTAAACACTTTAAAATACATATCTGATAAAGGAAATGTATCCGACAGATACAAAAAATTTGTAAAACACCAGAAAACAAACAACCTAACTAAAAAATGGGCAAAATATTTGAAGTCACATGACCAAGAAAATATACATGTGAACAATAAACATACGAAAATACACTCCACACCATTTGCTATTAGGAAAACGCAAATTTTTAAAAATGAAATATGACTGCATTTTATAATACATTATTATAATGCCTAAAAATCTAAAAATTGACAACACAAATTTCTGGTGAAATACACAGCAACAGGAACTCACATTCATTGCTGGTGAGAGTAGAATCACTTTGAACATAGTTTGGCAACTTTCTACAAGGCAAACATAGACTTACCAGGAATAATGATCTAGAAGTAATTCTCCTAGCTATTTCCAACTGATTAAAAACTATGTCCACACCAACACGTGCATGCAAATGTTCATAGCAGTGATTATTATATTGATTATTCATAATCGCTAAAAATTAGAAGAAATCAACTTGTCCTTCAATAAGGAAATGCAAACTGAAGAACATCCATAAAATGAATACTATTCAGTAATAAAAAAGGAATGAAGTATCAAGTCAAACAATGTCATTGATGAATCTTGAATATATTTTGTTAAGTGAAAGAAGCCAAACTAAAAATGCTACATTATGGTATCATTTCATTTATATGAAATACTATAAAGACAAAATTATAGAGACAATACACACATCAGTGATTAACAAAGATTTCCAAGGGCAAGGAGGGGTTTGACTAGATGAATCAAAGATGAATTTTGAGGTAGTTTGATACTGTAATGCTAGCTACATGACACTATGCATTTATCAAAACCATAGATCCTTCTGGAAAGGATTCACTGCTCTAAATGCCTTTAAGAACATCCATTATTCAGAGGGAAAAAGGTCAAAATATCAACATTAACAGGAGTTTGGAGGAAGTTTATCCCAATCATGAATGACTTTGAGGGGTTCAAGAGTTCAGTGGAGGAAGTAACAGCAGTTGTGGTGGAAATAACAAGAGAATTAGAAGTGGAGCCTGAAGATGGAACAGAATTGCTGCAAATTCATGTTAAAACTTTAATGCATAAGGAGTTGCTTCATATGGATGCACAAAGGAAGTGGTTTCTTGAGATGGAACCTACTCCTGATAAAGATGCCATGAAGATTACTAAAATGACAACAAAGGATTTAGAATATTACATAATTGATAAAGCAGTGGCAGGGTTTGAGATGAATGACTTCATTTTTTAAAGAAGTTCTGCTGTGGGTAAAATGCTGTCAAACAGCATTGCATGCTACAGAGAAATCATTAATGAAAGGAGGGAAGAGTACATCAATGTGACAAACTTTATTGCCTTATTTTAAGAAATTGCCATAGCCATTGCCATCCCCAGCCTTCAGCAGCCACCACCCTGATCAGTCAGCAGCCATTAACATTGAGGCAAGATTCTCCACCAGCAAAAAGATTATGAATGACTTCTGAAAGCCCAGACGATGATTAGCATTTTTTAGCAAAAAATACTTTTTAATTAAGGCATATACATTGACATTGTTTTAAAAAAAAAACCCTATTACACACTTAATAACCTACAGTATAGTGTAAACATAACTTTTATATGCACTAGGAAACAAAAAAATTTATTTGACTAGCTTTACTGCAATATTCACTTTATGGCAGTGGCCTGGCACCAAGCCCACAATATCTTTAAGGTATGAGAGGGCCTATAAGCAGTGACACTCCAGCAGTAAAGAGTGCATCTAGAACTCAGATCCTATTTTCTAATACCATTTCCCAATGAAAGAAATGGGGTCCTTGGAGATATGGCTGATTCTATGACTCAGGCAAGAAATAAGCCTGGTCTGGGAGCACTGGATATTAAAGAAGTACTCTAAAACATAACAAAATAAAAAACATTGATTTGGAGTATATATATAAGACATAGGAATCAACTGAGCCCCGAGTGGTCAAATCTGGAACAATTTGAGCAAAAAAATAAATATAGTATAGCTTTATAATCCAAAGTATAAAATAAATATTCATGAGTCCATACCAATATAAATATATGATTGAATCAATAAATACTTGGAGTGGGGAATAGACAAAACTCCCATGCAGAAGAATGCCAAATGATTTATTTCGATTTTTTGCCCACAAGTAGGTGAAGCCTAACTCTCCACTTCTTAAATGTGGGCTGCACATGGTAAAATCTTCCTGCAGAGTAGGGGAAATGGGGAGGAGTTACTTTACAATGGAAAAATATAGCCAACACTGTCACAGCCTGCTGATCAAGGTTAACATCAACAGTGATAATCCATGTTGACAGTATATACCATAGATATGATGTATTGAGAATGATAATTTACTCTGCGGTCTTCCTCACAAAAAACAATAAATCTAATCTAATCATGAGAAAAATACCAGATAAATCCCAATTGAAGGACAGTCTACAAAATATCTGACCAATACTCCTCCATCCTGTCAAGGTTATCAAAAACGGAAAATCCGTGAAACTATCATAGTCCACAGGAGCCTAAGAAGACGTGACTACTGAATGTGTGTTATCATGAACGTACCCTGGAACAGAAAATAGACATAGTTAAAAATTCAAAACTAAGGAAATCTGAATACACTATGGACTTTAGTTAATAATAATATCTCAATATTGTTTCCTTTATTGTGATAAATAAACCAATGTAAGGTTTCAATAACAAGTGAAATTGTGTGGGGGATATATGGAAACTCTCTGTTAATACATGGATATATACGTTACCATGTTATTTAACCTGTATCCCCTTTTCTATTGGTTTATGAAGAAACTGAGCCCATGAGAAATAAAGAGGCTTGGGTCAAGCTGATACATTTTGTATTATTTTGGCATCTACACAGGAATTAAAATTCTTGAAGATGAGATTGTTATTTTTCACTTTCCCAAAACTCTCTAGTCTAAGAATTGTTAAAATACTTTTATCTTTCTGACTTCGATATTTACAAGATTTACACGTTCATTTTATAAAGTTTACTTATGGAAATAAATCCTTAGAATATATTAAACCTAAAATAATATTAATAATAAAATTGAAGTTTTGCTTTCCAAAGAAAGGAATACCTCTTCTATCATTCCTCTGTAACATCTATATGTGACAAAATATCGTTCTACAACTATATATTTGCATCAAGACGTTCTTGAATAGATAATTTTTTTCTCCTATATTTGGAACTGTTGAAGTCTTTGGAACAGCATTTTCCCACTATTATTCAAATGAATTAGTTTCCATAAAGAAAGGATCTATTTGTACAAAATTTTGAAAATCAAAACATATTAGTAGCAGTCTTATAGCTTTATGGGTCTTCCAAAATATTCTAGAGTAACAGAATTTTATAACATTTCTAGAAATCCTAATCTGTGATTTCAAATCAGTAAAGGAGTATTTTGAATCTACTAGAGGGTAAAGGTAAAGAGAAAATGTGTTTTCCTTTTTCTCATCTGCAGCCTGGGATCTTTATAACTGCTGCTTTCTTCTGGCAGATGATTTAACAGTGCAGATATCCCCTCCTACATATATCACAGGGAAAAGATGACAGTCTGTCCTTAAGCAGTTCATTACAGTGATACTTGTATATGTACAAGCACAGGGCAGCAAAGAACTTCACTTTTTTTAACCATATAATCACTATCTGCTTTTAAGTCTAGGCTAAACAATTGGTCCTGAGAACTCAAACAGTTCTTCAGAAACTTGAGAGCAGTTTGTCTGCTTTTCTGTATTTTCCTATCATTAGCCCATAAAAGATTCCCTTTAGCACAGTTGGCTTATGTTCAATATGGAATTCTCCTACTGGGCAGTGTTGTGCATGAAGTCAACTCAGAGGTGCTTGGCCATCCTCTTCCATAGCTAACCTCTTTCTGTGTGGTAACCTTCTCCCCACACACTGATAATACATCTAATGATTTGAAGCCAGGAAACAAGTGTGGCTTCCTTCCCACCCTAAGTAAAGATACTGGAACTTCCCAGAAAGGAACATAGAGTTGCAGGTTCTTTGACTTTTCATGGCATGTCTATGAGGTAATGAAATATAATTTCACTTTGATGTAAAGCAAATGCATGTGCATTAATCTAACATCGGTCCATAATTAAATCCTTTTTATTATAGGTGGTGATTGTTGTATGGATAAGGAACAGGAAATGATTCATTTTGAAAGTGTTTTAAGTTTTGTAGCTTTATGAGTAGGACCAATAAGAGCAGTGTAGACATATGTTGTCCACCAGATGAAAATAGCTTTCTTAATGCAAACAGATTCTGAGTGATGGCATGATCTGTAATGGTATCTTACCTGTATTCAGTTTTTTAACCCTGTCACTGTTCCTGCAATTTCTAGATGAAGGAAACAATTGCATATTCCAAGCAGGTCTGCTCACTGACATGATATTAATGAATAGTGGCACCATATCAAGTTTGGAGGAGGACCAGCCACAAGGAAGTTATTTATGTAACTTATTATTCCAGGCTGCAAACCAAGAAGCAATGGCTCTTTAACAGCCAGAGCCAAGAATTAGCAGAGCAAGGAATGTCTCACTCCTGACAAATCAATATAGTGAGGCTTTTCACTTCATTCCACTGGAATAATTAAAACATTTGTATCCAAGGGGATCCATAGGACATGATGCATAACAAATTTTAGCCACCATCCACAACCATCTCTAAACAGCACTACAGCCAACCATTTCCAGAAATTGCAGCCAAAAGGGACAAGTGAAACATAAAGCAGTGTTCTTCATTAATTCATGCAGAGGAGCTCTATAGTGATGGCATATGTTTTAGTGGTATATATTCTAATCGAAATGCAGTAATCCATAAACTGTCCATAGGAACAAGCAACCTAAGGTTTTATCGCATGCTCACAGAGAATTGGTTTTGTTACAGTTTATGAGGTCCACAGTTTCGACTTAATGGGTTAAATAATTCTCAGCTGCTGTTTAACTACATTGTAATTATCAAAAGTAATAAGGCACATAATTTAAAAATAAAATAATAGAGATCTTTTAATTAAAAGACAGTCTTTTCCATCCTAGTCATCTCAGATCACTCTTCTTAAGTGGAAAAACCTACATTTAATAGTTTATGTTTTCCTGTGCCAGTGGTTATTCTGATCTCTCTAAATCACATATGTGTATACAGCTCTTTATGGAGTCATTGATTTTATAAATTACTTACTGGTTTCCTACTGGAATAAATAAGAATTTAATTTAATTACAATTTCCTCTTCTTCCTTACTCTTCTTCTCTCTCATATACTATATATGCCCAGATATGTTCATTAAAATCTTTATTCAGAAGTGAGTCTCCTTATATATGTCCTAAAATTCTCCCTTATTATACGCCATTTTCTTTTTTAGCTTCTTTTGAATAAGATAAAATATTTTGAGGAAAATACATGTCCTCAGTTGTCCAAAATGCTTAAGGAAGTCTGGTGATATGAGTAAAAACAAGAGGCAAAGAAACAGAAGAAAAAGTTAGTGACTATTGTTGACATGACATCACAAGACGTGTTAGATATCTTTACATCTTTGAAGCTCATTTTTAAGGCAATGGAAATGATATTTTTATGAAGAAAATATTTCTTTGGAATTAATAAAATGTTCAAAGGTTTATAATATTTATATTATACAAATGGTGTTTGGAACTTGGACTAACTTTTCCAGTGACAAGATTATATATGAATTTAAAAAGTGCTGCTTTTCAAGTAATTTAGGTGGAATTGAGGATGACAGCTCTGAAAACCTGTGCTAGATTATTTGAAAAGTGCTTCTAATGGAGACAAAGACAATGTTGTAGAGGATGCAAGTAGAGTTTGAATAAAATTTGAGAGTGAAGAAAGTAAATCTGTATTTATAGATCATATAAATGATTTAAAATATGCAACTAAATTAAGAAATTAAATATTATAGGAAGAAGAATTTGACATATTCACCTATAAATGTATTTGTAGTAAATTTTGCCAAAAAAAAGTTTTTTAAGAATTTCTCATTTTAAAAATAGAGGATTACTTCATATTTGGGTTCTCTCTCTAAAGATCTGCTTTACAACATAGTGCTGATATTCAACAATACAGTATTATGTGCACTTCAAAATTCATTAAGAGGGCAGTTTTACATTAAGTGTTCTTACCACAAAGGGAAGGAAGGAAGGAAGGAAGGAAGGAAGGAAGGAAGGAAGGAAGGAAGAAGGAAGAAAGAAGGAAGGAAGGAAGGAAGGAAGGAAGGAAGGAAGGAAGGAAGGAAGGAAGGAAGGAAGAGAAGGGAGGGAGGGAGGGAGGGAGGGAGGGAGGGAGGGAGGAGTGCAGGGAAGGGAAAGGGAAGGGAAAGGAAGGGAAAGGAAAGGACCTAAAGGAAGGAATGGAGGAAGAAAGGGAGGAAGGAGATAAATACATACATACATACATTTCTATTTTAAGTCACCAAGGGAGAGGGAGGGGAAGGGAAGAGATCATGAGAGAAACTCATTTCTCCCCTTAGATTTTCCCTAGAGTCCCAGCACACTCACTGCAGTACTTTGGATTAGATCATGGCTTTGGATCCTCTGGTCTGTCCTGTTCATGCAAAGTAAGTGATCTTCAGTTACTGGGAACCATTGTTAAAGGCAGTTAAACACCTGCTATATGACCCTTTCCACCCATAGTTCTGCTAATCCTGTCCCTCTCACTGAGTTCCAGACACCCAATCTGAATCCTGCTTTCTTTTCCTGGAAACGTCAGCCTGATAACAACCTGATGCACATATCTTGTCTGCCATAAGAGTCCTTGTCCTTCCTTAGTGAAAGCTTCTTTAAAAAGCTTGTGGTCATCTTTGAGTCTTGAGTTGATCATTTTTAAGTGAGCAATAAACACCCTTATTACAAAAGGGTATCCAGAGAATTCCATGAGGATTCTAAATACAGCCCCAGGGCCCAACACAGAACCTTTGACGAATGTTAGATCTCTGTCAACTTTATACTTTCTCAGTTTCATTAGGAAACTCTACAGTATGGTCATTGAAAGGGGAGCTTTAGGGGCACCTGGGTGGCTCAGTCAGTTAAGCGCCCAACTCTTGATTTCGGCCAGGTCATGATCTCAGGGTCATGAGATCAAGCCCTGATTGGGGATCCAGGCTCAGCATGGAGTCCGCTTGAGATTCTCTCTCTTCCATTCTGCCCAATCCCTGCACCCCCCCCCCATCCAGGAACTCTCTCTCTAAAATAAATAAATAAATCTTTAAAAAAAAAAGTGGAGCTCTATATGAAAAGACAGATTCCATTTTGAATCTTGATTCTACATTTTATTCACTATGTGACACACTACGAGTTGCATAACCCCTAAACTTACTCTTTTTTCTTTTTTCTTTTTTTTATATAAATTCAATTAGACAACATATGGTACATCATTAGTTTCAGATGTAATGTTCAATAATTTATCAATTGCATATAACATCTAGTGCTTATTATTAATTAATTCTGGCTAGGGGTTTATCAATCTTACCAATCATTTCAAAGAACCAGCTTCTAGTTTCAATGATCTTTTCTGGTGTTCTTTTGGTTTCTATTTCATTGATTTCTGCTGTAGTATTTATTATTTCTCTTCTCCTGCTTGGTTTAGGCTTTATTTGCTCTTCTTTCTCCAGCATCTTTAGGTGTAAGGTTAGCTTGTGTATTGATGACCCAAGCAAAATACACTCTAGACAAATCCGAAGAGGTCAGAAACCAAAAAAAGAAAGAAAAGGAAGAAAAAAAAAAAAGGAAAAAAGAGAGAATATAATCTCCAAGGGGAACAAAACAGGGTGATCTACTTGTTCCTAGGTGTATTTTGGTCTGTTTGTTTGAAGACACTAAATCCCAAAATTGTAAAGAAAGCAAAACTTATACCTATACAAAAATAAAACTGAATACAGAGAAAGGAAGCCAGAAATGAAGAATACATCTATAAAATGTTAAGTGTAAAAATGAAAGTTAAAAAAAAGACTTAAAAACAAAGAGTCGATATAATGAAAAACTAGTTGAAAAGGAAAAAAGAAAAGGAAACTTTTAAACTGAAAGATAAAAGAATGACAAGAAAAAACTTCAAATTCTACATACTGGTTTCTCCCAGGGCTGGAGTTTTGTAGTTCTGTGTGCTCTGTAAATTTGGTATTCGCCTGCTGTTCCAGCTGGTCTTCTGGGGGAGGGGCTGTTGCGCTGATTCTCCAGTGTCTTTGCTTGGGTGGAATGGCACCACCCCTTGCCAGGGGGTTTGGCTGAAGATAAGCTCTTGGGGTTGCTCTATATGGCTTTTGTTCCCTGAAAGCTTTCCTTGCTGCTTTAGAGGATGAAAATAAAAATGGTGGAGCTCCAATCTCCATCCCCAGAGCTGAATGATCTGGGCTCCCTCTCTTGAAAAACCCCCAGGGCAAAGCAGTCTTCACTTCCCTGTGCGCCCAACTCTGCAGACTTCTGCAGTGCATACCTGTGTTGATCTCCTCCCAGGCTTACCGCTTGCAGGGACCCTGCATAGGGATCGGTCACCCAATTGTGCACTCATGCCGCCCCTCCCAGAGGAAGGAGGAAGGTCGCCCCGTTTCTGCCCTTTACAGGGTGCCCACAGGGAGAGCGATCATCTGATCCTGCATGGTTCACTGTGCAAGGCAAACCAAGCTAAGAGCCCACTCCCCGGCTTGCGGACTGTAGCCAGTTTCCCTGCTCCGATGTTTGGGAACTCTGCCAGCTCAGGCACCCCATTCTTTCTGTGACCCCAGGGATCCTGATACCACACTGTCCCACCTAGGATTCTGCCCTGCTTTGCCACCTGAGCACCCTTCAGGCTGGGCTTGTCCCTCACTGGAGCAGACTTCTAGAAGTTCCGATTTTGCACTCCTCTGCTATATCATTTTCTGGTAGCTGGCTTACTGAGGCTCCCGCCCCAACATTTATCTTCCGATATATATCTCCTCAGATTCATTTCTCCGTACCTCCTACCTTGCAAAAAGTGGTCGCTGTTCTATTTGTAGAATTCCAGCAATTCTTTTCTTAGATCTCAGGTAGAATTCATGGGTATTCAGAATGATCTGATAGATATCTAGCTAAATTCAAGGGACCAGATGAAATGAGGTCCCCTACTCTTCCACCATCTTGCCTCCCTCCCTAAACTTATTCTTATATAAAATGGGAATAATACTAGCATCTCCCTCATAGGTTTGTTGTGAAAATTAAGTAAATCTCTACAAAATTTTGAGATATTCAAGTTGCTTGATGAGCCCTTTATCAAAATAAATAACACTGG
The DNA here is from genome assembly GCF_024610735.1 of Ursus americanus. Lineage (NCBI taxonomy): Eukaryota > Metazoa > Chordata > Mammalia > Carnivora > Ursidae > Ursus > Ursus americanus. The sequence continues at coordinate 28,718,889 of NC_142144.1, forward strand.
AAAGATACATTTCATGGGGCAGAAAAATTAGTACTTGGGAATCAAGTGTCCTGTTTCAAGAAATGAATATTTAATATGTCTTAGATATCCAAGTGATAATATGATGTAAGGAATTTGATATACAAATCTAGAATTCAGAGAACATGTAAACTGAAAGATCAAAAGTGTTTGAATGATATAGATGGTATATAGATGGTATTATAAAGCATGAGACTAAATGAAATTATCCAGGAAGAGTGTTTAGTTAAAGAAGAGAAATGATCTCAGGATCTCATGATCACTGGGGTGATTTAAACCACTGGGGTGGTTTAGTGCTTAAGGTTGAATAGAGGAAAGTTGCCATCTGAGAAGTCTTTAAAGTAGCAACAGGAGAAATAAAAGGAACAATGGCAGAATGTTACAGACTGCTTCAATCAGAATTCAGTTGCAGATAAGAGAAACCAATCTATCAGTTTTAAGCAGATTGGAATTAAAAACAGGAAATTAGATGCTTACAATCTTGATGGTTGGGCTGGTTCCACAAAAATTACTCCCAGAACAAGGTGACTAAGGTTTCCTATCAAGGGAAGAGATTCAAAGGTCATAAGCAGAAATCTGGTGAAACACAGATTGTCTCAACTCTGGCTCCAGGATCATGCTACCTTAGCCACAGTCTGGAGATTAAAACAACAACAATAATAATAACACCACCAGATCAATTTGTTTTACAGTCATGTTGCACAAGCACAAAGAGTGCTTCATGCTCTATGCTTTGCTCCCTTCATCAATTTCAAATTTTAGACTCACTAGTGCATTTCACTGGCATTATTTAAATCTCTACGTGTGTAAATGGATATATACAGAAGTCTGGAAAATATGTTTTTAGCTTTCTAGCTACTGTGGTACAGGAAGATAAAATAGAAGAATGTTGGAAAAGATATTAAAAAGTCAATTTACTATATAGGTATCAAAAGAGATGCAAGAGGAGTTATTTCAAGAAGGCATGAGTTGCCAGTTGTGTGCAATGCTAGTAAAAAGACAAGTAAGATGAAAACAGAAATAGTAATTGGATTTGGCATTATGGCAGGTTCTTGATTATCTCAACAATAGCAGAGAACGGTGAAAACTTTAGGGAGATGGAGTAGGTTGAAGAGCGAATAGAAACTGAGGAAATTGAGGTAAGAATAGAAACAACTCATTCTGAGTGTTTTGTGAAAAGAAGCAGAGCTATAGAACAAAAGTGGGAGATACATGCAGGGGTTAATGAAAAAGTTTTGTATTTTGTTGGTTTTAGATAGGATATCTTTGTAAACTGGTGGGAATAATTCAGTAGGAAAGGGAAAATGATGTTCCAATAGAAGTAAGGGATAACTACAAGATAAAATCTTTAATAAGATAACCCAAGTCAGGGCTTTTCCGAATAGGAAAAATGAAGGGAGCATGGAAAAAGGGAATCCAGGGAGCTTGCAAGAAATAGAATATCGTGATTGTGACCTGATTGGATAAAAAGAGAAAGGAAGATAGAACATGAGGGATGAACAGTAGAAGTTTAGTGGACCAATAATTTGGAGGTCTAAATCAGAGCAAAATATTTTGGAGTGGACCAACTCATGCTGAGGGCAAATGGAAGTGGCCCAAGTAATATATTTACGGCTAATGGTTATGAGTAGGTCTAGGGTGTGATCATAGGCTGAGGTGAGTTTAAGAAAAAGTTTTTTGGAAGTGAGGGAGTCACAAAACAGAGAACCAGGGATAAAGGATGTGTTATGTTGGCTTAATCACTGATAATAACAGTAGCACAAATGGAGAATAACATGCTGATCCAAGGGAAAAAATACAAAACACAAAAACATCTTCAGTGAATAAGGCAAGATGGATTAGAGTTCTAGATATCCAGTGAGAGTAGGTACAGTGAGAGTAGAGCAAAACGGTAGGGGCCTTAAAGAAGCTGTGATTTTGAGCAAGGAAAGAATATATATATATATATATGCTGAATATAGATTTTTTGTGAGGACTACAAATGATAATCTATGTAAGTCACCATCTGTGAACACAGACACACACCATGGAAATACTGCACTGCTAGCTAGGAAATCTCATTTCATGCGTATATATAGGAAGTTTTTAGAGCAAGTAAAATTTGATCTGTTATGTGTTACTTTGTAATAATACTTCTAATGAAGACAAGATAATCAAAGAATTTTTTCATCCTGCATATTAGTTGGCATGCTGTCTCTCCTACAAAGAATTCCTTGATGATATTGACTGTTTCACTGATCTCTATGTTCCCAGAAACTGGCACAAGTTCAGGCACACTGAACCAATATTTGTTGAATTCAAAGCTCATAGAGCATCAGTTATGTGAAAAGAGTCTTCTCAAATTAATGATGATGAATGGGGAATTTGAAAGAGTCTAAATTAGCTACTGCACAACAAGTGGAAAATGTATTATACTATAGCAAATCACAAGAAATTTGAATAGCATTTTCACTTATCAAGCATTGTACTCTTTGTATTTTAATGTCTAGCATATTTCCAATTTACTAAAAAATGTGGACTGAAAATGTGATGTATTATTTTTGTGCATGTAATGGCAAATAATTATTATGCATATTTTCAAGAAAATAAAAAGATAGGACCCCACCTGACCCTGAAAATTTGTTCAGACAATCTGTGTTCATGGTTCATTAGTGATATGCTCTACCAAGCTGGTGAATAAATAATCATTTTCATTCCCTTTCATTGCTTCTCCTGCTTATGGAGGCCATTAGCAGATAAGAATGACATTAATTCACATTTTGTATAATAAAAATTCCATGAACCTAAGAATCTTATTTTTGCTGTCAAGGGCCCATAGCGACAGTAGGGAGATGATGAATAAGAGATAAAAAGCCAGAAATAGCAAAATTCAATACAATTTTTAAGTGAAGTGCAACCAGAAATGTGGGTGAAGAAATACAATTATATACTAGCAGAAGGAGACTGCTGATAATTAAATATAAATGTATAATATGCATATACATATAACAAATATAAATACCTATATTACAGATGAATTCTGTGGACACAATATGTATGCATTGTTATGTGTGTGTATTTATATATATAATATAAATAATATTAAATTATATTTTAGTGTGATTACATGAAGAACAAAATAACTTACTTAAACCTTTGCCTGACAGCTTCTATAGATTTTTTTACCTTTATGTGTAGCTAAATGTTGCCACAGAGAAATAAATGTAAAGCGGACCATTTCAAACCCTTACACAAATACACACATGCAATTCAATAATGGCACAGATAACACTGTGCTAATGAAAATTACCTCCTTGATTATTGTCTTATTGTCTCTATTTCCTTCTTATATTGGTAGAAATAATTTGTGAAGACATTGACTTATTCAAAAATAAATTATCATGCCAGTTGTTGATGGCTTGCCCTAGTAAATACAATTAGGGATATCTATAGTTCCTTGAACACTGTAAGAATAAGAAACAGATTTCAACTAAAATGGTCATGCTGCAGAGGAAAATCCTATTGGCTTAATGAGCAATATATTTTTAAATATAATGTACAGGAAAAATATCTTTGAAAAATGTATTATTTCACATAGTATTCAGTCACCTCTGTGATTATTTTGGTAAGATTAATAAGCAAATAAACGGTGGGTTCCATGTTTACTAATGAGAAGTATGCTCAGAGCTTTATTAGGGAAGGACTCGGAAGAATGGCTTAGAGTCTAATAATGTGCATTGACTTTCACAAGGAAACATATTCTTTTTTTTTAATGTTTTCTTATTATATTATGTTAGTCACCATACAGTACATCCCTGGTTTTTGATGTAAAGTTTGATGATTCATTAGTATAACACCCAGTGCACCATGCAATACGTGCCCTCCTTACTACCCATCACCAGCCTATCCCATTCCCCCACCCCCCTCCCCTCTGAAGCCCTCAGATTGTTTCTCATAGTCCTTAGTCTCTCATGCTTCATTCCCCCTTCTGATTACCCCCCCTTTCTTTATCCCTTTCTTCCCCTACCTATCTTCCTAGTTCTTATGTTCCATAGATGAGAGAAATCATATGATAATTGTCTTTCTCTGCTTGACTTATTTCACTTAGCATTATCTCCTCCAGTGCCGTCCATGTTGCAGCAAATGTTGAGAATTCGTTCTTTCTGATAGCTGAGTAATATTCCATTGTATATATGGACCACAACTTTTTAATCCAGTCATCTGTTGAAGGGCATCTCGGTTCCTTCCACGCTTTGGCTATTGTGGACAATGCTGCTATGAACATTGGGGTGCATATGGCCCTTCTCTTCACTACGTCTGTATCTTTGAGGTAAATACCCAGTAGTGCAATGGCTGGGTCGTAGGGTAGCTCAATTTTTAACTTTTTGAGGGACCTCCACACTGTTTTCCAGAGTGGCTGTACCAACTTGCATTCCCACCAACAATGTAGGAGGGATCCCCTTTCTCCACATCCTCTCCAGCAATTGTTGTTTCTCGCCTTGTCAGTTTTTGCCATTCTAACTGGTGTAAAACCACTTAGTGTGGTTTTGATTTGAATTTCCCTGATGGCTAATAATTTTGAACATTTTTTCATGTGTCTGTTAGCCATTTGTATGTCATCATTGGAAAAGTGTCTGTTCATATCTTCTGCCCATTTTATGATTTGTTTATTTGTTTCTCGTGTATTGAGTTTGAGAAGTTCTTTGTAGAGAGAGTTCTTTGGATACCAGTCTTTTATCTGTAGTATCATTTGCAAATATATTCTCCCATTCTGTGGGCTGCCTCTTAGTTTATTTATTTGTTTCTCGCGTATTGAGTTTGAGAAGTTCTTTGTAAAGAGAGTTCTTTGGATACCAGTCTTTTATCTGTAGTATCATTTGCAAATATATTCTCCCATTCTGTGGGCTGCCTCTTAGTTTTTTTGACTATTTCCTTGGCTGTGCAGAAGGTTTTTATCTTGATGAAGTCCCACAAGTTCATTTTATCTTTTGTTTCTCTTGCCTTTGAAGATGTGTCATGAAAAAGGTTGCTTTGACCAATGTTGTAGAGGTTGCTGCCTATGTTCTCCTCTAGGATTTTGATGGATTCCTGTCTCACATCGAGGTCTTTCAGCCATTTGGAGTTTATCTTTGTGTATGATGTGAGAGAGTGGTCAAGTTTCATCCTTTTGCATGTAGCTGTCCAATTTTCCCAGCACCATTTATTGAAACATATTCTTAACACCACCGCTCCTTTAAAAGGTAGGAATAAGCCCCTGTTCTAAACAGAGTCAAAACTAGCAAGATTAGTTAGGTATATAGGAGGGGCCCCAATTGTTCAGTTTTGTTTTATGTTAGGGTAAAAAAATAATGAATAAGAAATTGTGATTCCTCTGTGTTAGATCTTGTTTTAATGGAGAGCTTTTCAGGGGAAGTAAAATGACACTTAGGCTTCTTGAAAAAAATACAAAGAGACAACTGATTTTTTTTAATGACTCATAAAGATGCAAATGACAAGAAGAAACACTTGAAGTAACTTCAAAGTGATTATTTTTCTGCCAAGGGAAATAAAGAACTAAAGCAATATTAACACAATCCACATTACAATGCCAACTACACTTTTATAGAAATGTCAAAATATTTATATTTATTTTCATTTTAAATTTTAAAATCTTTTAATTACAGGAAAAATAATATAATAGTAAGTATAGTCACTCTTTTTAAAAAAAAAAAGTTAACATAATGGAAATTTTCCTTCAGTTTTTTTGAAAGACTACATTTTCTTGCTTCTTTTTTCTTTCTTTTTCTGTTCATCTGTAGTGATTATGTATTCTAATTATTAATCTTTCTTTCTCTTATAGGTGTTCCAAATATCTAGTAGTGTTATATAAATATATTTTACATAATTCTAAATTTTATGCAAGCAAATATTATTTTCTTTCTAGCTTGTATGATTTTTTCTTTGTTACTTGAAATCATCACTTTTTTAAATGAATTTGGTATATTTCTCCATTTATCTAGATCTTTTTAATGCCCTTTAGTAAATGTTATTGCTTCCTCTATAATACCTCTGCACATCTTTATTAAACTTATTCCTGGGTATATTATAGTTTTTTGTTTCATAAATGGTATATTTTAATTTCATTGTCTAATTTATATTTGGAATATAAGCATGTTATTGATAGGAGTAGTAACATTGCATCAAGCACCTTACTAACTCTTATTAATTCTAATCATTTATAAAATCTATTGGAATTTAGAAATAGAATATCATTCAACTGCAGATAATTACAGCTGATCCTTGATTTTCAGTCCTAGTGACTTTCCTATCTTTTTTATTACTGTGATATAATAACTTTATAGTAGTTAATTCATTAAATCATGAAATATTTTATATCATTATAATAGTGGAGTTTACTATTATAAAGTTTGATAACTTGGAGTAGTAATGGCAGTCATCCTGCTACTTTAAAAGCAAAAGGGATTCTATCATTTCACAAGTAAATGTCATGTTTTCTCTAGACTTTCAGAAGATTCCTTTCATTAGATTAGAAAAGTCCATTAGGAGTGGTCATCCAGGAAATTAAAAAAGAGTGTAAAAAATTCACAAAAGCAAAAGAAAATGAAAACAACTGGTCAAAACCTTTGGAAAGCAGCAAATGCGGTCCTAAGAGGGAAGTATATAGCAGTACAGGCCTTCCTCAAGAAGCAAGGAAAGTCTAAAATACACAACTTAACCTTACACATAAAGGAGCTGGAAAAAGAACAGCAAATAGGGGGCGCCTGGGTGGCTCAGTCAGTTAAGAGGTTGCCTTTGTCTCAGGTCATGATCTCAGGGTCCTGGGATCCAGACATGCCTCTGGCTCCATGCTCAGCTGGGAGTGTGCTTCTCCCTCTCTCTTGTGTTCTCTCTCTCTCTCTCAGATAGGTAAAATCTTGAAAAAAAAAAAAAGGTAAATAAAGCCTAAATCCAGCAGGAGAAGAGAAATAATAAATACTAGAGCAGAAATCAATGAAATAGAAACCAAAAGAACACCAGAAAAGATAATTGAAACTAGAAACTGGTTCTTTGAAAGAATTGGTAAGACCGATAAACCCCCAGCCAGAATTATCAAAAAGAAAAGAGAAAGGACACAAATTAATAAAATCATGAACAAAAGAGGAGAGATCACAACCCATACCAAAGAAATACAAACAATTAGAAGAGAATATTATGAAAAATTATATGCCAACAAATTGGGCAATCTAGAAGAAATGGATAAATTCCTACAAACATATAAAATACCAAAACTGAAACAGGAAGAAATAGAAAAACAGACCCATAACCAGCAAAGAAATTGAATCAGTAATCAAAAATCTTCCCCAAAACAAGATTTCAGGGCCAGATATCTTCCCAGGGGAATTCTACCAAATATTTAAAGAAGAATTAATACCTATTCTTCTGAAACTGTTCCAAAAAATAGAAATGGAAGAAAAACTTCCAAACTCATTCTATGAGGTCAGCATTACCTTGGTCCCAAAACCAAAGACCCCACTAAAAAGGAAAATTACAGACCAATATCCCTGATGAACATGGATGCAAAAATTCTCACCAAGAGACAGACTAATAGGATCCAACAGTACCTTAAAAAGATTTATTTAAAATGGGATTTATTCTTGGGCTGCAGGGGTGGTTCAACATCCACAAATCAATCAATGTGATACATCACATTAATAAAAGAAAGGACAAGAACCATATGATCCTCACAATAGATGCGGAAAAAGCATTTGACAAAATATAGCATCTTTTCTTGATGAAAACCCTCCATCATGTAGGGATAGAGGGAACATACCTCAACATCTTGAAAGCCATATACAAAAGACCCACAGCAAATATCATCCTCAGTGGGGAAAGACTGAGAGCTTTTCCCTAAGGTCAGGAACACGACAGGGATGTCAACTTTCGTCACTGTTGTTCGACATAGTACTGGAAGTCCTAGCCTCAGCAATCAGACAACAAAAAGAGATAAAACACATCCAAATTGGCAAAGAAGAAGTCAAATTTTCACTCTTCACAGACGACATGATACTCTATGTGGAAAACCCAAAAGACTCCACCAAAAAATCGCTAGAACTCATACAGGAAATCAGCAACGAGCAGAATATAAAACCAATGCACACAAGTCAGTTTCATTGCTATACGCTAACCATGAAGCAGCAGAAAGAGCAATCAAGGAATTGATCCCATTTACAATTGCACCAAAACCTGTAAGATACCTAGGAATAAACCTAACCAAAGAGGTAAAAGATCTGTACTCTAAAAACAACAGAACACTTGTGAAAGAAATTGAGAAAGACACAAAGAAATGGAAAACATTCCATGCTCATGGACTGGAAGAACAAATATTGTTAAAATGTCTATGCTCCCCAAAGCAACATACACACTCAATGCAATCCCTATCAAAATACCATCAACATTTTTCACACAGCTGGAACAAATAATCCTAAAATTTGTATGGAACCACAAAAGATCCCAAACAACCAAAGTAAGGTTGAAAGGAAAAGCAAAGCTGGAGGCAACACAATTCTGGACTTCAAGCTATATTACAAAGCTGTAATCATCAAGACAGTACGGTACTGACACAAAAACAGACACACAGATCAATGGAACAGAATAGACAACCCAGAAATGGACCCTCAACTCTGGTCAATGGATCTTCAACAAAACAGGAAAGAATATCCAATGGGAAAAAAGTCTCTTCAACAGATGGTGCTGGCGATATGGGACAGCCACATGCAAAAGAATAAAACTGGACCACTTTCTTAAACCATACACAAAAATAAACTCAAGATGGATGAAAGACCATTTTTTGCATGTGGCAGATGGATTCCTGAGACAGGAATCTCTATGCACTATACAACCAATGAACACCCCCCCCCAAACACACACACACACAAAGATTAGGTCTCATCAAACTTAAGTAAGTTTCTTGGTTTTCAGACTCTGCTCTGCCTGTGGAGGGCAGGTGACAGAAAAATTTTTCAGAAAACTGGAAGAATTGAATGATCAATGACTCTTTTAATATTTCTTCCAAGTCAACAAACTTGAAAAAGGAAAAAGATAAATTGGTTTGTGTGGAAAAGTATGATTCAGATTTATGGACCATTCCTTAAGGAATCAGAATGATGGGCTTAAAGCTGGGAGCAAGGTTTCTATTAAGCAATAAAGGAAAGATATGATTAGTTCACTAGTGAGTGACAGGTTACCTCACAAAAATAACTCCATAAATTTTTCACCAATTTACAATTAACAGTGTATAAGCGTACCTATTTCACTGCATCTTTGCAAACACTAAAAATGATATCCCTCTCTTTAATTTGTATGTGTGTATATATATGATATGTATATTCATATGTATGTGTATATATACATATAAGTATATCTTATGAATTTGAGTATCACTATGACTTGGAGAAATGAGACATATGGTTGGAAAGCAGAAGGGAAAGGTAATGCCGTATTCAAAGAGAATGGAGTACTTAGGAGTGAGGCAAAGTGCCACTGAATATCAAGAAGGTAAACTTGTGAGGAAGTCAGTACCCTAGAACATGATGAGGACCAAAAGAGGATGTGATTAAGTTAAAAGAACAGCAAAAGTAATATCACTGAAAAATTGTTCTTCAGATCTGGCAAAATGGAAAAATTTGCACTGTATTTTTAATATCAGTTATAAAACTGATACAGTGTGAGAATTTTATGAAAATTTCAAATATGTGGATATTATATTCTGCTTAAGAAAACTATTTTATAATTACTTATCCTGCTTACAGTTTAATCTCCTGAAAAAAAGTAGCTAAATAAATAAGAAAAATTCTACTTAGGATTCAATTTTGAGCAGAAAAAAAAATTACTATAAAATGTAAGTAAATGAAGACTTTGGAGAAAGTGAGTATTTTATGCTTTGGGTTAAACAGGTAAGAAAGGCTAGAAATATTCATACATGTATCTGAGATTGGAAGAAAATACTAAATATTCTAAACAAACATAAAGGTTTCATAAGAAAGCTGTATATATCTCACTGTTCCACCAGAAATTATTCTGAATTTTCAGGTAATTACTAGATAAAATACGTTGAAAAATTTTAAAACAATGTTTCACAAACAAATCCTCTTTTGTTGTCATTATCAATATGACTTTAATGAACATAGTAAAACATTCAAATAGCTCAAAAATTAATCTCTCACTTTTTTTCAAACAAGGAAAAAATAAATCTTTGTGCATTTCTAGACTGCCAGACTCACCTCTAGGGATAACCATTAACATAAAAGTATCTTGTCCTTTCTTACAGAAGATGTGCATGGATAGAGATCTATCTAATTAGATATATACACCTGCATATGTTATATATATGCAGATAATATTTGTTACTTTAATTATGTTGCCACACGTAAAAGCTCACTAAATGCACCATTTAGTAGCTATTAGGAGGCAATGTTATGTATGATTATAAGTATTGATGCAGGACAACACAGTTGATTTGAATAGAAATCCAACTCAGCCACTTGCTGGCTACGTTACCATGGGGAAATTATGTCATTTCTCTCTGCTTCATTTTCCATATTTATAAAAGTGTGAATGATAAAATAGTATTTACTTCATAGGGCTGTTAAGACAAAATGTATAAATTCATATGAAACACTTAGAATAGTGCCACATAATAAAAAAAACACTCAATAAAGATTAGCTATTATAGTATTATTCTACTTTTCTCATTTTTTAATGTATCTTAGAGATTTCTTCTATTTGCTATGTGCAGATCAATCTTATTCTTTTTAAAAGCTACATGGTGTTTTCCACTTGGTGAACATTGTGATGAACAGTAAAACAATACCATCATAATATGTTTATTTTACATGAATGTGAAAAAATATACTTAAGATACAGTCTTAAAGGGAGAATTACTGGTTCTAAGAATATAATATATATCATATATATAAATAATGACCCTTGCAGATAGTGACAAAAATCTTTACAAAATATACTAAATAGTTTAAGATGCATTGGGAAAAGGATTGTGGGAAGTACTCTAAGTAACATTTTTTTTATAATTATATTTGGAACACAGACCACAAAGGTATAGGTTTCTGGTTGGTTAGTGATGACACGTAGAAAAATTAATAAGAATAGAACACCTAATATTTGTATTTTTCCTCTCTCTTCTTTTTCAGGGATATGATCTTCTGATGAAAAACCTGAAAACCTAAAATCCAATATGTGCAGAAAGACCACGTGTGCCTTTCTAGATGCTTTAGAAACTTGTGGATAAGGTTATTCCATGACCAGTGAGAGTCAGCTATCTTGAGGTGAAAAATGCCCAGGATCTGAGATTGGAAGACCAGGTGAAATTTTTTTATTTCTCCTAATGAGCTGATGGGTGTCTTTTATGAAGCTAACTTTCTGAGTTTGTCTTCCTCAATTGTAAAATAAAATATGAAGGAGAAGGAAAGCAATATTTATTACAAAGGATGATTTTGAGAATTAAATAAGTATAGTAGTTTGCCCTTATCTTCAGGTTCGCTCTCCGTGATTTCTCTTACTCTCCTGGGGTGAACCCTGGTCTGAATGCAGATGCTCCTCCTTCTGACGTAACGTCATGTTGTGTCACAATGCCTACATCACTCACCTCACTTGGTCTCATCACATAGGCATTTTAGCATCTCACATCATCACAAGAAGGATGAGTGCAGTACAGTAAGATATTTTGAGAGAGAGACCACATTTACCTAACTTTATTATTACAGTATTTTCTTATAAATGTTCTATTACTTATTGTTGCTAATTTCTTTTCATACCTAATTTATAAATTAAACTTTATCATAGATATGTATGTATAAGGAAAAACAGTATTCATGGGATTCGGCTCACTCCACAGTTTCAGGCATCCAATGGGGGTCTTGGAATATATCCCCATGGATAAGGGGGTAAACACTATGAATTTTATAAATAATAGTTGTTACTGCTAATAATAATTTTGAAGACTATGAGAAACGCCAAAATAATGACTGTCAAAAGTACTCTTGATTTTTTAAAAAGCAGAGGGAAGTGAGGTTCATGTGTGAGGCTCATTTATGTATTAAAAATATCTCCAAATGTAATGAAGGCTTTAGAAGGACAAATTATCATAAATTCACCTACACAAGTCATAAGAGACTAGTCTCGTTTCCTTTTTTGAGAGAAGTACTGGAATAATACACCAGGAAATATGGTGGGTGTAGAATAGCTGAAATTTAGGAAGTCATTTGAGAAAATCTCTCAGAATATTCTTGTAGACAAGATGAAAAACTTAACTAGTTTACTCAGGTGTGACCAGAATCATATGCACAAAACAAAAGTCACTTGATAATCAGTGGAGCAAGTTAGTGACTTCTATAGACTACTATTTTTATTCTTTTCTACCAAAAGTTGTATCTGTCACTTCTTTGAAAATAGAGAACAATAACCTACCAAGTGGGGATGAGAGCTTTAATATACAGGAGGCAACTTCATTGAGAAGTAGAATGAGAATTCTCACATGCAGAGCATAAAATGTGAGGTCAAATTTATAATAAAGAAGAAGTTTATGATTACCACAAAAATGAAATACGGAAAGATACAAGGTAGCTGCATCAAGAGTGCAAAGGGAAGAGATGCTACATGGCAGGGGGGGTATTACAAGTAAGCCATGTTGTGTGGTTTTCCAAAATGCTAACAGACTCTGAGACTATGCTGTAATAAAAAATATAGTGTCAATATTGAAGGAAGATGCAGTCCCTTTCAATCTCAAGTTGCTAAATTCATGTGAGAATGTTTTGCCCAAAGCAAGAGACCACCCTGAGAACATTTAGTTGGAAAAGGACAGAGTAGCAGGAACTTTAAAAGCATGGGTGAGATTTACTTAAATGAACTGGAAATTTTTAACACAAAGAACTAAGAGAAAGAGATTTCAGCTTTCCTTAAGTATCAAGAGAACTACAGGGTTAGACATATTCTATGTATTATTACAGTGGGAGTCAGGAACTTATGTGTGAAGTTTACAAGGTGTTTGACATCACCAAAACTAAAATGAAAAATTCTTGCGACAGCTAGGGTCATTTCATAACTGAGTTATAAGATATTCTTGCACTGGAGTTGTTCATGAAGAAAATGGGGCAGTCACTTAGAGAAGTAACTTCCATAAGGATTTGAACCCTCTTATGTTTAAGATCATATAATTGTCTATCAACTACTTTCTTTTTTCTTTGTCTAGTTTTTAACTGTCTTTTTTTTACTTGGCTTTCTTTTTCCATTTTCCATGTGCTATATTGTAATTGACTTATTTGAAACATATCATGCCAGTCTCATCTTTTATGTTTCTTTTCCCTCAGCCCTTTTCTATTACTTTCTGTTAAGTCTTCATGAGGATTTATGTATTTGACTTAACTTTGCTGCCTACAGGCATAATCTGGTATCCTTCATCGATCTGTTGTTTTATTGCTAATAAGCCATATTTTTTAAATGCCAGACTCAACATACTTTTATTAACTTTATAACATTTCTGCTCATTATTTGGAACACCACTCAATAGCTTATTTTTAAAGTTAAGTATTGTGATACAAGTATATGTCCTGGTGAACTAGACAAAAACATCTCTGATGTTATCATTGGATTGATATGAGTCTGCATTTCTCTGTACTTCATTTAGTTGATAACCCATTGCTCAATTAAGATGAAAAGGTAGAAATTTCCACAATTCATAGTGTGCATGCTAATGTAAAATACCTATGTATTTTCATAAACTATATTTTTCTAATTATGAAATTATATTTAGAAAATTTGAAAATTCAGAAAGTATGAGCATAAAAACTTAGATTACAACTAAGGGACAATTCTGTTTAATATTTAATTCTATTTTCTGCCATACCTTTTTTCTACACCTACTTGAACTTAATTATACGCACACACACACACACAAATATGCTTTCTACTTAGTTCTTTCATTACATGCATGTAATTTATCCTACGCTTTACAACTCTTGTAGACATCATTTTAATGAGTGCAATCTATCATATATCTATGTCATTTCTGCATTTAGGTTACTTCCATTTTTTATTATTATAAATAGAACACCTATGAATAAATTATTGCATAACACATTTTATGTATTTAGAATTATTTCTGAACCAGAGTATGCAGATTTCAAAGGTATTTAGGTGCACTCCTCTCAAAGTTAAGGGTTGACCCGGAATACTGATAAACTAGAAATAGTGTTGCATTTGGAATCAAGATCTCTGGACTCACAAATTCGGTGTTTTAATCAATAAAATCTGGACAATATTTACCCTAAGAGAATTGTAGCAATAATCAGTGAGGTAATATTTGTGAAAGTAGATTGTAAAATGTAAGTATACATAACAGTCCTAATCATTATTTGCAATAATAAAAAAGGTGATATCAGTTTAATAACCAATTAAGGTTGAGAAAAAATTATTTGAAGATAAATCTATGCTATGGGAGTATATAGTTTTGTGCTTCATGTGTGAAATTTCATCCTGCAAATGGTATGAATTGTTTTCTTTAAAAAGATGAAATTTATGCTTATATAAGATATTGATCCTCAGAGACTTACTCACGAGTTTATTACCCATTCTCTTTGCTTCCTGCTTGTCAAATAATTATATAAACTCGAATTAAATTATATCCAATTTATAATATAATTATGAATCTAGCTTAATATTTTGAAATTAAACTATACAAAAGAGGATGTTCAGGAATAATTTTAAGTGACGTTACAAGATTCCTCAGACTCTCCCGGATAAAGGCTCTTTTTTCAGCAGGTTCACTGAGCCCCACCTATCCCCTAATCTTTGTGTGTACTAAATTTGTAAGTAGCCTCAGATCAACTTTCCCCTTACTCCTACTGTATTGAGCAACTCCCTAGGTGAGTTAGGACAAATGGTTGACTTTTAGATTAGACTCATAAGAATCAGCAATATTATCCTTTACTAAGCTTCACTAATTATTTCAAGAATAATCACAAGGCATGGTCAAAGCAGAGTGGGATACAGGATTACCAGTGCTGCTGCAATCTTGGTCCTTTCTTGCCTCATTAAGATGTTCTCTGACTCAGATGTAACATATTAGTTTTCTAAGTAATGTAATGCAGCCATGTCACTCACGAAAGGGAGCTATTTTGGTCTTGAAACATCTCCCTTTTATTCTCTAATAGTTAGAGAACTATTTGACATATTCTAGGAAGCTATGTCCCATAAATCCAGATTCCAGGGTTGTATAGCATAGGCAAACCTATATAGACCAAGTAATCTTGCTAGAAGCATTTCATAGATGCACTCTCCCACTAGCAAGTAACATTAATGTGTTTGTCAATAGGTCTTTCAATAGCATATTTTCAAGGAGATTTGGCCACCTAGTTTGTTTGTTTTGGTTGGTTTTCCATTTATACCTTTGTAAAGGGAGAAAATGATTGCAGTTCTACTGATAACCGTTTCCTGTCCAGTAAGACTCAGCTTTGAATTAATACTACTTCAATAATTATTTATAGAGTATCTATGTTGCACCAGAAATAATTCTAGACGATTGTGGTATAAGGATAAACAAGGCAAGCAAGGTCTTTCCATTTGTGAGGCTTATATTCTAAGGGAAAGAGACAGGTAATAAGGAAGCAAAATAGATGAGATCATTGTGAATTGTAATACAGGCTATGAATAAAATGAAATAACAGTGATATTAGAGAAACAGTGCAGGAGGGGGCTAATTTTGATTGTGGAGTCAATGAAAGCCCCATTGAAGAGTTAACTTTGGTTGTTCAATAACAAATCAAGTACCTAATATAAATTGGAGCCCTACTTTTAAAGTTTATGTAATGTTATATGTAAGTGATGAATCACTAAATTCTACTCCTGAAACTTAAATAAATAAATAAATAAATAAATAAATAAGTAAGTAAGATTGATATAGCCCAGGGGTTTTTTCCCCCAAAGAAAGCCTGATACAATCTACAATAGTCCCAGTTTCTGATTGTGATCTTACTTCCAATATTCTGATTGCAACAAGTCATTAAACTGCTACTCTAATTTAATCCAAGAATTGCTGAACATCTCTACTTCTGCTGAATTCCTACCACTAGGCTCGAAGCTCTTGAAATGGAACTGGAGTTCATACACCCCTTTAGTAAAATATCACATTTTGAATTTATGCTTCCTCATCCCAGGAACAATACCCACAGCAGATTCTCCGGTTTCTCACTCATCTTTCCTCAACTGCTCAATGTTGTTAGGGTCACAATGTGATTTCTCTCAATGAGCTGGTAAGAATTATTATCTAAACTGAAGTTCTATTATTCTGAAATATGCAAACAAAAACTATATACTAGTCTCTGAAATGTTTATGAATGACTATAAACAGTACATTTGTATGTAATATTTAATGATGATGATTGGTAATGATCTGAGAGCCATACATGAATAATGCTAAGAACAACAGTAGAGTCGGTTTGTATTTGGAAAGATCACATCTGAACTTTGAAATTGGGCAATTTCAATTTTATGAAAAGTTTTCATTTATTAAGCTAGGCTTTCATATCTGTTTTTAAATTCTAATTCCTCAAACAATGAGCCTTGGGAAATGCCACAGTCCAAGAGAAAATATTGCTAGACTAATCAGTTCAGTTTTTAGTAGCAGAAATTGAGAGAAAATTTAGATGTAGAGCTATAACTGCTCTCTTTGTCACATCCCATAGACTTCATCAAATCCACTCATTCCTCACTACCTCTACCGCTATTTCTACAAGTCAACTCACTATCATCTACTACCTAACTTCTATCACCAGTTGGACTTCCTATAGGTGTGCTTAACTCCTTAAACTCAGTTTTTCATACAGCTGATGAGTGACCTTTCTTTAAAAACTGTTTTTATTTTGGAAAGTTCAAACATATACAAAGTACACAAATTAATGTAATAAACTCCAAGTACTCACTAGCAATTATCCATGTTCTTCCATTCTCCATCCAGTTCTTTTGACTTGATAATTATAACATAATAATATTTATTATTATTTCATTTTAATTTATTTTATAGAAGTAAAATTCATGTATATTTGCTATACCAAAGTTATCCTATTCCCTTTCCATTGCTTTGCCATTGCAGGATGCTTTATCAAGGCTTCTGCTGTCAGAATTATCCAGGTGGGAAGCAAATCTACATGGGTGACAAATTCCAGAGGACATATCAAGTGTTTAATTTATCTGAATAATTCCCATACTACCTCAGTCTGGTTCCGTATAACATTGAGGCCATGATGCTGAGCATAAAGTGAGTGATATGCCAGTTACCCCTGAAATGAGTGGTTCCCTTAAGGGATCACTTAATTCTCTGGGGACTTACCCTCCACTTTCCACACAAGGATGAGAGTAACACTGCTCTTTACATCATCAATAGAAAGGATAAGAAAGATAACAGTTCTCAAGTGTACATTATTTTTAGCAAAGTTACCATCACATGTCAACTATACTTTAATTAAAAAACAAAAATACCAATGGATTTGGAATACTCATGCCTCCAATGATTTAAATAAACTAAGTAGATAGCTGAAAGAAGGAAGGAAGGAAGGAAGGAAGGAAGGAAGGAAGGAAGGAAGGAAGGAAGGAAGGAAGGAAGGAAAGAAAGAAAGAAAGAAAGAAAAAGAAAGAAAGAAAGAAAGAAAGAGAAAGAAAGAAAGTTGGTATCACTTCAAATAGTTTTGAAGTGTTGCCTTTTTAGCCCCAGATTTAAACTTTATGGGATGAAAATTCCATAGCAAAAAATAAAATTAAGTAATAAATCATGAATTCATACTTTTTTATAATTCATGGAAGTCATGTCTACAGTATATTGTATTTATTTAGGATGAGGAATATCTGAGGGTATGTCCTAGGTAAGCTTTGCCAGTTCCTTTAAAAAGGAAGATTTCTTCCAAATCTTCTTTCTGTTCAAAGGGGAAAAGAAGCTTGAGGAAGTGAAGGAGCCAGAACTAAAATAATAAAATTTAAGAGGAAATGTAGTCTATCACAGAAAAATAATGCACTGACAGTGAAATCTGTCATGTTGTTGAGTAAGTCCCTGTGGACATAATGGGAACAGTATCTTCTAGATAATTAATGATAGTGTGATCTCGTTGATAGGGCATATAAATGAGAAACACAGAAAAAATTTCTACTCTCAATTTTATTACCTATTTAGGACCCCCGTAGAAAAATACCTCGAAACATTTGTCTCAGCAACATAGTGCATTTGACTGAGAACCCTTGGTAAACATGAAAAAATATTTCTGCCTCTTATTTCTGAGACCTAGAAGATAGTGAAAATATTTTTCTTCTTCACCATTTTTAAAAAGTTTTTGTTTTTACTGTGTTGTCTTTAGCCAAATGGGGGTGTGTGGGTGGAGAAACATAGATGAATCAATATTTTAAAATATTGAGGTGTCTGTAATAATTCCCCAACCTAGAAAACAAAATACTTTATCCATGACATTAATTAAAACTCCTTATCATTTGAAATGCTGTTAGATTATCTTCTCACATCTTTAAGGATGATAGTTTTTATTTATGTGTCAGTGAGTGTAGGCTAGCTATTTTTAAAAACAATACCCAAATCTTAGTGACCTCTGCTCAGTGAAGGTCTGTTGATTCCATAGTGCAGTATGGTGTATATTTGGCATGGGTGGATACGAGTGCTTTACTCAATGCAATTATTCAGGACCCAAATTCTGTTAATATTTTGATGCTATCTTCTGTAGAAGAAAAGAAAGCAGGGGCACCTGGGTGGCTCAGTCGTTAAGCGTTAAGCGTCTACTTTGGGCTTAGGTCATGATCTCAGGTCCCTGCTCAGTGGGGAGCCTGCTTCTCCCTCTCCCTCTGCCACTCTCCCTGTTTGCACTCTCTCAGTCTCTCTCTCTATCAAATAAATAAATAAAATCTTTAAAAAGAAAAAAAAAGAAAGCAGACTGAATATATGGAAAATTATTTTTCCCCAAGGCCTATAAGTGGCACATATTGCTTCTGTCAACATTCCATTGACTTGAACTATTCACATCGCCTTAATTAGACACAATTGAACTGAGATTTGTAGTACAAAAAACTTTTTGTGAAACTGTGAAAAAAAATCTGGAAGAAGAAATTCTCTGACTAACAAGAAATGACACTAAAGGCAAGGAAAAAAAACATTCTGTTCATAAAATAGAAATCTTTAATTTTCAAATCCAGAGCCCTGTTCTCTAGTTTAGTCAAGAGAGAATGGGCTAATTTTGATAACATGTACATAGTAAATGAGTGCTTGGACGTCTAGCAATATTATTTTAACTTGAAATCACAAAATATAGTAATTGTGCGTTCCTTAAAGTATTCTAGTATTTTACTAAATGTGCGTTAATGATCCGCACCTTCTGCTATTCTGCCCTTATGTGATCCCCTCTCCTTGAGTGTCAGCATGATCTGTGACTTGCTTCTAGAAAACAGAATATGTGAAAACGATGGGATGTATGCAATTATGTATAAGTGAATATGTCATTATATTACATAGGATTGTATCTCCAACTTGCTGGATTCTCTCCTTTACTGGCTTTAAGGAAGCAAGTGGCAATGTTGGTAAACTGCACATGGAAGGAAACTGTAGGTTGTCTATAGGAGCTGAAGGCAGCCTTTGTCCAACAGCCAGGAAGAAACAAAAGCACTCAGTTTTACAACTGTAATGAGTTGAATTATGCCAATAACCTGAGTAAGCCAGTCAACCCTCAGATGAGACCAAAGCCTCAGCTGACATCTGGACTGCAGCCTTTCAGAGGACCCAACTAACTAATCTATGCCCGAACTCCTGACCCACAGAAATTGTGAGGCAATAAATATGTGTTGTTTCAAGCTGCTGAGTTCGTGATGATAGCAGGATTATGTAGCAATGGATCGCTAATACACATGTCAAGAGCAAGACTCAAAATTATACATAAACAAGGACCAAATACTTTGACTAAGAGGGGACATTGTCCCTGTTCTTACTGCCAGAGAATTGTGGGAAGGAAAAACTGGCAAGAGATCAGAAAGTGAAATCTTCATGCTGTGTGTCTGCCTTTTCTTTTTAGCAGAGAAAAAAGACTATACTTTATATAAATAGGGTGTTACTGAGAGCACAAGGGAGTCTTGCCCTCCTTTCCTGCTTAATATCCTGTAAAGACATCACCTTTTAGTTTGTCTCTGCACTGTGCTCATTTAGCCATGAGACGTGTGTGTGTATGTGTGTGTGAGAGAGTGTGTGTGCGGAGAGAGAGAGAGAGGCAGAAGAGAGAGAGAAAGAGAATGAAGCACAGAAACATTTTTTTTTGGCACTTATTTTTGAAACTAGATGAGCATAGCGATTATAATAAATGAGATAAATCTGTCCGATTTTGAAAATAAACAGGAAGAAAGAAGAAAACTTTTCTTATTTTCAAAATGAAATCCCTCTGTTTTTAATATTAGAACATTTAGAGAAAGCTTTATGGATGTTCCTGGGTATTAAGGAAAAGATTCTCACTCCTAATGGAGGATTTGTGTTGGTCTGTATTCAGCAGTAGAAAATGAAAACCTCCTTTTAATGTGTAGTTAGTAAATGAAGTGTGAAGCTTCCCTTTTAGATTAATGCAAAAACAGTTCTTAAGGCATAATGCCAAAAGGAAGAAAAATAATGAAATGACTCACATACAACTTCTCTTCTGAAAATCAATGAAAGAATGGAGGTGCAAACAGTGCTAGGAAAATAAATAAGAGCATGTACTTTACAAACTTAGTTTTAAAATATGAAATTCATATTGTGGAATGAAAGCAGCTTCTTAATCTAAGAATTATCAAGCTTCAAAGCAGAAAAGAAAAAAATTTTTCGCTAAAGGGCTTCAAGGAATAAAACTCACCCTGGAGAAATATTTAAGTAACCTCCAGAAAACACTGAAGAGAGAAAATGTGTTAGAGGAAAGGCGAGCAAAAGAAGCTGTGCGGAGTCTCCTATTGTTCTCCCCTTGCACCGTTGTCATAGACTACAGTCTTTGTCTTCCTCTCCTTGCCTTTCTGCCAAGAGCTGCCACTGGCTTGATCTGTATTGTTCTGAAATCTCTTAAGTCAGCTTGTGTAGTGAAATGCAGTCTTCAAGTATGCCCTTTTTATCCTGCTCCCAAAGATAAACGCTAAGCCTTTTGTTTACGCTTTCTTTCTTTACATGGAGTTTAGTTTTTCTTTATATTTTTATGGAAAGACAGAAGCTAACATGAACAACAAACCTGGTTACCTGGATATAGCATATAATCAGCAGCAGGTCGTATGGTTCAGGAGGCCTGTTAAGATGACATACAAAATTTGAAGACTTCCCAAAATCTTCCCAATTCCTTGGGAACCTTTATCTCTATCGTTAATGCATCGTGGAGTTCCTTCTTGACATATCCCATCTCTATTCCAAAGAGCGAATCAGCTTTTTTTAGGAAAATTCTTGACAATCCTCTTTCCCTTTCTTGAAAGTAATTGTATTTGTCTTCTCTCTCTCTCTCTTGCTCTCTGTCTGTAATGCTGTGAGTGAACAACGTAGGGTCTCAAGAGATGGGCTTGACAGCTAGAAAGATATTTATTTTCCTGTTGGTGTTTTTTAAGGCACTTTTTCTCTGATTCATCTCAACAGAGTGAAAATCACTGCTCAATGCATCTGATATAGTCTTATCAGTTTTGCTTTCTCTTTTTTATCATTTGGAGATATTATCTCTAGCTCCTTCCTTTCTAATATTACCATTTGTTCTCTAGTTTGTCTCTAACCCATTCACCTATGTTCACTTTAATTACAAAATGCTATTTTGTTGCATGTTTTATAACTTATGAATATGGCATATATATTGTTCCATATCTAAGAATATATTTCTCTCATCCAGTGTCATTCCTAGTGCTTGAATACTGTTGCTTCATTCAGTTGTGTGATGGGTATTTTTCAGCTGCCCCTTCAAAGGATATTTACTCATTCTCTATCCTTCTGTGTTCCCTGGAAGTATGACTCATATGCACTGTATCAATTGAGCTCTTGCCTTTGGCTTCCAGTTGAGTTTAGCCAATAGGAGACTGCAGCAGGAGATCAGAGGGCAGATGGAGAATGAGATCTAATCCTTTCTCCGTCTCTACCAGGTCTCAGTGCTGATACCAAAAGGCAGATACCCTGTTACTTAGCCTTTTCCCTGTGCTATAGTCACTCTCTCTGGGTTCGAGTAACTGCTTCCTCACTTTACCCATTCAAGCTGGAGTGATAATGGTTCTCCACTTTTTTGCTAACCTGAGGGTGGTTTTTCATTCCTTTTTTATTTACCTTTACCTGCCCACACCAGTTGAATTGTTTCTTTATTAATACCTGCTCTAAAAATCCTGTTTGTGCTATTTGTTTCTTACTGGGATCCTGACTGATATAATAAGTGGTACCAGGAGTCACCCCAGGAAACAGAAGGCAAACTTCTGAAAATACCTACCTCTGAGTCAGGGGCCTGGGTGGGAAGGTAGGAATATTAGTAATCTCTGGCATTAAATGGCATCATAATTACCAGCCATAGCTGCTAGCAGCATAGGATAAATTGCAGGTGCAAAGCAAGATATTGGGAGATCAAGTGGCTGTTGCACTTAACTGCTATGGTAATAATAATAATTATAAAGTTTGTAGGGTCATCTGGTAGCCTAGATATTATATACATTAAAGAGAGAAAAGAAAGAAAGGGATGGGGGAGAAAGAGAGGGAAGGAAGGAAGGAAGAAAGAAGAAAGGGAGGGAGAAAGGGAGGGAGGGAAATCCTTCAATGCCCAACTGAAAACAAGGTGGAAAGCCAAAAGCATCTATGGAAGCTTAAAGAATTCACTCATCTCCTATAGTCTCCGAGACCATATAACTGAGAATCTAGCCCGGGACCAAAACAGAAACAGGAGGCCTAACTGAATGCTCTACTCTGGCCAGTCTCTAATGCTGAAGTAAGAACAATGTTATGAAAAGAATGATTGCTCTCATTTTCTACCAAATAATTCACTGAAGGAAATTTTATTTCCTCTCCTTGTGACTTTGGTCTCAGTGAAACACACTTAGCAGGGAACACAGTCGTTGTTTTGACAAATTAGAAACCGACACTGCTTCCCGGCCATGCTAGAGTCCTCAGGCTGCTGACCTGAGCAGAGAAGGAGATTACCAAGGGGAAATGGGGCTTCTGCCATGGAATGGGGGAAGAGAGAACTATATCTGGGACCAGAATATTTTGTAAAGTATCTCTTGTTACTCCATGTTCATTAATAATGGTCAATGAAAAACTGCAAAGAACCTTTACAGACAGGGCCTTCATAAACTCATCAGATTCTGCAGAAATAATTTTGGAAACCTGGGAATATGGAAGCTATGATTTTCATGTTGAATAATAAAAGATTCCAACCTCCCCACTATTGCTAATCACAAGAGACTTTACTATCCTTGTTATTTTCCTTTACCCATACCCACATCTCTTCAAATGGTCTATTAAAATCTCCTCAAATAACCCATTTGAGAGAGTCATCTGTTTCCTTCTGGGACCTAACTGATACATACCAATTTATTTAAATAATCTTCTGTTGTTGCACATTTAGATTATTTCCTTCAACCCATGTTTTCAGTGAGCGCTATACACATCTTAATAGCTAAATAATTTTCCCCATTGTACCTAGGTATATAGAATTGGATTAATCACAGTCCTGTTTCATGACATATTATTATCTTTGGTTTTTCATGGCCCTTTTTATTTATTGCATTCATTTACTTATTTAAATTATTCATTTGTATAATAATATAGTAAACACTTATGAACCCACAATCCAACCCAATGACTAGACTAGTAATTCTAAAGTGTATCTACAAATGTACGCCTCCTGTGTTTAATTCCTCTGCCTTCCCCATGAAATTTCCCCAGAGGTAATCAACATCCTGAACTGTGTATTTATTATTTACTTGCATGCTTTGATTATTTATTTATATCCAATGTGAAAATGATATATTTAGTTTTATCTATTTTTGAATTTTATAAAAATAATTATGCTATCTAAAAAGTCAGGAGGAGGCATGTATCCTAAGAGGACACACAAAGGGTTAACATCTACATAAAGAGATGCTCAACTTCACTAGTAAATAAAGAAATGCAACTCCAGACAGCAGTGAAACACCATTTACACCAGTTTTGATAGGCAGAAATTAGGAAATCTGAACATATCAAGAGTCAGAAGACATGTGGAGTTACTGGTAACAACATAAATTGATTCAAAGTCTTTGGAAAATAATGTGGCTTTTTCTTGCAAAGCTGAGCATTTCAATACCCTGTGACTAAAACTTCCACTCATACATATATTTTGGCAAATGTTCAAAAAGTAACATGTACAGAATGTTCATTACAGCACTGTTCATTAAAAAAAAGGTGGAAATATAAGCACACATTGAACAAGAGAGAAAGGATAAATGTGAATAAATCTGATACATGTGTCCATTTCACAGAGGAAGTATTTCCATGTCTCTATTAATCGGGCATCATACCTGGCCTGAAAGCTAGATTATCTAAGGCAATCCTGATAGATAAAATAATAATAGTAATAATAAAAAGATATTAATGATAGGATAAAGAAAAAGGTGTTTTCTGTCAAAGGGACAATTTGCTTATCTAAAAATCTTCTCTCTAATACCCATCACCAGCCTATCCCATCCTCCACACCCCCACCGAGGGCACATATTGCATGGTGCACTGGGTGTTATATGCAAGTAATAAATCATGGAACTTTTTAAAAATTAATTAATTAATTAATTAATTAGAAAAAAAGAAGAAACTAAAAAAATTAAAAAATTAAAATCTTCTCTAAAAGGTTACATCCTTGGGGCACCTGGGTGTCTCAGTCACTTAAGCGTCTGCCTTTGGATCAGGTCATGATCCCAGGGTCCTAGGTTTGAGCCCCACGTTCTCCTTCTCCCTCTGCCTACCACTCTGCCAACCTTTGCTCTCTCTCTGTCAAATAAATAAAATCTTAAAAAAAAAAAAGTTACAGGTTACATCCTTTTTCACTGCCATCTGCCTTATGCAACAAAAAAATGAGGTTTATATACCATAA
The DNA here is from genome assembly GCF_024610735.1 of Ursus americanus. NCBI lineage: Eukaryota > Metazoa > Chordata > Mammalia > Carnivora > Ursidae > Ursus > Ursus americanus. The sequence goes on from NC_142144.1 coordinate 28,744,001, forward strand.
ACGGTATTTCTTTATAACTATTAACAAACACAATGGTAATGGTCATATTAACATTAAGGAAAGTTTGGTCTTTTCATTAGAAAAACAAAGCAGCTTAGGGATAAGTAGAAAAATAAGTATTATGCATTCATAGCATATGTTCTTGACGGGCACAAATGGATCCAAAATGTTCTGGTTACTGTTAGAGTAAGTCCTGGGGGGTCCTGGCCTCTGAGTAGAAGACAGAAGTGAGACTATACGAGGTGTGGTGTGAAGGGCAATTTCTTTGCTATCTAACAACATGCATTTATTTCTCTTCTGTTATTAATGTTTCTTCCTGATCCTGCTCCACATTATGAGGGATGTAAGCTATAGCACAGGAAGCAATTTATGAGTTTTATTTCTTTCAGCTCCTTCTGTTTCATGCCCTGTCACGGGCGGTAGTATTGAGCTTCTTACTTCCTGCTGAACAATACCCCTTTTAAGATTCCCTAGTAAGATCTCCTACAGTACTTACACATGCACATCAGCAGTCCCAGTGTGCTCTAACAGGAAAGACCCTATATGAGGGATGTCTTAATTTTGGCCTAGTTCTGAGATAAACAAAATTACTTCAGGCAAGTTTCTTCATCACATTGCCATCGTTTCCTCATAGAAAAAATAAGAGAACTGTGTTCTATGTTTGGTAAAGATGCTTTCAGCTATAAATTGTTGGCTATAATTTTTAACCCACTTACGATAAACTCACTGTTATGGGTTAAATTATGTCCCTTAAAAATTTATATGTTGAATCATTATATTTACACCTCTAACTAATGTAACACTGGATGTTAATTATACTTGAATAAAATATATATGCATACATTTTTTAATGATTCCAAAAAAGTTCATATGTTGAAATCCTAACCCCCAGTACCTCAGAATGTGATTTTATTTGGAAATTGGGACATTGCCAATGTAATTAAAGTTAAGAAGACGTCATACTGGGGTAGGGTGGACCCCTACACTAATATGACTTGTATCCTTATGTTTTTTAAAGTCATGTAAAAGAGACACACAGAAAGAGATGATGTGAAGAGGCATAGGGAAAAGACAGCCTACACCCTAAGGAACACTTGTCACTACCAGATGCTGAAAGTGAGCCCTGGAGTAGATCCTTCCCAAGTGCCTTTAGAAGGAGTGTGGTCCTGCCAACAACTTGATTTTGGACTTCTGGTTTCCGGAACTGTGAGACAATGAATTCCCCTTTTTCTAAGCTACCCAGTTTGACGTATTTTGTTATGGCAGCCCTCAGGAATCTAAGGTTCCCTTCCCTGCCTTTTTTCATAGATCCAAGCAGTGAAAACCTTTCCCTCCACCAGCACTGTGCTGCATCCCACACCCTCACCAGGTCCCAGGAAAGGGAAGACCAAAACAAGAGGTTCTATGGTCAGTTTCTGTGAATACGAACTGGATGATGTCACATATCATTTTTTGTATCTAACTAAATAAAATATATTTATTAACTGCTGCACCATAAATTATTAAATCAATAAGAAATCTTTGAGAAACAAATGCCTATTCAGCACCTACTATGTGCCAGAGTATCCGTATAGGTAATTTGTTTCAAGGACATTAACATAACGTATACCTGCACACAATATACCTAAGTGTATCTGAAAAGCTCAACAAACAAGTCAAAATGTTTTATTAGAAAGTTAAATATATTTTAATAATATCATTTAACAAATATGACAAGCATTAAATGTACTTACTGCATGTAGATATTGGGAAAATCTAGAAGACATTGGCCTTCATGCCAGTTTCTCTAATTTCACACTTATTTTTTCTTCTCTTTCTATGTCCTGCCTTTTTGAATTTTCCAGTTTCACAATGTCAGTTTGGAGAAAGTCGTAAATTACTTTTTCGGTCTGTCCAACTGAATTATTACTCTTTCTATAGCACTAGAAAACCACTTTTCATAACTACTGGGTCCTATCGTAGTTGGATTTACAAACCTTTGAACTCTTTAATATTATAGTTATAATGATTAGCTACAATTTTAATTTTTCCACCTGAAAATTTGTGTAGAAGTCAGCACTTAGGTGTTTTTTATAGACTGAATGTTTGTGTCCCCCACCAAAGTCACGTGTTGAAGTCCTTAACCCCCTCCCCAACGTAGTGGTATTTGGAGTAAGGTCTTGAGAGGTAATTGGACTTAGATAAGGTCTTGACTATGAAAAGCAAATGTCTGTTGTTTAAGGCACCCAGTCTATGGTGTTGTGTTATAGCAGCCTAAGCTGACAAAGACAGATATGTTGGACATATGATATGGTATGTCATTAATCCCCAAAACTGTGATGTGTGATTGTTAGGATCCTGATTTTATAGATGAGGAATAAAGATCAGAAAACTAATTAGCCTAGCGTACCCCAGCTTATAAGTAATTGAACTAGGATCTGGAATTCGGTCAGTGGTTTAACATACCACTTTGTTTCTATCATCATAAGACAACCATATCACTACACTTGACTACTTACATTCAAAAACAAACTATTTCATTCAGTTCGCTTGTATATTTTTAGGGGAAGGTGATAATATCCATCGGGTTTTTTGAAGTATTGAGAATAAACATTACTATCCTTAAGAGAATTGCAAAGACATAGACACCCCAGACTTGGAAGTAAATACTGAATTTACCTTTCCTGATATAATATCAAAAAAGGAAGTTTAACTAAAGGTCTGACTTTGCTTTGGTTCTAGCAGCCCAATTAGCATCTCTTTCATTTTGCAACATGTACAAATCTTACTTGCTCTCTCTGCCTTTCTCTATAATACTTCTTTTACTTCTCCTTAGGAAGCATGCTTGATTTCATTACAAAAATTTAATTATTAAAGGAATAAGTGTTTCAGGTACTTTCTGTCTAGAAATGCAAATTGTTTTATATTCAAAGACTTTAAGAAACCAATTTTCAAAGTCTCCTTTTAAACTGATCTGAAACCTGAGAATGAAGTTTAGACTGGAATTTCTCTTGTAACTGTAATCATCAAAGAAACCCATATGCTATTTGGTTCCTATGTTATTACATTTCATAATGGGCTTTGAATGAAGAAGGATAAAAGTGAACATAATTAAAGTGGATGATTCATGCAGATTAGGTCTTTAACGACAGTTATCTATTGATAAAAGATGTGTCATAATGTACTGACAAAGTAAAAAGAAATAAAAAATTTAGAGCCTAGAAAAATGTAAGATTGCATAACCTAGAAACCAGCCTTAATAGGAAACAACAAATTACCTACAATAATTAAATAAAAGAGGAAAAGGTAGTAGGCATTTCTGTGGTAATGTAAAATGTCAGGCATTGGACTGAATGATAGAATTATGCTTCAGTTATTCTATCTTCACTGTCTTCATTCATTCATTTGTTCATTCAACTAACTTTTATTGAATAATTATGGCGAAGAAGACAGTGATGCTAACCAACTATTCAATTTCCTTTCCTGTATTTCTCAGTCCCCCTTGCAGTCAAGGGGAACCATGTGACTAGTTTCGACCAATTAAACATGACCTGAAACAACAGGTGTTCCTTCTGGGCTAAGGCAATGGAAAGCTGCTGGGCAATCCTCAGCTTCTCCTCCGTCCTGCTGTATGAATCAGGGAAAAGGCCTCATATTTGGGGTGATGGATCTACAATACTTAAACACCCTGAATTGCTGAAATATTACATGGATGATAACTGGCCTTGGGAGTTGCTAGATCATCAGTGGACTCATCATGAGTATGAAGTGAAGGTTTTGTTTTAGCCATTGAGATTTGGGGACTGTTTGTTACCACAGACCAGTCCAATTTTTCCTGACAAATACCTATAATGTTCACGCAGTTATTTGACAAATATTATTGAGTACCTTCTATTTATTAGGCCAGGTGCTAGGTTCTAAAGATGTGGTGGTTAATATGGAGCTCATAATCTAATAGTGTACAGATATTAAATAAGTTCTCAAATAATTATTTAATATCCTCTTATCTCACTATTTTTATTAATTTGCTACTGCTGATTAATTATTATAGTACTGCTCATGTAATATAAACTGTGCCCAAATTAGAATATACCTTGTTCAAACTTCATTCTGCAAGAGATCTTATTTAACTCATATGCTCCCTCTGACTATAAAAATCTCGATCTATTCAAATGGTCAAAGATTTTTCATCTTCAGTTTTCTAAAAATAATATATGACTTTGTTTACTGAAGTCTAATCTTAGGTATTGTCACCATTCAATAGGAACAAATTATATGTGGTATAGTTCTGATTTTAACTTCCACTACTTTCTCTGTTTACACATATCTATAAATATTTCTGTATGTATTCATTTGTATCTATATTAAGCTAAATATGAGTTCATAGTGATGTCTTCAATTCTAACCCATTACCACAGAGATCATTCTAGCTTCTTCCCTTGCTCGTTTGTAACCACATAGTCCAACAGTGAGAAACCTGGGTTCCACACTCTGCTATCCATTTATACATTTAGTCAATTCCAACATACACATAAAGAGGTTTCGAAATTGTTAACCCATGGAAAATAATTTTAGCAAGTAGACTATAAGACTCCTGTGCAGTTTCTTTTGCATTTAGTCTTAGTCTATATTCATTTCCAAAATTACTTTGATCAGTATATTTTTCCCACCCCCTTCAATGAGACTGTTTCACAAATTTATAATACAGTTAGATCATTTTGTCACAGTTTACATTTCTTCCTGGGATAACCTAAATTTGTAAATGTTTTAAATTTGTAGATATTAAGTTTAGCCTTTTGTACTCTAAAATTCCATGGATTTTGACAACTGCATAGTGTCATGTATCCACCATTAGTGTATCTTACAGAATGGTTTTATCACCCTAAAAAATCCTCTGTACTTCATGATTCAACATTTCTTCCTTCCCAGATGCCTGGCGATCACTGATTTAATTACTGTCTCTATAGTTTTGCTTTTTCAGAATGTCACATAAATGGGGTCATACAATGTGTAACATTTTCAGACTGGTTTCTTTCACTTAGCAATATGCATTTAAGATTTAGCAATGTTTTTGTTTGGCTTAATAGTGCATTCTTTTTTTTTTTTTTAAGAGAGCGAGCGTGCATGCAAGTAAGGGAGGAGCAGAGGGAGAAGGAGAGAATCTCAAGCAGACTCTGTGCTGCATGTGGAGCCTGACTGGGGACTCGATCTCATGACCCTGAGATCATGACCTGACCCAAAACCAAAAGTCAGACACTTAACCAACTGAGCCATGTATGCACCTCACTCATTCTTTTTTTTTTTTATAGCTTAATAGAATTCCTTTTATGAATGTACACAGTTTATTTATCTATTTACCTATTAAATGGCACCTTGGTTGCTTCTGGTTTTTACTGCTTATGAATAAAGTTGTAAATTTTTGCATGCATGTTTTCATATCAAGTGGGAAAGTAGTTAGGACTACTATAACAGGGGTATATATTAATATTATGCTTAGATTTTCAAGAGACTGTCAAACTGTCATCTCAAATAGCTGTACCAGGGCTGGGTGGCTCAGTTGGTTAAGCGGCCAACTCTTGATTTCAGCTCAGGTCATGATCTCAGGGTCCTGGGATCAAGACCCGTGTTGGGCTCTACAGTCAGCTGGGAATCTGCTTGAGGATTCTCTCTCCCTGTCCCTCTGCCCCTCCCCCTGCTCATACAGTCTCTCTCTCTCTCAAATAAATACATAAATCTTAAAGCAAACAAAACAAACAAACCAAAAAAGAGGCTGTACCCTTTTGTATTCCACCAGCATGAATAAGAGTGCCTGTTGCCTCGCGTACTTAATAGTGATTGATATCATCGGGAGTTTGTTTGTTTTAACCATTCTAATAGATTTTTATCACTATTTCTTCATTTGCATTTTCCTACTGACCAATGACAAAAGACAAAAGTCTATAACTTGTCTTTTTATTCTTTTAACAGTGATTTTTGCAGAGTAGAAGTTTTCAAATTTAATAACATCCAATGTGTCAATTTTTTTCTTTCATGGAGCATGTTTTTGGTGTTATAATGAAAAACTCATCATGAAACCCAGTTACCTAGGTTTCCTCCTACTTTTTTTTTTTGTGAAGTTATATACATTTGCATTTTACATTTAAGTCTATGGTCCATTTTGAGCTAATTTTTGTGTGAGGTATAGGGCCTGTGTCTAGGTCACGTTTTTATGCATTTAGATCTACATTGTTTCAGCGTTAATTATTTAAAGATTATCATTTCTCCATTGAATTGCCTTTGTGCATTTGTCAACAGTTCATTATTTTGTGTGATTTGGTTTCCATCTATTCTCTTCCATTGATATGTGTTCCTGTTATTTTACTGATACCACAATGTTGTAGTTACTGTAGCTTTTTAGGAAGCCTTCAAATTAGTTTTTATGAGCACTCCAACTTTGCTCTTCTTCTATACCATGTTGCTATTCTAGGACCTTTGTATTTCCATATAGATTTTAGAATCAGTCTGTCTATTTCTACAACATAGTTTTCTGGAGTTTTGGGTGAGATTGTGCTGAATCTATAGATCAAATTGCAAAGAATTATTATATGAACAATATTGAATCTTCCAGTCCCTGAACATGGATTAGCTCCCCATGTTTTTTTTGTTCTCCATTTATTTAGTTCTTTTATTTTTTCTTATCATTTTGTTTTGTAGCTTTCAGCATATAGATCATACACATATTTACTTGGATTTGTATAAACGTACTTTATTTTTTGGTACTTTTGTAAATATTTTTTATTTCAATTTCCAAATGTTCATTTTTGACTGATAGGAAAACAATTGATCCTTGTATGTTAACATCATATCCCACAATCTTGCTATACTTGTTTATTCGTTCCAGAAGGTTATTTTTTTTGTAGTCTTTAGAATTTTCTAATAGACAATCATGTCATCTGCAAATAAAGACACTTTTCTTTCTTCCTATCTAATTTGTATAATTATTACTTTTTCTTATTGTAATTAGGTCATTCTTCTGCTATGATGTTGAATAAAACTGGTGAAAGAGGATATTCTCACCTTGCTCCAGAGAGGGTAAGTGGTCATCATGTCCTCATTAAGTATGATGTTAGCTATAGATTTTGACATTTCCTTTATTACATTAAGGAAGTTCTCTTATATTTCTGGGTTTTTTATTATATTATCATGAATGGTGTTGAATTTCCTTAATGCTTTTCCTGAATCTATCGATATGATTATACTGTTTTTCTTATTCAGTCTGTTATTATGATAGATTATACTAATTGATTTGATTATACAAGAAGCCTTGCAGTTCTATAATGAACCCCACTTAATCATTCTTTCTCACATGTTGAATTCAGTTTGTTAATATTCTGCTTCTATTTTCATGAGAGATATTGGTATATAATTTTCTAATGTTTTTATCTGGATTTGATATTAAGACACTGCTGGCTTAACTAAATTAAATTAAATTTGGTGTTTCTATTTTTTGTAAAAGATTATGAAGAATTAATTACAATTTCTTCCTTAAATGTTTGGTAGGATTTATCAGAAAAAAATCTGTACCTGATGCCTTCTTTTTTGCTCTAATTTTTATTAGTTATTTCTTTTGCTTACCTTAGTTTAATTTTCTCTTCTTTTTTAAATTTCATAATGTCGAAACTTAGGTTATGTGTATAAGATCATTTTTTCTAATTTATGCTATAAATTTTCCTCTAAGCACTACTTCAGCTGCATCCCACAAATTTTGATAAGTTGTATTTTTGTTTTCTTTTAATATTTTCAAATTTCTCTTGAAACTTTTTCTTTGACCCTTGAATTATTTAGATATGTGATGTATAATGCCAAGATGTTTGGATATTTCCAGCTATCTTTCTGTTATTAATTTTTTGGTGGAGTGCACTGCACTCTGAGAAGATACTATATACATACATGTATGTATTATATATGGTGTGTGTGTGTGTGTAACTTTATGTGTTAAAATATGTTTAATAGCAAAAAATGTAGTCTATCTAGAGGAATTTTCTACAGGAGCTTGAGAAAAAATGTGCATTCTGCTGTTTATAAATAGAATATTTTATTAATGTCAATTAGATAAAGTTGATTGATTGTGAGGCTCAGGTTGTCATCCTCATCGATTTTTGCCCACTTGATGTATCAATTACTGACAGAGGAGTGCTGAACTCTTCAAATACAATAGAAAAGCAGTCTCTTCTTCCTTTCAGTTTTATTACTTTTGCCTCATGTATTTTGACACACTGATGTTAGATGCATACATGTTTAGAATCATTCATTATGCCTTCTGGGAGAACGGAACCCTTTACTCTTAGGCAATGCCCTTTTTTATCCATTCCCAATAATTCTGCTTATTCTGAAGACTGCTTTATCTGAAATTAGATATTCCAGCTTTCTATTGATTAGCATTGGCATGATATTTCTTTGTCTCTGTACTTTTAGCCATGTGAGTCTTTGTATTTAAAGTTGGTTCTTACAGACAGTATATAGTTAGATCTTGTTTTGGTTATTTTGTTCTAGTTGTTCTATTCTGACAAGAGTTTATAATAAACATTTTTGGATAACTCTATGCCCACTACCAAATAACACTATACTAATCCATGTGTAGTGCAGGCACCTTATAACAGAGTATTTCCATTCCCTGCCTCCCATCCCTTGTGATATCTCTGTCACTCTTTCACTCATCTAAATGCTGTAGTCACCCAATACATTTCTATTATTGTTTATTCTAACAGTTATATTTGGATAAACTAAGAATAAGAAAAATAACAGATTTCACTTTACATTCATTTATTTCTTCTCTAGTCTCTTAATTTCTTTATGTAGATTCAATTTTCTGATCTGTATCATTTTCCTTCTGCCTGAAGAACTTTTTTTACCATTTTTTTAAGGCAAGTCTGCTGGTGTTGAATCCCCTCACTTTTTGTTATTCTGAGAAAGTCTTTATTTCTCCCCTACTTTTGAAAGATAATTTCGTTGGACAGAAAATTCTGTGTTGGTTGGTATTTTCCTTCTATCAACACTTTAAATGTTTTACTTCATTCTCTTTCTGCCTGCTGGATTCTGACGAGAAGGTACTATAATTCTTATCTTTTTTCTCTCAATCGATAAGGTTTTTTTTTTCTTTTTAAGTTTTTGAAGATTTTTTCTTTGTTTTTAGTTTTCTATAGTTCAAATACGATATGCCTAGATGTGGGTCTTTGTTTGTTGTTGCTATTGTTTTGGTATTCTCTGAGAATCCTGGTTCTGTGGTTTGTTGGTCATTATTTTTTTCCAGTATAGTTAACACACAGTGTTCTATTAGTTTCAGGTGTACAATATAATGATTCAACAATTGTATACATTACTCAGTGTTCAGTGTTGGCCATTAATAATTTTGGAAAGTTTTTGGCAATTATCATTTTGATATTTCTTCTGCACTGCTTTCTTTTTCTCATCATTTGTGTATTCCAATTATATGCTTGTTCAGCATTTTTGGTATTATCCCACAGTTCTTAGGTATTAGTTCTGCTTTTTTCATTCTTTTTATTTTCTTTTAGAATTCTTTATTGTCCTATCTTTAAACACACAGATTCTTTCTTATTTCCATTACAATGTTTCTTTTATTTCTAGCATTTCTTTTCATTTCTTTTTAGAGATTTAGTGTATATACTGCCTATCTTTTTATGCATTTTTTTCAGTAGAGCCCTTAACATATTAATCCCAGTTTTCTTTAAAATCCCATATCTGATAATTCCAATATCTCTATTATATTGAGTCTGATGCTGATGAGCCAGATGGAGGGATCTTTCTGAAATCTTCACTGTGAGAATCTGGAACCTGAGGGGACTTGCATTGAGATGAGTGGAACCATGGGTGGGGTAACCCCTAAGAATAAGACTGCAGCCTTCAAAGTTTCTCACACTTAAGCTTATCTACTCTTGGTCTCTTAAGATTCATCAAAATTAGTAAATATATGTTCCTATCAGTTTGTGGCTCAGTGGCTTATGCTCCAGAGAAGCAGATCTCAGTAGTGATTGATTCTCTGTATTTACCTATCTCTCCATATTTTAGGGTGGTAATTCTCCCTGTAAATTCAATTCCCTTATAAGTCCAAGGAAAGCCATTAATTTTCTTGTAAGGATGTCCCAATGACTACCAATCTCTAAATATCAGAGCTGACCTAATAATGTTTTAAAAAGCACCTTTAAAATACACTTTATTTAATGGAAGTCTTATAAAGGTACACCGAAATGAATTCTGAGGTTGACCTCTAATAAAACAGGCTATCTTAGAAGGCAATAATGACTCCTTTACTTCAGTCTCCAACTTCATTTTTGTATAGATTTTATATCATTACACAAGATTGATAACTTTGTTATTTATTTTAAAAGTTTATTGAAGTAAGTGAATTAAACCAAGACTAAATTTTTGCTCATTGCTTTACTTGTACTATTTCTGCATTATTCAGCACCAAAAAGGGAGAGATAATAGTCTTCCATTATATGATTCTTCAAAGACTCTTGTGCCAGTTTTTTTTTTTTCAATAAACTTAATGCCTAATACTCTTCTTTCCAAATGGCTGATTATTTAACCAAAGGGAAAGTATTAAACAGCCTAACACTTAGAATTAGAAATTAGTATAGAATTAGAAATAATTGGGGCAGTAATTTTGAAAAATCAGGTTTTGGGTTATTGTTTCCCATATTTTCACTGGCATTAAAGAATCTTAATAAACTGTGAACCTCATTAACTAGGGCCATCTTAAGAGCACTCCAGAACTGTGCTTCATTATTGTTTAAGCAGCACAAAGATCAAAGAGGGAGTAGCCACCTTTATTTTAAAGGATGTTCTGAATTAAAACTGTCCAAATTTCACATCTGTGCATGTCCAGTTTTCCTAATTAACATAACTATTCCTTTCTCCAGGAAATATTTTAGTTAACACTGGCTGAATGCATTTTTCACATTCTGCATTTTAAAAATTCCACCTATCCTGACAGCCTATTTTTGCATTCATCTCAGTGAAGAAATCTTTCTACCTTTCTCTATAGAAATACTAAATCTCTATAGCTTTCCTGTATTTTGATTGGGTAATTCCGTTGCATTTACATGCTAAATACATGGCACATAATACATCAGACTGACTTGGTTTCACTATCTCTTCTTTTAAAGTATTAAGAAAAAGAATCTATTTTTATCAGCCCAAATCATGGATTGATTCATTTTGATTCAATCAGGTGTGGCCTGAGACTGTCCCTTTCAGAACATGAAATATCAGTAGTCCAAGAGGTGGTTTAGATTGCAGAGGAAAATGATGGCCATCTTATTGTACAGAGGGACTGAGAGTTTCTAAAAAGTTGTTTTAAGTAATTTAAAATTCTAAAAAAGACAAAAAGTATGATTTTCTGCAAAAATAGTATAAGGAGAACATTTTGTATTGTCTCAGAATTGTAAGTAGAGATCCAAAACTGAGATTAACAAACTCTAATTTCTCCCATATTCTAGAGACAGGTACCAGGAAGTTAAATGGTGTATTTTGTAGGATTTACTAAGAAATGGTCAAATTGGTCTTTAAACCATGACTCCATCACCCATCACCATCTTATGGGGAAAAAAAGAGAGAACTATTTAAAGAAGGTATTTTGAAATAGGTAACCTATGAGAGCCACGTATCATCATCCAAAGGAAAACTGTTACTGTCCTCTTAGGACAACAGATAGGAAAGCCAAGAGAACAACTAGAGTACAAAATAAGTTTCCCTGGGAGAAGGGATGAACAGCCCATGCCTTGAACAGAAAACTGCTTATTCAGAACAGTTTTGATCTACACCATGTTTTTATTTGCATTGAGGGATAGGAGACACAATCAGAAAGACATCAGGTTAAAAAGACAGAGCCTGAACTTCCACAGTTTGACATGGAAAGAATATTTTTGTGGATTTCCCATGAGCCAAGTGAATATGTAACAACAATGGAACATAGTCATTTGTCAGTGGTCTGCCCCATAAAAGAAGAAACTGCAGGCTACATTAAAATGACTAAAGATAATTCATGAAAGACTACTTGAGGACTATCAAGGAGTGAAACACAGGGACTAATAGTTCTAATAAGGTTTCCTGAAGAATATACCTGTTTAACTATTTAGAATTTGGATGCCTATCCCTGGGAATACACTGATATACAGATTTCAAAGTGCAACCTGGTAACATGCTTTTGGTCTATCATATAGTTCTCCATCCCCTTTACTTGAGCCTGTGGAAGACAAAAATAAAAATAACAGTATGTGGAAGATAGAGGGGGGAAAGAACAGAACAAATTATCTTCCTTCAGTGCAGTTCTCTTGGGGTCATAGGTTAGATCTGAACTAGAATGAGAAGGAACAGTACAGGAGAAAATCAGATTTCGGTACAAGAATGAAATTTTAAACTTGCTTAGAGAAAAATATTCTTTTTAATACCTAAAAATGACTGGAAAGAAGAGAGGGTCCAAGAGAACATGTTTGAAGGCAGTAAATGAGAAAATAATGAAACTGTCATATCTGTTCCCCACCAAATTTAGACTGTGAAACGTAACAGTTCATTATCAGAATAAGAATTTTGAAAATCAAAAGTATATGGCAAGATAAATACATTAAAAATATGAAAAACATAAAAGCCCAGTGAAAAATGAATCAATAACCATGATAAATAATCAGGAAATTACTCCGATTACACAATTGCTGTAAAATAAGACACAGAGAAAACATAGTTTTGACTACACAGCATTTAAATTATCATTAAAAGTTCAGTAAACATTCACAGATTTCTATTGTTTGTTTCATTGTACCAAATTACTAATTTTAGCAATATCATTCAAGGAAAAAAAATTTCTTATTTAAATGTCAGCAGTTCTTAGTCTGTATTCGTTAGTTTCTTAGATAGGCGGTTTTTAAAAATCAGATTGGTGTGTATTAATTATCTGCCTGCCATGTACTTACCTAATAAATTATCTGAATTTGTTCATTTAAATTCAGATTACCTGGGGATGCTGGGGTGGCTCGGTCAGTTAACCATCCGACTCTCCATCTCAGCTTAGGTGTTGATCTCAGGATCGTAAGTTCAAGCCCCATGTTGGGCTCCATATTACCTGAATATGCCTGTCTGTATACTTTTGTCAATCTATACACAGATTTTACTCACCACCCCTACCTGAATCATTGATGTCAAATGATGTGTTACTTTGAATCAGTTGCCTCAAAATGTCTCTTCTCCCTCTCAAATTCCAGGAGTTATCACAGGTATTTTATTGGTTTGGGGTTTGTTTATTTATGTTCTTAGTCCTTTTGATGTGGTGAATTTTATCAACAAACTTCCTAACTTTCAGCCTCCTGGGATAAACATTCTTGATCATTGTAGGCAATTTTTAATAAACTGTTTACTTGATTTCTCAGAATTTTATTTTTTATTTTGCATTGCCCCCAACCTTCCTCACTAAGAGAGAGAGAAAAAAATAGATAAAAAGAAAAGAGAGAGAATTAAAATTGATCCAGATTTATGCTTCAGGGGAACAACTAATACTTGAAATTTACTGCAAAATTTAGTGTGATTGTGCATTTTTCTGGTGAGAATATCTCTTTTTCACAAGGTTCTCAAGAAAATGTGTGAATCAAAAGATAGTTAAGAATCCATAGTCCATAATTTTTGTCCTTCGTGCTGTATAAATCAAGTTTTGTGACAATTTTATAAAATAAAGTAAGAAAGTATTGAAAGGGCAACCTGGGTGGTTCAGTCAGTTAAACGTCTGACTTTTGATTTTGGTTTAGGTCGTGAACTCAGGGTGGTGAGATCAAGCCCTGCTTTGGGCTCTGAGCTCAGCATGGAGTCTGCTTAAGATTCTCTCCCTCTCCCTCTGTCCCTCCTCCCACCATGTGTGCTCTCTCTCTCTCTAAAAAGTAAATCAATAAATCTTTTTTAAAAAGCATTGAGAATATTATTGATACATATTTCCAAGTCACTTTCAAACTGATAACCATAAAAATATTTTTTAGAGTGCTTATTGAACTGTCACCACTAATCACTAGTTGAGATTTATATTTTTAAAAAAAAACAAGGTTTTTTCAAAGTTTATTTAAATTTTTATGAATGTATTCACTTGAGGATTAACATTTTTCCACATCGTTCTTTCCTCTCTTTAAAGGGCGTGTGTCCTCTGACCATTTTTCTTAGGCAGTCTGAATGTTTGAACTAACAATTTAAATGTGAACTACAAAGCACTCAGTGAAGGGGGGGATTTATGATCATTAGTCATGATTCATGAGTCCAAACTCTCTAATACAGACCCAGTTCTCTCTCCACCACTACTGTGTTCGCCATGGGTATGCTGAAAGAAAAATAAGCACAGTCACTGCCCTAGAGATACAAAATTCATCATAGAAAATAGGTGCAGCCCCTACAGAGCCTGCTACATAGTACTCAAGGAATGTATGTTGAATGAATGATTTTTTTTCTGAGCAGCAATTTGTCCATGAATCCACATAAGCCTCCAGCCCAAATGATAATATATTGTTCAGAATAATATATGTGTTCCCATAGCACTTGTTTATATTTGATTATATTATTCTGATATCTAATTTAATGTTATTATGCTTATTCTGTTTTATATCACACCATTCACTCATTAATATTTTACCTGCATCTCTCCACATGGTTCTAAATTGTAAGGTCTGTAACTGTGACAGTCTCATATTTGTAAAATCACTCAAGTGTCAGGTCTCAGTTTGTGTATCTTTTAAATGATGTAAATTATCCATTCACATACTACTTTCCAAAAATGCATTTCACTTACTTTACCATGTGTAAGCACTCCAAACTCTTGGGACAAGAAACCAACTAAATCCATAGTGATAATATCTGAAACAATAATATTGTAGAACATAGGCCAAAGAATTAAGTTTAAGAAGTATGTTCAATTAATGGGATAGCTGGTAAAACCTTATTGTATTCCGTGTTACTCTGCTAAGCATAAGGTTCATCTTCCGGTCCTCTGTAAGAGAATTATTAGCTTCTTAAATTTTTGTATTATGATATTTAGGTTACAAGGACGTGCCCAGGGACTTTAGTAATGGAAACATTTATTAAAATTACAAACCAATAAAAAGGAATACAGATGAACAAGTCTCAAACTCATTTTAGCAGATGCTGTTTTTCCATTTATTAACTTTAAATGACTCTGATGCTGATTTTCTTGAGAATTACAAGGTGACAATATGCCAGTATAAATGTATAGAGCATTTGTGGTATCATGTACTGTAGTAAGTTAAATGGTGTCTCTCTCCACCTAAAGATAGTTCAAGTCCTAATCCCTGGTATATGTGAGTATGACCTTATTTGAAAATACAATTTTTGCAGAGGTTATTAAGTTAAGATGATGCCATGCAAGATTTGGATAGATCCTAAAGCCAATGTCGGGTATTTTAGTAAGAAAAAGGAAAAGGAGATTTGGACACAGACACACAGAGGGAAGAAAGCCATGTGATGATAGAAACATCGTAGTAGTGATCTAGCACTCAGCCAAGAAATGTGAAAGGTCACCGGCAACCATCAGAATCTAGGAAGAGACAAGGATTTTTCCCCTGAGCCTTTGGGGGGAGTATGGCTTCGCCAACACTTTGATTTTGGATTTCTAATCTCTGGAACCATGAGAGAATGACTTTCTGATGTTTTCAGCTACCAGTTTGTGGTAATTTTTATAGCATCCCTAGGAAAATACTATGTATACCAATCATACTAATATACATACTAAATGTACATGTATTTTATACACACACACATATCCTCAAATGGAAGTAACTGAATATTTTTATAAAAACAGGTATACACTGATAAAAATTAAATGGAAGTTCCAAAACATGAAAGAAAAGATGGAGAGAGATTAAACTTTTTATATAATAACTACTATTATTTCAACTAACAGTATTTGAGCATCTAATATAGGCCACATATTGTGACAGGTACTAGGGATACAAAATCCATGGTCTAGAGGTAGACAGAGATACATAAATAGAATAAGTGCCATTTCTTTTTTTTTTTTTTAAGTACCATGTCTTATAAATGAACTGATGGAGATTTATACTGAATCTTATGGGAACACCAGCACTGATCACTTACTTGAAATGAGAGCAGATGAAATCAAGAATTGTTGGTGACAGGGACACAGAGAGAGTAATTTCTGAGCCAAATTATAAATAAATTAACCAGGAAAGTGGTGTACATGGAGAGTGGGGAGAGGAGGGAAGACTGTACTATAAACTTCAGGGGTACCATGCTGAGCCAAATGCCAGAAACAATGAGCCAAGAACAATGGTGAGATACATGTACAGATAATTAAAATTAAATGTAGGGAGAGGGGGTAGATAAGGCTGGAAAGTAACAGGGAAAAAAAATGTAAGACTATAAATAAACTTGTTAACAAGAACAGTGGATTCCCTGCATGGTGGGCTTAAGGTTTGCTCTTAATTTCCCCTATATGCCAATTTATAGTTTTAAAATCTCATACAGTAAAAATGTATTACCTATGTAATAATAAAAATAATTAAATACAAAATATATAAAGTATCCAAAATTTGCTCTGTCCCCAACCTGAATGCTGTGTGTGTCCACTGTAAAAGGATTAGAAGAAAATAAATTGGTAAATGGTTGTCTTTTGATTGGAAGGAATATGGGTGATATTTATTTTATTTATGCCTTTAAATTTTCAAAATTCTCTACATTGAAGTATTACTTTTGTAACTAGACAGTTATTTGTTTTAAAAAATTTATAAGCATAATACCAGTTAAGTGCCTGGTCACTGATTTAACTGGGATAAGGTTTTATTTTCTGAATATTTCTTGTTTAATATTTTATTTTCTAACTGTCTTCAATGCTTGTCATCACTTCTGGTCATTCTTTATCTTAGTTATGCATTTTAAATATTTGTAAGAAAGGTGCTAATTACCTCATTAATATCTCTTTTTTTATCATGAATATTAACATTCACATCTGACTGTAGGTTTCTCCATCGTGAGATATCTAGATTCAAAAGCTCTACATGTGTGTGTTGCTTTTTTCAGATCTTTTAATCTCTTCATCAAATGGCTCGGAACTGTTTTGACAAAGGGATAAAGTGAATGCTGAATCTATTTCTTACTCATTCACTCTGAGTTTCATCCTCCAGATGTAAAATCTATGCATATTCCTTTCTGGATTTCAAATGAACTATATTCTTATGTTTTAATGCATTGTGAAACTCTGGACTTGATAGAACATTAATTTGTCAAAAATAACATTGTTTTTCTGCATAATACAATACTGAATAGGCCAGAATCTATAATCATTTTCAAAATGGCAAAGGAAGATGAGTTTGAAGCAATAAATTGTCCAATCTAATGTGTAGTGCTTTCTCTGATTCACCATATTTTGTTAACCGTAAGAGTTGTTTCCATTCTAATTTGAATTTTTCAAGTTTTTCAAAGATTTGTCTAGTTCTTACAGCTTTCAGTTGTAGTTTTGCTATAAAATAAAGTGTTTATTAATAAGAATATGATTATGAGGTTCACAATCATGACACCTGTGAAAAACTTTATAGTATGTTACATAGAAATAGAAAGTTTTGGAATTTTTTCTGTTCTCTTATTCCTGGTCCTGTTACTGGATTTCATTCATTATTATAATTTTAATGTATAATATATCTGGTTGAAGAAAGCACATACATAGAACATAGTAAGTGAATAATTAAAACTAGTGTATTGAATGATGTTCAATTTGATTTCATTCTAACAAAACTAGTGTTTCTTTAGAAAACGATGCATAGTTTCTTTTTTTTATGTTCAGTTAACCAACATATAATACATCATTAGTTTTTGATGTAGTCTTCAACAATTCATTAGTTGCATATAACACCCAGTGCTCATCACAACACATGCCCTCCTTAATACCCATCACCTGGTTACCCCATCCCCCCATTCCCCTAAAGTGTACATCAGCATAGATTAAATGAAAATATTTCTTTTAAATTACCTAATGCAACTGCCATTCCCTTCTGGGTATTATGTTTTGTTTAAATGCTTTTGCACTTTAAGCCTGTGCTAAACCTCTGGTTCCCCAGAGCATACAAACCAGTAAAATTTAATATTCAAAACACTACAACATACACCTTCCAACCTACATTCTAAAAAAGTACTTGCAAATAGATGCCATTTGTTTTAATTTCATGTACTTTGATTTTATTTTTTAGATTTTATCTCAGATGGGTTTTTTTTGACCTTTCAAGAGAGAGACAAAGAAAGAACCTGAAAATTATGTAATCACCAGCTAATCAGTCTAATAAAAAATGTGATAAGTTGTATGTTAGTTGAGAAATTGTCATACATCTTGCTGATTTCACTTGACTTTTAAAGATGCAATTCTTTATTTTAAAAGTGAAAATTAAATGATTTTAACCAGCAGAATAGGTATTTTAAAGTACAGTATTTTTTTTTTTTTACTAGTTGTAACTTTTCCAATTCTTTCCAGTGCTTTCAAATACCATTTTAGTGGGGAAAAAAAGAGATTAATTTAGAACACTGCTTAAATGAACCTTAGTCATTCTTCAGAACCAAATTAAGAGATTTTTTTTTCTTTTGCAGAAACTTCAAGCTTATTAAGACAAAACAATCCTGTAGTTTTGATACATAGTGGCTGCAAGCAGTCTATTTATCTAGCTTATGTTGTTAGCTGAATTACAAAGAAGCCCAGATTCACAGAGCAATCACTTTTTCAACACTTATTAATTATCTACTACATGTTAGACACTGTTCTAGGCACTAAGTATACCACAGTCAATGGGAGATACAAGGTTGTCAGACTTGTGGAAATGGTGGCTATCTATGCAATAAATAATAAAGTCTCATATAATCATAAGTGCTGTACAGATACTGAAAATGCAGTCATGTAATTATGATTGAGTAGTTTTCTCTAAGGACGTGATATTTAAATGATAGCAAGGACCTAACCATTCAAAGGACAATGGAAAAGAATATTTCAGGCAGAGGGACTACATAATACAAAAACACTGTACTAGAAACAAGACCGGATATACAAAGATCAGTGTTGTTGAAGTATATTGAGTGAGGGGCCAAATGGTATGAAATTCGATTACAAGAAAAGGCAAAGGCTTTATAAACCAAGATAAGGAATTTGAATTGCATTTGAAAGGAATTAGGAATTAATGGATTTACTTCATAGTACCATCTGGTTGCTGTGTGAAAGCCAGTTTGAAAATTGAAAACAAAGATACCAGTTAGAAGTCTATGATAGTCTTTGGTACAAGCATAGACCAGGTCCAGAGCATAAGCGTGGAGCTGGACAGAAGTGGATGAGATTGAGTATTATTTGGAGATAGAGTTAGTAAAATTTACTAATGAATTGGATATCAAGTTTAGAGAAAGAAAGGAGAAGGAGACAAAGATTTTTTTCTTCTGAAGTAAGTGAGTATATGCTTGTAGAGTTTTCAGCAGCAAGAAAGAATAGGGGATAAAACAGGTTGGAGTGGGGCTGTAACAAGAATTGTATCTTGACCGTGTTAATTGTGAGATGTTTATCATCTCGAATAGAAAGATCAAGCAGGAAGTTGAATATAGGAGTCTGGGGTAGGAGTAGATTGGATCTACAGTGGATATCACTGGAATATAGATAGTCTTTAAATCCATGGAACTGGATGAAATCTCCTGAGGAGATTGCATGGATAAAAAAGAGAAATAGTGAAGCACTTGGATAAAGCCTTGTACTCTTCTAACATTTATGTGGATAACAGAGAAAAGGAAGCCAAAAAAAAAAAAAATCATAATGGGGAATGGCCATTGAGGTGAGAGGAAAGCTGGAGGAGGGAGATATAACGGAAGTCCAGAGAAAAGTTGATTCAAAAAGGAAGAATGGTCAATTATGTCTACTATGGCTGGAATTTAAGATATGAAAGGGAAACGAACATTAGATTTGGCACCGGGGGGGTCATGGATGACCTTGACAACAGCAGTGTCAGAGGAGTAGTCATGGTCAAATCTTTACTGGAACACGTTGAAGAAAGAATTGAAGAAATAGAGGTAATGACTAGAGATAATCCCTTCAAGCTGTTTCTTTTAGGAGGTGCAGCAGAAAAATGGGTTAGTAAGTGGAAGGGAATTAGGGCCAAGGTTAGATATTTTGTTAGACTGCCATCTTTGAGTTTTGTCATTTATTGTCATTTAAGACAGACATTGTCAAAGCTAGTTTAGCTTCAGACAGGAAAGGTCCTAAAGAAAGAGAAAAAATGATGACAGAAAATGGAGGGTATCATTTCAGGAGTAAAGGCCTTAAGAAATCAAAAGGGTTTAGGTCTAGAGTATAAATAGAGGCATTGGCCTTTGATAGAAACCAGTAATATTTTCTATAGTCATCATTTCAAGAGGAAAGATAGGAATAACATTCCCATGAGATGTTCTTAAAAAAAGGGAGAGGAGGAAGAAGGGATTTATTTCACAAATCTCTGAATCTGTTTTCAAAAAGAAACAGATACAATGGGGTATTCAGCTTTGCCCTACAAAATATTGCAATGGCGAAATGGTACCTGGAGAGAAAGAAGGTGAAGCCTGAACTAAAAGATACCAGTTTCCCCAAAGACAGAATAGTAGCTTTGTAAATCATAACCTGGTGAAGACTCCCATGCTATTAATGTGGCTACAAAAGTGATCCATGACAATGAAACAGCCAATGCCATAAAGCCATACAATAACAGAGAACAGTGAAGTAAAAGAAAAACAAACAGAGGAGAATGTGGAATGTGTAAAGGAAGTCATCACAGAACAGATTTCACTTTGGCAAAGGAGCTATTGTCATGCACCCTAGATTAAACTATTAGATAACAATAGATGAGAAAGAGAAAGCTTTATTTGCTTGCCACAGAAGGGTCAGTCCAAACGTAAGAATGCCTTCTGTCAGTTAGCGGAGGTTTTGTTGTTGTGGTAGTTAATTCTATGTTACAGGCACATTAGGAGATCAGGAGAAAAGAGAAACAGAAAAAGAACATGGGCAGGGTAGGTTAGGCAGAGACACTAGTCAACAACCCTAGATTTCTAGACTCAGATGGTTTAAGGGCAAGCAAGTTTAGTCCTGGCCAAGTACATTCTGCAAATTCAAGTTTTTCAAAAAATAAGCAACTATATTGCATGGTGCACTGGGTGTTATACGCAACTAATGAATCATGGAACTTTACATCAAAAACCAGGAATGTACTGTATGGTGACTAACATAATATAATAAAAAATATTATTATAATAAAAATTTTTTTTTAAAAATGAAAATATAGTTGAAGATACTTTTATTTAAAAAAAATAAGCAATTTTAGCAAGTTCAAGGAAAAAAATGCACTTAGTCTCTGGTCTATCCATTCTTTGTCCTGTAAGGGTTGTAGAATGTTCTTAACCCTTTACACTATGAACAGGAGTTGCTGGGAGTAGCTGAGGTAAACCAGAGCCCCTCTAGGATTAAAAGGAAAGTGCAAACAGTGACAAACGTTCCTCCAAGACCATCATCGTGTTCTCATTTTACATCTAGCCCCCTTGAATCATTATTTTTATTATTATTATTTCTGTATGGATTGAAAGTTTGAAATATAAGCCCAAAAATAGGTAACTGCTGTTTGTGGGCTTTCATTTATATATTTTCATACATATAAATTCATATATAAATATGGCTTATATTTCTTTATTTTATATATGTACATATATGTATTATATAATATGTATTTTATATATTATGATATATTTATTTTTTACATATATAAATAAATATATTACATATATTTATATATTTCTGGCCTAGAATACTTGCTGACAAGTCAGTCCATTAAGGGATAAATTGTATTCCAAATGTAAAAGTTTTAAGAATGGGTATTGCCCTAAAAAGTAAGATTACATCCCTTCTATAGAAGAAAATATTTTGAAATTAAAAAAGAAAAGCAATCTTTAATTTTTCCATCATAAAATAATGAAGAAATATGTCTTCTGACTGATGATATTTCAGTAATAGCTAACATGGATCTTATCCATCATTTTTATCATAGGTTAGAATAACTTTATGAGTTTGTAGAATCAAAATGAAATGGATTAAATTCTTGATAATATAAATATTGATTTCAAAGAAGTAATTATTTGAGAGTAATTTATTAACATATCAATACAAATAAAACCATAGATAATAAACAGTTCAGTTACCCTAGATATCTAAATTATGAATAGATTTAATTGTAATAACAAATACCTCCTTATCTAGAAAACAGTAAAAATTCACTAGTTTTGGTCTTTGTTTTTGTGAAATTTTGTTTCTTTTGTTATTTCAGTTTAGGTTCACAGATTTGTTTCTTGGTGTTACATTTATACTCATTGTGACACTAGCCAAGTTGCTAATAGATTCTGCAGGTCTCTGTTCACAAGGCTGTGAATGTTGGAGGAAACTTAGATATTCCTCTAAACATATTTGAATAAGTGCGGGGAATGCTTTCCCTAGTTTCTCAGCATGGCACGATTCAGAATGATGGTTGTCTGAGTCTCTAGATGTTTGCAGATGACTCTAAGCTCTATGCAACTAGTTCAATATCTAGGATAACTGTTCATTGTGATGAGAAACCACAGAGTTGTGAATGACAGTGAATAAGCAGAACTCCCCCCCCCCCCGCTTTCCTTTTACTCAGTTCCAAACATAGGGCTGCCAATAGTGTAACTGAGGAAAATGGCTGGGCAATGGAAGATGGGAATAGTAGTTGCACATTGGATACACAGAAGCCCTCTTTCTTCTCCCAGATGTAAAATGAACATATGAACATTTCTTTTATGCCCCTAACACCAATTTTAATACCATTTTGGTTTCGGTTACTGAAAGAGAGAAGAAGGAGGAGGAGGAGGAGAAAGGAAGAGAAAAGAACAAATAAAGAGAAAGGGGGAGAGAGAAGGGAGAAGACAGGAAAGGGAAGAGAAGGGGAAAATAAAGCACCATGGGACCAAAGCAGCTATGATTTGCAAAAGAAGCCTAGACAATCTTTAAGGGGTTTGAAAAACTAAAACTTTGGCATCATACCAAAGAGACAGATAGTCTGGTGCAAAAGCATTGCCTATGGAGTCATTAGACCTAGATCAACTCAACCTTACCATTCTCTGACTGTATAACAGTAAGAAAATCATCTCATGTCTTTGAGATTTGGGGTAACTTTCTTAGAAAAAGTCTTTGGAATATTTTGCATGATTTTCTTAAAAAGTAGTTGTGAGAATCAAATCAGTATTATTAGAGATGCCACAGAAACATACTGTATTCTCTGAAAATATGATAGAACATTCTTGTATTATCTATTGCTATGCCAAAAATTACTATAATATTTAGTGACTTAGCACCAACAATAAATATTTATTATATTACCTTGTAGCTTTAGGTCAGGAATTCAGGAATGGTTCGGATGGGTGGTACCGGCTTGCAGTTTTTCATATAGTTACAGTCAAGTTGTTGGTTGGGACTCAAGTCATCTGAAGGTTTGACTGGGGCAGGAAGATCTGTTTCCAAGATTTCTCACTAACATGAATGGCAATTTTGTGCTGGCTGTTGGCAAGAGACCTCAGTTCCTCGCCACATAGACCTTACCACAGGACTGCTGAAGCTGTTTACTTGACATGGCATTTAGCATGCCATCATTTCCATGATATCTTATGCTTACACAGGGCAGCCCTATTCAGTAAGAGGAGACATGAATTCCAAGAAGCAATAACCATTGGGAGACCTCAAGGAGCTGCCTATCACAGTACACTGAAAATGTCTGTGCTTAGAGCTCTTGAGGGGGTAGAATTTTAGCTCTGTTTTCAATTCACTTATGATATATTAGTCTATTGAGATTTTCTTTTTCTAAGAACGATTTGGATATCTCTTTTGTTGGAAAAGCATCTGTTTTTTTTTAATGTTTTTTTATTATATTATGTTAGTCACCATACAGTACATCCCCGGTTTCTGATGTAAAGTTCGATGATTCATTAGTTGTGTATAACACCCAGTGCACCATGCAATATGTGCCCTCCTTACTACCCATCACCGGTCTATCCCATTCCCCCACCGTCCTCCCCTCTGAGGCCCTCAGTTTGTTTCTCATAGTCCATAGTTTCTCATGCTTCATTCCCCCTTCTGATTACCCCCCCTTTCTTTATCCCTTTCTTCCCCTACCTATCTTCCTAATTCTTACGTTCCATAGAGGAGAGAAATCATATGATAATTGTCTTTCTCTGCTTGACTTATTTCACTTAGCATTATCTCCTCCAGTGCCGTCCATGTTGCAGCAAATGTTGAGAATTCGTTCTTTCTGATAGCTGAGTAATATTCCATTGTATATATGGACCACAACTTCTTAATCCAGTCATCTGTTGAAGGGCATCTCTGTTCCTTCCACGCTTTGGCTATTGTGGACAATGCTGCTATGAACATTGGGGTGCATATGGCCCTTCTCTTCACTGCGTCTGTATCTTTGAGGTAAATACCCAGTAGTGCAATGGCTGGGTCATAGGGTAGCTCTATTTTTACCTTTTTAAGGGACCTCCACACTGTTTTCCAGAGTGGCTGTACCAACTTTCATTCCCACCAACAATGTAGGAGCGATCCCCTTTCTCCACATCCTCTCCAACAATTGTCGTTTCTTGCCCTGTCCATTTTTGCCATTCTAACTGGCGTAAGGTGGTATCTTAGTGTGGTTTTGATTTGAATTTCCCTGATGGTTAATGATTTTGAACACTTTTTCATGTCTCTGTTAGCCATTTGTATGTCTTCATTGGAAAAGTGTCTGTTCATATCTTCTGCCCATTTTTTGATTTGTTTATTTGTTTCTCGTGTATTGAGTTTGAGAAGTTCTTTGTAGATCTTGGATACCAGTCCTTTATCTGTAGTGTCATTTGCAAATATATTCTCCCATTCCGTGGGCTGCCTCTTAGTTTTTTTGACTGTTTCCTTGGCTGTGCAGAAGCTTTTTATATTGATGAAGTCCCAGAGTATATTTGAAAATCTAGTTAAAACAGATGCTTTTCCAGATCTCAGAAAAGCATCTGTTTTAACTAGATTTTCAAATATACTGTGATGAAGTTGTAGGGATAGGTTTTAAGGTGAGCAAAGTAGACCCCACAATAGGCTGCTCTGGTAAGTAGCAAGAAATGAAATAAAACACAAAAGAAAGGTGGTGATATGCAGCCTGTTTATAGCAGCAATGTCCACAATAGCCAAAATATGGAAAGAGCCCAGATGTCCATCAACAGATGATTAGATAAAGATGGGATATTACAATGGAATATTACTCAGCCATCAAAATGAATGAAATCTTGCCATTTGCAACGACATGGATGGAACTATAGGGTATTATGCTAAGCTAAAGAAGTCAGTCAGAAAAAGACAAATACCATATGATTTCACTCATTTGTGGAATTTAAGAAACAAAACAGATGAACATAGGGGGAGGGAAGGAAAAATAAACTAAGATGAAAACAGAGAGGAAGGCAAACCATTAGAGTCTTAACTGTAGGAAATGAACTGAGGGTTGCTGGAGGGGAGGTGGGCAGGGGGATGGAATAATTGGGTGATGGGCATTAAGGAAGGCACTGGATGTGGTGAGCACTGGGTGTTGTATGCAACTGATGAATCACTAAATTCTACTCCTGAAACTAATAATACAGTAAATGTTACCTAAATTGGATTTAAATTTTAAAAAAATTTTAAAGGGGGTGATCGGCACTAAGAAGTGGTGATAGGAGTATTTATGAGTCCAAAGGAATAAAAAAATGATACAGGATACTTGACAAGGTTGTATATGCCACTGAGATCAAGGAACAAAAGGACTCAGTGCTGAGAGGGTCCAGCATCATTCTAGACATTCTCTGGCTCCCCCTGAAGATGATTTCCCAAGTCCAGTGAAAAGTTGACATTGAAGGTAGAATGGTATAGTAACAGTTGTGGAGATTACACAAATTCAATGACAGGGAACCAAGCAGGTCATATTTTATCTAATTTTCACAGTGTAATACTTCATTTGCTCAGTTTTCCAAAACCAGTTCCCTGAACCAATCTGTCTAATAGTTTTTTAGAGGTGGATACTCCCTAATCCATAGGAAATATTAGTGAGGTCTCCTTTGCTCCCCACTGTCTTTCAGCAACAATAACAACAACAAAAAAGGATTTCCTTTATTCTCCACACATACATTTCTTTTGTCACTTTATTTTCATTATTTTGGCTGCTGAGTTAAACTCCAGGATTAAAATGGTGCAGAATCCCATTGATACTGTAAAACAAACAAACAAACCAAAATGAAACAAAACAGAACAAAAACCACTGCCTAGAAGATTGACTGAAGAGTGAATCACATTTTCATATCCAGAAAAAAAAGGGTGTTCCAGATAAAGGCTATAATGATATTTCTACCATTTTTCCATGGTTCGGTATTTATTTATTCCACACCAATTATTATTCTAAGTGCCTGGACTACAAAATTAAAAAGAAAAAAACAAATATATCTCGTATGGGTCCTATATTCTAGTGTGAGAGATAATAAATAAGACCAGTAAGTAAAGTAGGGTAAATGGTAATAATGGGG
The DNA here is from genome assembly GCF_024610735.1 of Ursus americanus. NCBI lineage: Eukaryota > Metazoa > Chordata > Mammalia > Carnivora > Ursidae > Ursus > Ursus americanus. Next base: position 28,770,602 of record NC_142144.1, read on the forward strand.
GAGGGAAGAAAAAGGCAAGAAAGGGGATTACGTGTATAGGAGGATGGCTGAAATTTTAGGTGAGGGAACAAGGAGAGCCCTTATTGAGAACTTTGCATTTGAGTAACTACCTGAACGACATGATGAGAGTGAAGAGCCATGGAGACGCCTAAGGAAAGAGCATTTCAGGTAGATTATTGATACTCAGGGCAGCATCATTGATTTTTAACTCCCAGATTCCCAAAAGTTGTCACACAGCGATTCACCAATAAATATGTTTTGAGTGAAGAATAATTCTCTATACAGAGGAAGTAAATCTTTTAGAATATCATTAATTTTTAATCGCCTTATTTATTTTGGCAAATAAATGGTGCCCTCCTCAAAACGAAATCTTCCAGTAGAGATTATTCATAGTAAAGAGGAAAAGATAGCCATCTGTAGACCAGGGAGATAAGCTGGGGAAAAAATTTTGATTTGGCAGCACACAAAAACATATAATCCACAGGTTACTTGAACGATAAATACAAAAGCTTATCTTTATGTCCTGATGAACTGATCTTATTTCATATATCTCTGCTTCCTAGTCCTTTTATCAAGGCAAATAGGATTTTTTGCTGGATTGTTCATGTCTATATACATATTTTTCTTTAGAAACAGTTTTACCTAGGGACAAACTCCAGGCAATGTTGGTTTATTGTGGATCAAGCAAAGTTTTAGCATATTCACCTCTTGCCCTTTTTCCGCTCTGCCTCTCTCTTCTCTTCTCTTTTCCTGTCTAACATACTTTCTTTCCCAGTAGCTACCTACATTTGGAACACATTCCTGAGCCTATTAAGTAATCCCTGAAAGTGTCATCAATAACACTTACATAGCTATTTCCCAGTGATTGCTGAAATATCATAAGGACTTTCAAAGTGTAAGCACAGGGGCAACTTTTCAAGTCATGATAGGAACTGTTCATTCCACTTCTTTTACAAACTGAATATTACAAGAACCCTTAGAGTTGCATAAAAGCTTACAATTTATCAAAAAATTCTGCATAAGTTATTTTATTTGATTTTTACCAATTGTAGCTTTTTAGGGTAAACCCTAAAGTCAGAATGCTACATTAGAGTATGACTTTGGACAAGTTTCTCCCCTTCTGCATTATTGTAAAAGACAGTCACTATTGGGATTGATTTCTCTTTGGGGACAGTCAGATGAAGGACAATTTATTTTTCTGTTCAAATAATCTATAATTGTGTATACCATAAATATACCTAAAGACACAAAATAGCTATATAGCTAGAAAATATAATGTAAGCCTGAATTATATCCACTGCTATAGCTTAACCATATATTTGAACTAGTTCAATGAACTACAAATTTACTTCTATGGGGAACAAAAGAATTTCCTGAAAATATGCCTCAGTGAAAATCCAAACCTTATACCCATTGACCCAATATAAGTTCCTTGGTTGTTGGAGGGGGGAAACCTTATTCATTATTATTTTTTTAATGAGAGAAGAGCATAGATTGAAATTGAGAAGGTCAGTGCTCTGAACATTTCATGGAGCACCAGGGCATCAATATCACCAGAGTGGAGTGAAGTCTTACATAGAGGCCAAGTGGGTAAGGTAAAAGTTTAATAGAGCTAGAATTACCTTTGGGAATATCTTCAGAAGACATCATCACTCAATAAGATCAACACACACAGTTTTTCTTTCAGCATTGAAACACATTGCTGTTTTGGTTGATCACCAGATGAATTAGTTAGTTTAGGCTTAAAGCCTATTCTGCATGAAAAAAAATAGATTTTTTAAGCATTAGTATCACAGGAAAGAGACCAAACAATGACAGTCATGAGAAAATATGCCCAATATAGGTCTGTTATATAAATATCTCTTATTCATGCTCCCTTCAGTGCATAAGTTCACTTGGTGAAATAATGGATAGGATCACCAGTAGTTAATTTTTTAAAAATTAAACCTGAATATATTCAACCTCGCAGGTCTTTCATCTAAAAATCGTTCTAAACCAAGTGTGACTTAGCCCCTCTGGGCACATTTTCCAACGTCTGAAGACTTTTGGTTGTGTCATGGTTGAGAAACTCTAATAAAAGAATGCTATAATATGGGGGAGAAATCCCCTTCATCATAAAGGGTCTCCCTAGTTTAACACTGTGCTAGATTTCATGTATTTGCTTCCCATGCCCATCATTACCCTCTTGACTTTGCTCCCTGTCCCCACCTTTGTAAATCATCCCTTTATTTAATTCTCTTCAAATTATGCATTTTACGTATATAATTTGTTTTCTGCCAGGACTCTAATTGATACAGACCTTCTTGAATCCTATAGAAAAGGCTTTGGTGCTTAGGAAGAGTTATGAGTAGTGTGTAATGGAGGCAGTGATAATAACTAGGAAAAAAAAGTTGATACTTCAAATGAACCACTGGCAATGTCCTTTGAATTAGAATACACAGTAATCACAGTTGTACCCAGTGACCCAGTAGGTTCAGGGATCTAAAGGCAACTGAGTTCCAGCCAAAAGAGTGGTATCTGTTGGAAGTAATGTGGTCCAGTCCAAATAACTCCATTATGTGATGGGGTGACATTGCATGGGAGAATAAAATAGTTGCACCCTTGAAAGGGTCAGTGTCAGTGTCCCTGCATAGGCAACAACCAGCAAAGTGGCAGTGGAAACAAACTATTGTGTGATACTGACAGAAATGTGTGTGAGCATATTTGAGATAATTCCAAAACATTTTTTTATTAATTTTCTATGCAGTTTTCCATTTTCCAACATTCTCTACTCATTGTTAGAATATCTACAATTCTGCTTTTGCTTAATTTTTTTATGAATCCATTATATTAATTCATTTAACAAATATTAGTTCAGCACCTTCAATTTGATATGCCAGGCGTTGTCTTTGGTAATAATGTCTATCTGAAATTATTCTAGGATAATTATCTTGAGGTCACCGTGTCCTTTGGGTATCTCATATTATGCTCTATCATTGTCCTTCAAGGAGAATATGCTCCAGCCCCATCAGGCTAGTCTGAGTAGCTGGGTTCCTAGCTGATCTACATGTAAACCTTCCAAAGTTATGGCAGCTTTCTAATACATATGACAAGAGTTTTGCCCCCTTGTTTTTGTTTCTCTCTGTAATCCTTTCCAGCACTTATTTTTGTTCAATACAGAGCAATATAATTTTAAAAGTGAAAGTACAAAAACAGTGTATTACATTATGAGACTCATAAACACATCAGTGAATTTATCTTCACAGATGAGTGAATTCCAAAGTGATGATCAACAAGTGAACTCAGGTATACCACCCAAAGATTGCACATTACAAGTACCTTAATCAATTGGAATTTTTAGTGTGGTATTTAGAATTTCAGTGTCTAGAAACACCAATTTTACCTTCATTATACATTTCTAAATGTTGCACATTTGTTTATCACCTTGTTAATAAATATTTATTAAGCATTTCTATAATCAACATAAAGCCAAGTCTTTGGGAATCAAAGATCTCTACCACTACAAAGCTGACAATCTAATAGATGAGAAACACAATTAAACAAATGCTTGTTATAAATGATTATCATATTCGAAGTATTATGGATGAACAGCTTAATGGGAAGAGAAACTAGTATTTAGTGAATGGATATTCTGGTTGAAGAGGACAATGCTAGATGCAATTACATCAGTATTTCTCTGAAATTAATAAATGTGCCTACAAATCCCCTGGAGATTGCATTAAAACGCACACTCTGACTCAGTAGATTTCAGGTGGAGCCTGAGATGCTGCATTTCTAACAAGGTTCCAGGTGATGCCAATGCTGCTGCCCCTCGAATAACACTGATCTTGAGTAACAAGGATCTAAATCTTACAACCGTACTCTACTTTTGTATAGTAAGGCAAAGTGAGTCTCTGAGAGAGACTCAAAGAGATAAATAATTTGCCAAAATCTACATGAACTAAACTTGAACTCAGTTGAATTTTTCATGTTCTAAAACACAGGTTTATTCACTATACCAAGTAAACAATTTTGGGTAGTTATTGGGAGGAGGGAGTTAAGTAATAAGAGCTTCACAAATGATATAACATTCTAATTGATTCTTGAAGGATGGTGGAGATATCCAGGTGGTAAAGAAGGGTATAGAGTTTTCTAGGCAGCATATAAAAAATAATAGTAGGTATTTTATAGTCTGATGCGGCTGTAGGAGTATCTGAATTAAGCTAGAAAGCTCGATCATAAAATTGGGAGGGATATTTAAGAACACTAAGCAATGTAAGTTTTTAATCGAAATAGGTAATTGAAAGCCATTGAATATTTTTTAATAAAAGAGTGAGTTTGTTTCTCTAGGAATCTCAATCTAGATGATATGGGATGTAATGAGTATTAGTCACTGGAGGTCTTAAAAATAATTTCATTATCCTGTTATAATAGAAGTAGAGATGTCCTGAAAGTAAAGAAAAAAAAAATTAGTCACTGGAGGTCTTAAAAATAATTTCATTATCCTGCTATAATAGAAGTAGAGATGTCCTGAAAGTAAAGATTAAAAAAAATCTATTGCCAAGATGGAAGAACCAAGACAAGGAGCAGCATTAGATAGAAAGAATAATGAAAAATTTGCAGTCCATCAGGCCTTTGTGGTAGCTTCTGCAGATGAGGCATATAAGTTAAATGTTGGTTGGAATTTGCTATGCAAATATCCATAATCAACTTGGCATCAGCCCAATAGCATTACCCCAGCAGAGCATTATACTGGTTGGTTATTAGAACACACACATCTCTTGTTTGCTGAGTAGCAGCTGCATGATCTTGTATTAATCCCTACTTGAAAAGCACAACCACTTCCTCTGAGGCTTTATAATTTCATTTAGACAGAAAACTCATTGCATCAGCCAACTACTCAAATGCAAAGAATTTCTAGAGAGGCGAGATAAAGGAGTCCAGCTTCTGGATGTGTTTGATGGAAATTGCTAGAAAGCAGCAAGTGTTAGTCTGTTCTCTAAAATTGCAAAAACAACCATATCCTATAAAAATGAGAGATAAACATAGAGAATAGATATGTCAAAACTAAGTATCCCTACACTTTTGATATTTACCCCAAGATGTATTTTTCTTATTCTAATATAATTCCATAAATAATTCTTTTGGAAACAATAAGAAAGCAAGCACAGCACAACCTATTTATTCCAAGATTGTGATCAGATAGATTTTCCAATTCGAAACTCAAATGAGAACTAGGATAAAAGTAAAGGAACCACAAAGCAATGGAGCTGGTTAAAAAACCCAAATACTGAAATTTATATATTTTCCTCAGTGGAGCAAAACTCAAGCCCTCACTCAGCACCTATTTGTTCATATTATTCTATGTCATTCTAAAAAGTGTGGTGTTCTTGTTTCCCAAGCAAACTTTGGAGGCAGTGAGGCAAGTGAAAAGTGCAAAGGCTTCAGATTCATTTCTTAGCTCATGAATGTCTCAAAAAGGGGAATCTAGTATATGCATATCCTGCACTGTATATCATCTCTATGTCCTCGATGTTACTAGTATAGACTGAATCATGTTTGTACAACAATGTAACTTTGCTTTTGTCATGTCACCTCTATGAACTTTCCTTGCATATAAAATGATGAAAATATAACCTGACAGAGTTGTCGTGTCCACTAAATGAGATTTAAGAGCACCCAGCACAACGCTTGGCACATGGCACTTACCTTATAAATGGTACTTCTTGACTCCTTAAGTCCTTGAGTCTAATGCTCCTGTATTAGAAACAGGAAATTGGAAGGCTAAAGTAAAAGCGCTGCTGGCATTGAGAACAAGGATAGTAACTGCAACGAGACAGTGAGGAATAAGGTAGACAGAATTATTAAATTAAAGTATAGGACCCACACATTTTAGGAAAAACCTACAGCTAACATCATAGTAAATATGAAAGACTGAATGTTTGCCTCTAAAATCAGGAATAAGACATGGATGTCCACTCCCACTACTTCTTTTCTATAGTTATGCAAGGGAGTGAAATAAAAAGTAGCCATATTGGAAAGGAAAGAGGTACAATTGACTTCATTGACAGACAGTATGATAATTCTTGTAGAAAATCTGATGGAACAAAGCCACTAAGTTTAGCACAGTCTGTATCTGTAAATACATGAGAGATTCACAATATTGTGAATATACATAGTGAATATATAGTGACTATATGTAGTTGTGAATATACATATATTCATTATGTATATAATGAACAATCAGAAATTCAAATTTATAAAACATAATATTCAAAATAGTGTCAAAAATTGTAAAACCCTTAGGGATAAATTTAACAATCTGAGAGAACCATACATTGAAAAATTACAAAACATTTTTGAGAGAAATGAAAAATGGCCTAAAAAATAGATTGTTAAGACGTCTGTTCTCCTGAATTGACCTATAAAGTTAGTACAATCCTAATCAAAATCCCAGCAGGCTTTTTTTTGAGAAATTTAAAAGCTGATTTAAAAATTCATATAGAAAAGCAAAGGACTTAAAACAACCAAAACAAATAGAAAGAGTAGGGGAAATATTGCAGACTAGTAACACTGCCTGATTTCAGGGCTTATTATAAAGCTGCAATAATCAAGATAATGTGCTATTGTCATCAAGATAGAAGAATAGACCAATCATTATACAAAATAGAGTCTAGAAATACACTCACACATAGACAATTGTTTTTCAACAGTGATGCAAAGGCAAGTGAGAAGAGAAAAATATAGACCTTTTTTCAATAAACTATGCTAAAACAATTGCATATTCCTATCCAAAAAAACCACTTTCATCCATACCTCACACCATATACAAAAATTAATTTAAAATGGATCATGGACCTAAGTGTAAGTTTTATAAAACTTTTAGAAGAAAACAAATGGGAAAATATTTGTGACTTGGGTTAGGCAAAGATTTCTTAGGTATGACAAGCAAAGCACAATCCAGTCAAAGAAAATTAATGAGAATTGGACTTAACCAAAATTAAAACTACTTTTTGAAAGACAGAGATAAAAGAATAAAAAGACAAGCCAAGACCAGGAGAATATATTTGGAAATCACCTATCCAATAAAGTAGTAGTATATAAAACATATAATGGAGTCTAAAACTCAATAATGAGAAAGAGACCACCTAATAAAAATATTGGCAAAAGATTTCAACAGACACCATCAAGGAAAATACACAGATGGCAAATAAGCACATGAAAAGATGCTAAAATTAAAATGATTGGTCATGCCAAGTGTTTTGTAAGGATGTAGAGAAGCTAGAACTGCCATCTACTGCTGGTGGGAATGCAAAATGATAAATGAGCGTTTTGAAAAACTGTTCAGCAGCTAAACATAGATCAACCATATGATCCAACCATCCCACTTCTAGGTATTTTCCCAAGGGAAATGAAAACATATGTTCATAAAAAAAAAAAAAAGTCTTCTATACAAATGTTCAAAGTAGCTCTGTTTGGAATAGGCCAAAACTAGAGACAATTTAAATTTTTGTCAAAATATAAGTAAATTTACAAATAGCGACAGTATTCAACGGAATACTATTCATCAATAAAAACGAACTACTGATATACCCAAACGTGGCTAAAGAAGCCAAATGAAAAGGTTGCATACCATATGATTCTATTTATATAAAATTCTAGGAAATGCAAACTAATGTATAGGGATAGAAAACAATGTGGTTGCCTGTGGATGGGTTTGGAGGGTGGGGTGGGGCAGGAGGAAAGATTTTAAGGGAGCACAAGGAAACTTTGTTCTTGACAATACCTTTATTTTCTTGATTGTGATAATAGTTTCATAGGTGTGTGAATTTGTCACAGTTTATCAAACTTCACATTTTAAATACTTGTGATGACTGTTAATTATACTTAAGTATAGCTGTTTAAAAAAAAATGAGGGTGGGATCAAGAGTTACAGAAGGGAGGAAGGCAGGCTGCAATTTTAAACAGCTTGTTCAGAACAGCGTGAGATTTGCAAAAGGCTTTGAAGGGGAAAAAAAGTTAGCTACACTATAGGGGCACAGCCAGGCAAAAGCCCTAGGGCGAGGGCGTTCCTGGAGCCCAGTAAAGAGGGACTAGTGTAGTAGATTAAATCAGAGAGGTCCCAAATCAGGTGGAGTCTTGCAGGGCATTTTAAAGATTATACACAGCTTTTACTAGAAGTAAAATGGGTAGCTATTAGAGGTTTTCATGCAGAAAAGTAACATGATCTGTTTAAGTTTTAAAAGGATTTCTCTGAGTTAAGGATATCACTTAGGGGGACAGAAGGTAAAGAGACCTCTTAGGAGGCTGTTACAATAATTCAGGCGAAATGTGGTAGCTTGAAACAGAATAGTGATATCAGAGGAGGTTAGAACTGGTCAGATTCTGGGTGTTTTAAAGATAGAGCCAACTGTTTTTCCTGGTGGTTTGGAAGTGGAATGTGAGACAAAGTGAAGAGGTTTTTTGAGTCAGCGTTTAGTCCTGTTCTCTTCTGGTCACTCATTTCTGGAAGTTTTTAACTTTTTCCATATTCCTTTCAGTGTAATATCATGATGCAAACACAGACTAATCAGTTCAGCGAAGAGGGACCCTCTTCTATTGCTCATTGTCTAGGGATCCAGGCTAATTTGTTTAGTATTGTATCTTCCCTTGGTTGACTTAAAATGAAACTGCAGACAAAAGAATATATCTGCTCATGTGCTTTCATCAAAAGTATTTTTTTCCAACTTTACTGACCGTTTTTTTTTAATTTGAGAGAGAGAGAGAGACCGTGAGTGTGGGCAGGGGCAGAAAGAGAGGGAGAGAGAGAATCTCAAAGGGGCTCCACACTGGCTCTATGTGGGGCTCTATCTCACAACCCTGAGATCAGGACCTGAGCGGAAATCAAGAGTCACTTAACAAACTGAGGGCTTCAGAGAGGAGGGAAGTGGGGGAATGTGATAGGCTGGCGATGGGTATTAAGGAGGGCTCGTATTGCATGGTGCACTGGGTGTTATACGCAAGTAATGAATCATGGAACTTTACATCAAAAACTAGGGATGTACTGTATGGTGACTAACATAATATAATAAAAAAATATCATTATTAAAAAAAGTCACTTAAATGACTGAGCCACCCAGGCGCCCCTACTATCATCTTTAGAATGAATTCATTTACTTGGCATATCTTAAAACATGTATTTAAATCGTCAAAACTAAACATGTTGTATGGCTTCCATAAATATTGTAAATCAGCAATTCTTTTAGGATCTTTGCCCATTTAAAAAATGCATTCCAGTTTGTTAAGAAACCTAGCTTTATGATAATTCAATTTAAATATAAGTTGGGCAAGAAAATATGTGTAGAAAAAGGAGATATAATTATTAAGTGGTCTGTAACTCAATGTTTTCTTTTTTGTCTTAATTATGAGGAAGCATTAGTGATTTTCCTTTAACTTAGGGACCCTAATATGTTTATTCTTTCTCACTTCCTTTTAATTGATGTCCCCTAGGGGGGTGGTGTTATTTATTGTTTTCTTTTAGGTATACCTCTCTCTCTCTTTTAAAGACTTTACATCCCTTTCTAAAGCAGTTGGAATTAAATAATAAAACAGAACTCTTCAAACAACTAAAAAAGACACAAAAAAAAAACAAAAAAAAATTACTAAAACTGCAGATACATAGAAGAGATTAAACACTGTTACAATATGCTTTTATTAGTGCCAGTGAATTGTCAAAGATACTTAAAACCCTATTATTTACTAAAGCTGAGCAAAATAGCTCATAGAATGTTCTGCCTGGGTAAAGAGTATTTTTAAAGATATTATAAACTGAAGTCTTTTGTTATTTGTTACTACTTTTTGGCAGAATAAAACTATATTGGCTTTCATTTCTGTTCCATTATTAAATATATAGGGAACAGTTTCACAGTGACATTTATTTTTGGAAAAGTCTTATTTCACGGAAAGATCAAGGAGATCACCCAGTTTCTCTAAAAACAGTTATTAGCACATAGTTAGCATTAAAGCAATGATTTCAGAAGTTTTCCTACCTGGGAATCCTTTCATTATTTTCTTTCCCTTAGGATAGACGTTTCTTAAGATAGTTACTAGTCAACAGAACTTCCTTCTAATCAACATGAAAAAAACCCAGTGTTGATACACTGAGATGGTATAAGCGCAGTAAAACCCAGAAAAATCTGACATTTTTGTCAGCCTGCCTTATTATTCTGTACAATGTCACATTTAGGTTTTGCAGTTGTTGATAGCAACGCGGACACTTCCACTGTGTGCGCGTAAACGTGCGCGCGCACGCACACACACACGCACACTCACTGCTCTGCAGACCTTTAAGGTACCCCGGCCAAATCTTCTTGACTCGTCAGATTTCAGTGCACCTGAGGCAAAAAGTCCACACACATCCCCAATATTCCACTTCACGAGCACCTCACAGTGTCCCTCTGCTTATCTGCCTTGGACTTTCTCTGAAGTCATCAAAGCCCTTAATTCATCTGTTGTCATGGCCCAGAGAGTGGGACAGTTATTTCCTCCCCGGGCAAGAAGCAACCAGCAAGGGATCAAACTGAGTGGATATTTTCTCAGCCTCCCTATTTTTGTCTGGGATCATTGAGAAGCAAATTCTATATGATTTCTCAGTGGATCCCCAGAGGGGCTGAATCCCAGCATCAATTCTAGTAATAGCTCATTATCACATTTATGTGGCTTTTTCCATTTTTTCCATTGACTCACTTTTCCTACCCTCAGTTTCACTTCTGGGAATCACCTCCCAAATAAATTGCACCTAACTCATTTCAAGCTCTGATTTTAAGGCAACCCAAATCATGACAACTATCTTTGTATGTTCTAAGGATTTAGGGAATCCAATAAGGGAACATATATTTAGATCACTAATATTTTTTAATACAAACCATATGTTGCATACTTATAAATATTTTATGTCACTTAACTCACATAGCAAATCTGAGAGATTATTTTTTTCTTTTGCAGGTAGATTAAGAGAAATATCTAGTGCTTCAGTGTTAATTAGGAAAGCGGACTTTTAAACCCAGATCAGTGTGGTTCCAAACAGATGTTCTTTCTACCACATTGAGTCTTAAATTGTATTTTCAGTAATGTATGTTTCTTTCTCCACAAGAAATTTTAATAACAATTCTTGTGAAGATGGATAGCCAATAAAGTTGGTCTATAATAATCATCAAAGATTGTCAGTGTCTGACAGCATCTCTCAGGTTACATGTCAAAGGAAGACCTTCCCCCTCTGAGGGAGCTCTCCTGGTGCTTTGAATTTTTGCCCAGCTGTTATTGCTTGTTTTCTGGCTTAATTCCAACTAACAAAACTTCAGTAGCCTTTGTAATTTCCCTTAAAACTGACTTAAAACATCTATTGTTCTGCTCTTCACATCCTAGTGTGGCAGAATTAGAATCAGTTAAGCATTCTGAAATAGATTAAGGCATAAAATCTTGGCATGTTGTATATCAACAGCCATGGTCTCATCTTCATTAATGCAGTAAGAATTTGCAAGTGGATTCAGTGCTTTAAAATCAGTGGTTTGATGAAATAGAATGAGTCTGGTCTTTCAGTTTGGATTAGTTTAAATGTAAGTGATTGAAAATCCCAAGCAGGAATAGCCTAGGTAAGGTAGAGGTTTATTCTTCTTCATAGAAAGACCTGCGAGTACTCCAAGAATGATAGGGTGGTTCTCTGTCATTCCCATGACCACCATGGGTGCCCCACCATATTCAATGTGATGTTTACATCATGGGTGTGATCATTATTTAAACTGTAGCCATTATACCCATATTTTAACTAGTAGAAATAAAGAACGGCAGAAATAGGAGATGCCCTTTCTTGTAAAGTTGGCTACAGTGTAATTGCACATGACACTTGTTGACATCCCACACACCAGATCGTAGTAACCTGACCAGTGGGAAAATGTACTTCTTACATTGGGCAGCCATACGTGGAACTAAAGCCTGAGGTTACGTTACTGAGAAAAAAAGGAAAAATGGATTTCAGAAGAAACTCTCAACTGACACAGATAGGTTTTAAAGTCAGACAATACAGGGCCAATAACTAGCTCTGCCACTCTTTGGAGCCATAATTTCCTTTGCCCTTAAAAATGGGGATTTTTATGCTTCACCCCACAAGTTTCCATAAGGATTAAATAAGATAAGGCATGCAGAATGCCTTTCATTGTATATAACATGTAATTAGCATTAAGTACAGAAAACAGAGAGGTGTTAGGCATATATTCATATCAATCCTTCTTTTGTACATTCCTTGGGTATTTTAGTTTAAATATTTTAGGGGGTGGGCAGATTAGGAGTTTAAATTTTTTTTGTTAATAAAATAGCTTCAATGTTTGAGAGAGAGAGAAATTAGGAAGTAAAAGACTTTTTATTATGTATAGTAAAGGCCCAATTTATTTATCATTTTCACCTAAAGCCCAATTCATTATTCATGTATCATTAAACCGATAATAATAGACTTCAAAATTAGGAAATTTTATAAGCACTATCTTCTTTATCTTTACCACACAAAAAGTGTTAGTATCACAATAATCCTCAAATATTACAAATAAATCAACTTAGGTACAGGCAGATTTGCAATTTTGCCTGAAGTCACACAGTATGAATGACCAATTGAACAAGGAGTATAGCAAGTGATATTCGCCTGAGGATGTCACTTAGTAGATGTAAAGGACTAATTTCTACATTCAAGTTCATGGCTTGCCTGGTCTACTTGCATGTCATGAGCCTTTTCAAACCCAACCCACTTTATTTATGTTAATGGTCCAAATGAGGGCACAGGGTTGAGGTATGAGCGAGGGTAGAGAGACAATGAGAAAACCAAGTCTATTTTCAGAATAGACTCCTTTCTGACAAAAAAAAGGGGGGGGATGAATTTAAATTTTCACAATTGACAGGCTCAGAGTTACAAAATGTTTCACCATATGTCTTAGTTAAATTGACTTCTTCGGATCTAGGTTGAGGTTGGACTAAAAAGAAAGTCTTTGCTTTATTTGGTATCTGAGAGTGTGAGAGAAATGATACAATTACATAACCCTTTTTGTCGTAAAGCCTAAAAGTTTTCTTTAATAGACTTAAGATCATAAATATAAAATAAAATAGTATTAGGTATAAATACCATAGAGTAGAAAATCCCATAAACTATAATTCATTGAAAATATCATTTTGCTTTTCTCCTAATCATCTTGATGCTTATAATCCCCTTTAATGGAAAGTTGACAACTATTTTCCTTTAATGAGGGATAAGAGTTGGTACAGCAGAAATTCAAGTAGAGCGAAATAATAAATACCTTCTAACATCCCAAATCAAATACACAGAGAGCATCAGAGAGATAGACTTTCCTAAATTTCATATACCTCTGTATATAAAGAAATCATGGAAGACTAAAATCATAGTGATCCATTCACAGTAAAGAGACCTTGGTCATGAGATTGGCGATTTTAATACAGGAGACTGTGGTATGGAAGAAACCCAAATCCAAGCTCATATTTTTGAGTTCCAAAAAGGGCACAGGAAGAAAGATGAAGTCAGGGGTCCACATACTCATTACCTACAGTCCCTTAAATCCTCTTTAGTTCCCTGTCTGCCATCAAAAAACAGTTATATGAACTATTTTTTGTATTGTGTCTGCACGATCTTTTTACATATTTCTATTTTCAAATTTTGTATGTGATTATATGCATATTGTGAGCAATATATAGTGCTTTGGGGGTTTTTTTAAGATTTTTATTTATTTATTTGAGAGAGAGAAAGCATGAGGTGAGGGAGAGGCAGAGGGAGAGGGACAAGCAGACTCCCCACTGAGCATGGAGCCCAGTGCCGCACTCCATCCCAGAATCCTGAGAGCATGACCTGAGCCGAAGTCAGATACTTAACCAATTGAGCCATCCAGGTGCCCCACAACATAGTTTTTTTAACTCAGTTTTTAAATGAGCATATATTCAATTTGCTGATAAAGATATTACTAACGTACTTGGAATGTTCAACCATCTTACTATTTGTCCCATCTTTCCTCTGTTATCTTTTTCTCTCCTATTTTCTCTTATTTGTCTATTAAATTTTTACATTAATACTACTATTAATTCTACTAGCTTGTGAGTTATAAATTCTACCTTTCCTTAGTATCTACACTAGAGATTTAAACATAGATTCTTTTTATAAATATTTTTTTTTTATTTTTTAAAGATTTTTTTTAAAATCTTTTTTTAAATGTTTAAAAATAAAGATATTTTTAAAGATTTTATTTTTATTATATTTATTGTATTTCAATTTTTTAAAGATTTTATTTTATTTTATTAATCTCTACACCCAACATGGGGCCTGAATCCACAACCCCAAGATCAAGAGTCACACTGTCTATGGACTGAGCCAACCAAGGCTCCCCTAAACATAGATTCTTATCTAGGTTCTATTATAAATGAGTACTATTACTACTTCTTTGAGAAACCAAGACACTTCTAAGACATTTCCTCAGTATCCTCCTCCTACCTTTTAAATTATTTTTATCATCAATCTTGTTCTTCATTAAATTTCCAAAGAAATTATAATCATTGTGTTATAGTCAATAGGTGTTTTGATTTACCAACACACTTACTCTTTCACTCTTTATTCTTCCTTTCCTTTCTGTACTTTCATTGAGGATCATATTCTATTTGCATGAAGAACTTTATTTAGTAAGAATTTAGGTGGGGTGCTAGGTCTCCTGGCTATATATCTTCTAGTTTTTGATTATCTAAAAAAATGTTATTTGTCTTTATTTTTAAGGGTTTTTTTCTGGTAATAAGCTTCTAACAGTGAGTTTATTTCACCATTTTAAAGATGTCATTCCAGGGGCACCTGAGTGGATTAGTCAGTTAACCATCTGCCTTTAGCTCAGGTCATGATCTTGGGGTCCTGGGATGGAGCCCCACATCCTGGCTCCCTGCTTCTCTCTTTCCTTCTTCCCCCTCCCCCCGCCAGGTGTGCACTCTCTCTCTCTTGCTCTCTCTCTATCAAATAAATATATAAAATATTTAAAGATGTCATTCCATTATCTTCTGGTTTCCATGGTCCTAGTAAGAAATTCTTTATCAATTTTATTTTCCCTTTGAAGTTAATACCTCAGTTATATTTTTTTCTGAATGCTTTAGGAATTCGTGTGTGTGTGTGTGTGTGTGTGTGTGTGTGTGTGTAAGATCTTATTTTCAGGAAGTTTACTATGATATGCCAAGGTATGTTTTTAATTTGTATTCACTTTACTTGCAGTGAATAGTAGTTTTTGCCTTTCATCACTCTGGAAATACTGTCAGCTATTACTTATTCAAATATTGCTTCTTTCCTGTCCATTCTTTCTTTTTCTTTAGTGGGACTCCAATAACACACATATGTTAGACTTTTTTATGGAAATTTATACATTTGCTATACTTATTTCTACACTTAATCTTAGCCAAAAGGCTGAAAAATGATACACTTATTTCTTTATTCTTCATCATATTTTCCCCCAGCTTTACTCAGAATTTTTTTTAACTAACCAGTATTCCATATCATTAATCCTTTCTTCATCTGAATCTAATCTTATGGTAAGTACCATCTTCTATGGTCTTAATTGCAATTATTAAAGAGTATGACCTAGCTATGGTAGGTTTCTCTCCTTTCTACACATCTTCTGGCCTGCAATACTTATAAGTTTTTTAAGATTATTTATTTATTTATTTATTTATTTATTTATTTATTTATTTGAGAGAGAGTGCATGACCATGGGGAGGGTCAGAGGGAGAGGGAAAGAGAGAGAATCTCCAGCAGACTTCCCACTGAGGATGGAGCCTGACACGGGGATCATTCTCATGACCCTGAGATCATGACCTGAGCCAAAATCAAGAGTCGGATGCTTAACTGACTGAGCCACCCAGGCCCCCCTCATTGCTTCTTTTTTATAACATTTTGTTCTTGTTTCGTAGGTGGAACATTTCATGAATCTTTCTGAGGGTTTGGCAGGTTTTCTATTTCTTCCACAGTCATTTGTTTCTGAGTGTGTGTATTTCTCTTTCACATTACAGGGTATTTGGTGACTCATGATCATTCATATTTAAGAAAAACAAAAAACAATATGAACAGGAGCTCTTTATAGGTTGGTTATATTTGTTTTTTTCTTAGATACACAGGTATAGATGCAGTAATTATCTTGGTAGACCTATGAATTCCAAAATGTAGAGATGCTTCATACAAGCCACGATGATTCTTACAGGTCATTTTTTCAGTTCATTTTGAAAACAAAAAATCATTTTTTTCTTTCATATAATAAGCCTCTGGATTTCAGTCATTTTACTGTTATGAAAGGGCATAATATCTCTGCTGCATGCATAAATGGAATTAATCTCCCTATCGTCATCTCATGACTTATTTCCAGTAGCCATTTTATTTGGTGCCCATTCTGAACTCAGTCAGGAAAGTGGAATTTCTCTTGCTACATTCGTCTTCATGAACTTTAGGCTGTGGCTTGCTCCACTTTACTTTATCAATTTATACTTTCCATCATTAGCAAAAGTTTTAAGCATTTTTCACCCACTCTTTATCTCCCTCCCATTCTTTATTTTAGTGAGTTTCTACTTCTTTTATTCCTCTCTGATATGTTTATAGGATCTCAGAAAAAAAAGTAGCCAATATTTACACAAAATAGGTTGCTGGAACCCATTCAGCCATTTCTTTTTCTTGAATGTTTCATGGATCTGAAAATAGTAGCATATGATTGATCTTATTCATAGATTTTATATTTTACTAGTCTAACTCTTCAGTTTAATTTCATGTGAAGACCTGATAGACCTTATTCTATGTGTTTACAGTGGGACTTACAATGGGTGCATTCAATGAAAGACCCTATCCATACATGAAAATGAAAGCAGGCTTCAATAAAGGAGATTTCTGATATGTGTTTTAAAATATCCTGAACTTAACTCTTTACTACTTTAAAATTCCCTTAAAGTATTTTAATTTTTCTTAGTTTCAAAAATTGGTTAACTAACATGGGTTGTGATCAGGTAGCCAGCATGCTAGGTAGATACAAAGAGTGTATAGCCCACCCTTTGTTCTAGAATTTAAATTATAGGTTAGCAATCTAGTTCCATTTCCTTTTACTTCAGGCATTTCCTTGAAAATAGAATGAAAAAGAAAAATTTTAACTTATATTAATAAAATAAAATTATAGAGAAGTTAACTAATATCATTTTGTAATATGATATAGGATTGGGAACCATTTAATCCAAATATGACTGAATAATGATTTTAAAATATCTTATATTTGAATGTGACCCGTGAATCAAAGAGAATTTTTGACTTATAATAAATGTTTTTCTCATGCCTTTATATTTTTATTTTAGCATATGAACAAATATTGTACTCTCACATGAAGAATCCATATTATTTTACACTAGTTGCAAAGAAACAGTATTTTATTTCCCAATGAGGAATATAACTCTATAAGATGAAATGCCAGCTTTAAGCTAAATACTTGCAGGGAACACACTTATTTACAACCAACTTTCCATGTTAATGCATAGATGTCCTTCTTTCCAGATGACTAGAAAAAAATTAATGCATTAGATTTTCACTAAAAGGCCAATGGGAATAGAATAATTTTTCAATAGTTAGGTAATTAAGCCATGGAAATAATGCAGACTGCATACAGCAGGGATCCTCAGAGTTTGTGATTTTGAGTACTTACCAGGTGCCACACATTTAAGACGCATTATCAAAAGTAACCATTACTACAATCCTATAAGATAGATAATGTTTTGACTCATTTTAGAGACCAGAAAATGGGTAGGAAATGTTAACAACTCAGTTGATTGTTAGTAAGGCACAGAACCAGGATTTGACCCAGAATTTTCTGACTGTAGAGTCAATGTTATTAATAATTTATTCTGTAATTGTTTTCAGAACATCTAACCAAAGGCCAGGAAATTTTTATGGTACTAGAGTACAATAGTAAATAATTCAGATGTAGCTCTTGACCCTCTGGTCATTATATTCTAGTAATGAAAGTAGGCATTGGTTAGTAAAGAGGGATAACTCAAAGACAGCTTGCATGCCTCCGGCTTGAGCAACATTGTTGATGGCCTGGTGTAGGCTAAATGCTCAGATTTAGATATGTTGAATTTGAGGTGCCTTCTCAATGTCAAAGTGAAATTTTCAAGTAAGAAATTATATATATTGGTCAGAAACTCAGAAGGTAGTGCCAAAGGTACAGATTTTGACATTTCCTGATTAATAATTAAAACTATTTCACAAATGGAAAGTTTAAAAAACAATACCTCTACCAGGGCTAAACAAGAAATTCTGTCAATAAGACCCAGACCACAAAATGCCATAAAATTACAAATCCAGCCAACGAGACATAGCCCCAGGTAGGGGACCTCAAGAGTAATTAGTTACAGAGCTCACAGCTTAGTTGGGAACACCAGGTTTGGGGCATTCATCACAGATGCTCACATGACAGATTTCAAATCGGCATGGTTCAAACTTTCCTGACTGACCTCCACATGGTACCTGCTGAAAGCACCATAGTCCAGTACTACATTTTGATACCGATACAAACTGGCCATCAGCGGCATTTTCACTTATTGAATAATGAGTATAGAGCAAGAATCATATTCTTGAATAATGCATGCATCTCCAAACTGGAAAAAAATATGATCACGAAGAAAGTAGAAAACTATCATTTTTATTTTATTATAGTCTTGCTCAATGTTAGAGGTTAATTAGATAAGTCTCACTTCATATTAAGATTCTAAGAATCTTCCCTAAAATATAGACCCCAAAGCCTATGGGAAAGAATGGGTTTGCTCATTAGAGCAGACAGGACTAGGACAAAGAAACGACTGTAAAAAACCAACTGCCCATATTTACTTTCATGTTCAGTGTTTGCTACATTAAAAAAAAAACAAAAAACCTCTTTCTAATTGTTCTTTTTAAAATGTGAAGTCAGCACAATACAATAGCATTGAAACTTGGAACTAAAGTTAAATAATTTTAATATACTCCCCTATTGACTCACACCCTCATCTGCCTTCCTGGAGATAGTAAAATTACAGTATAAGCAATTATTTTTTGAGAATTTATAAACATTGCTTTGAGATTTTACCAATTGCATTTAATCCTAAGAAGTTAATTTTTAAACAGAAAAGGATTTCTCATTATTTTGCATCATCTTTATTCTCTTGTTTAAATTGTATTCTTTCAGCACTACTTCTCTATGCTTATTTACTCATTAGTAAAAAAGAGTTTTCTGACCATACGATGCTCTCATTATTTTTATCTTTTCTAGGCTATATTTACATTTCTGTGTGTTTTAATTATTTACAAATCAATAAAGTTTATAGTACGTTACATTGAACTAGGAGTCAGGAGTCCAAGTTGTAGTAATTGCAAAATAGTAGATAGTGCTTTAGAAAGTTTGCGGATATAGATTTCACTACTAAATCTCCTAATTATATGACCTTGGAACAATTATTTATTAGTCCTGAATCTGGTGATAATATCTACCTTTCAGATAGAGTGTTTGAAATGTAGTAGGCTATCAAAAACATCAGAAAATTCCCCACTTCTGACTTAAACTCTTTAACAAGTAGGGCATTTTTTACAACTGTAAAATATTGGGGTCATGTCACTGAAACATGACAAATTATACTGATGAGTGTACCCATTCCCTCAACATAGAAATTCAAAAAAAATTATGTAATTCCTTGTTAAATACAAAGCTAATCTTGAAATAAAGAAAATCATCGATTAAAATGAACAGAAAGCTAGAATTAGAAGGTGGGAGCTGATATTACAGAACATTTTATTTGATCATAAGTCAATGAAATTACAAATCAAGAACAAAAAATATGGGAAAAAGTAACTCTTACATTTGGAAAAACAAGCAAAAACACACGTTTGCACACACACACATACCCTTAAGTAATTCAAGTATCAGAAGAGAAATTATAATGGAAATTTAATAATGTTTAGAACTAAATAATAATATAACCAATACATATCATAACTTGAGGATGCAAATAAAATGACAAGTTAAAGAGAACCAATAACCTATGCATTCAATATTAGAAACAAATATTACAAATAAATCAGTAGTTCAGTCAGAAAGTTAGAGAAATAACAACAGGTAAGCCCCCCAAAGAAAAAGAAGGTAGAAAACAATGAAGATGATAACAGCAACTAATGAAACAGAAAACAAAGGAAAAATAGGAAATTGTTTTAAAACATCAAATGAAATAGGCAAACGTTAGTAGATTAGGCAGAAATAGGGATGCCACAATTAGAGATAGAGAGCCTAACTGTAAAGATAGTAGGTAATTTTTTTATATGACAATAGCATTTAAACTGTAATCTAGTAAGTTTGAAATCAGAAAAAATAGATAATTTTATATAAAATTTTAATTGCCTAAAAGAAATAAGAGATATGAATTAACCTGATATGATTATAATGTTTCAAAGAGAAGTCAAAATCTCACATTAGAAGCACCTGTCCCACTATCTTAGATATAAATCTTCCCAAATCTCCAAGTGACAGGTAATTATTTGTTATTCTAAATAGTCCAGAGAATATAAAGAAGAATATGCCCAAACTGATTTTATGAGGGCAATTGCCTTGATTTCATAACCAAATGAGACAATACAAAACATAGATGAATCTCATTTCTGAATGTTTACAATACTAACAATTCAGAAACATTTTTTAAATTACTATTACCAAATATGGGTTGTCTCAAGAATCAAGGAAAAATTTGACATTATAACATGCATTAATGTTTTCAATGAACTGAAAGACTGAAGAAGAAGCTATACATTTTTACCCCAATAGATGCAGGAAATCCAAGCGCAGCATCTCCTGGTGAAAAATAGAAGTGAACAAAAAAATAACAAGTATAAATAGGATCAACAAAAGCACAAGGTAATTTCTGGAGAAGGAAGAATCACATTTAAAGAGTATTAAAAATAAAAAGAGCTCATATATACTAATGCAGCCTAGATTCTAAAAGCATTAAGTAATATGCTAACTTTTATACAAATATCAGATTATTATGTTCTACACCTGAAACCAATATAAGGTTAAATGTCAATTATATCTCAATTTTTTTGAAAAGGGGAAGGTTACATATGCCTCTTCATTTATTTCTTTTAACTGAAAGAAACATATAAAGGATTAAAAACTTACAGAAATGGGGATCAGTGAGGAAAGGACAGAGAATAAGGAATAAGGGTGAGAATGATCTCGCCCTTTATCTTATATACTTATGTTTTATATAGTTTGGACTTTTGAAAACATGTTAATATTTCACAAATCTTAAAAACTAAGTCAAAATAATTAAAAGAACAAATCCAAAATATTTTAGAATACAAATAGAAATAAATAAGCTTATCTGTTGTGAAATTGATAACAACACAACGTAGTAAATTATTAAGTGGGCTACGACATAGTAACATACACATATTTACCCTGACTGTACACCCTAATTGAAATATATTCTAAGGCTGAAAATAACTCAAAGAGTTCTTAGACTTTAATTAATAGTTTCTTGTGGGAAGTGGTATTGATACAGTAATTTTGTAGCTGTTTATCAGTATCATAGTACTGAGCAAATGAGTAAATGTATTGATAAAGTCGGAAGCCTGGATTTGCACTGAGGGAGAATGAGTTATCAATAAGAAATGAAAGATGAGGAGAAATCTGTGAATTGAACTGGAGGTATTGTAAATTCATGAATATATTTGTATTTCTATATACATCTTTTTTTCCACTGAAAGGAGGTCTAGAAACGTTGATATCTAGGTAGCACTATTTCCTGCTGAAGCAGTCCTTGGAGCATAGTTGAATCTAGCTCTGGGCCAGGAAAAGTATAATACCAATTTAGCATATAGTTCCAGAAAATAAGGAAGAGTCTAAAGCCTAGTTGGGATTATGTCAAAATGAAACAGAACCAAGCTTGAAGGGGCTTGTGACAGTTCATTCTACTTGGGTATATTTATCATACTCTGGGGCCTGGAAGAAAAAGATATGACTAAATAAAGAAACTCATCAAACCATGCAAAGTTCCCCCTATTCCTCATTCTTTCTCTGAATATCTAAAGAAGTTTTATGAGTAAAATACAGTCATCATTTTTCAGATTTCTTCCTGACTACTGTAAATGTTCACATCACTCGACAAAGATACTCAATGTCAGTGTGTCAGTGTTTCTGAACAATGGAGATGTCCCCCAAGATGGTTCTATTATTCAAAACCGAAGCATTCTACATGGAAGGGCAGAACTGTCAAGCTCATTATTCCAAGGTTTATTCCTCCTGATATGCCTCATTCTACTTATCATATTTTGATAATGCAATTTATGCCATAAATGTTTATTTAGTGCTTACCAGGTATAGAATATTGGATTATATGCATTATGAATATCCAGATGAAACAGAAAACCTGCCCTTAATTTATCTGCAATCTAGCAGAAGATAAAAGAAACAGAAGGAACCCATATAAAAATGAAGCAAGCTCAATTTTTATAGAACTCAGTACAAAATCTTCTATAGAAAAGGAGTCAAAACTGTGATGATAATAACTTTTAAAAATAAAATTTTGAAGAATATTGAACTAGTACAATAAATGGTATTTTATCTCAATGAGGGCTTAACATTTTGTACAGTATACACATATTCTTCCTCTGAAAGTATGATTTCAAAATATGTATCTAATAGAGTTGAAGCAGGAAATAGATGCACGCTCAAACTGGGTATATGAGAAAAGTTTTTAAAAATCAATTACAAGTATGTGAATAATTTAAGGAAAACAACAATGTTCAGTGTATCATTACTATATTTGCTCCTAAGATTAATTTATTGTCTGTCTTTCAAACAGAATTTTATGTTCTCAAAATAGAAGGCACAGAAATTCCTATCAGCTACTCTATTATTGTAAGATCATTTCAATTTGGCCAGATTCCCTCTGAAACCAAAAATATTAGCTGCCAGCAATGCTCCTTATATAAGGTAATGTGGGGAAAGTATGTAGAGGGAAGAAACCAATTAACATAACAAATGTTTTTTAGCCACTGCTTCTGTAGCTGATGGTGAAGGTGAAGTTAATCACAACTACATACTTATACTCTCCATTCCATATAATTGTTCATCTCTCCCAGTACCTCACTCTGGTTTTCCACTCATCAGGGCAACTCAGCAAGAGAATACTAAAAGGTGTCTCAATGAATCCTCTGTATATTAGAAATAGTCTTCCTTGCCCCCGTTGTATATTACAAACCACATTTCCACTTGGTAATTGGAATTGGAATCAATCAGTCAATCACACTGACTCTTTTTACCATTGGTACCACAGAATGGGGAGCCCAAAATGCCAGGTGGTGGTCTCAGCTTCTAGTTAACTAGAACCATGACTGTCCACTGGTTCCTTCTTTGGATATAAGGACCATTATACTGACCAATATCAAAAGGAATCTCCTTTTGAGGAGGCAGGTAGCAAAAACCTTGAAGTGGGTTATTAAGTACTTTGTTTAGAGTGGGCACACATATTTTAACCACCTGGTTTCCAGTCTGTGTGTTCTAACTATGAGGTAGTTGGTCACTGTTTCTAAGACACTACTGAGCCTTTTAAGATAGCATCCATATCTCATGATATCTCCCAGATGATGCCATAACTAAACTTTAAACAGCCCATTCTACTCTAATATCAATCTAATGTCTTCTTATTAGTGGAACACAGAGTATGACTAATGAATTCTACGGTTGTGAGCCACTTCCATAATTCCAGAGTATGCCCTTAGTCAGAGTCATTGTTGTAAGAGATACCATGTCCATGAATAACACATTCTTTAAAGTCCTAAATACGGTGCCAACAAAGAGTGTTATGTTTAGATAGCTAATATATACTAGGAATATGTTTCTACTCTGTAACATCACCATCCTTTCCATGATGGACAGTGTCTAATATAATTATCATTTATGGGGAAACTCACTGGCATCCACAGGAAATGGTGACATGTAGATTTAGCTTCAGCCTCTATCGATGGAAATTTGGGCACCCACTAGTAATAGCAGCCAAAACGGCTTTAGTTCCCCTGGAAAGAGATACTGATAAAATGGTTGTAATGCCAGTGGTTTATTTAGGAGTTGCAGGAAAAAACAAGCAATGGAGTGGTGAAGTGATCAAAGGGGAAAAATAAGGGCTGAGTTATTAAGCCAGTTAACACAATGAGGAAATGAGACTTAATAAAGGGGAAACTGAGGAAAAGTGTAAAACACATTATCCCAAAACCAATTAATTTAATATATGGGAGCTGAGGTATTTATACATCAATTTCGTTAGTCAGTGATTGCAGTCTACTCCTAATGGTATTAATTCCCCGGAAATTTTGGTCTGATACAAGAAAAGAAAGGCCAGAAAACAATGTTTGAGCACAGATACAGATGTTGGCAGTGTAAATGCATATAAACACATTGAAAAGGTAGGGTCCAGGACACATTGGCCAGGCACTGGCAGCAATCACTACAGCCTTAATCTCTGGGAGTAGGGCCACTTTGTATGTAGATTCATTGAGCAAGCATCAGAAGGCTGAGGTGGGGGAGGAAGCTGACATCCAAGAACAGCCTATCATATTAGTTAGAATTTCACCTAACAACAAATGCACTCTGGTGGTATTTATGTAGGTCATAAAAATGCTGATCTAAGGTTCATTCACATACTTCTTGAAACCTCCTTGTCATCAATTTTTCTATCTTTATACTTTTAAAAGTTTCTCATTAGTCAACCAAACCATTAGCAGTTGCCCATGAAGCAGGGTAATGCATAACTTAGGCAGTAGTACTTTCCACATCACATTGACAACCAAATGTAACACCCAGAGATATCCCACTGGGTATCAGCTCTTTTGGAGCAGTTCTTGAGCATGGATGTAAAGTAGCAACGATCAAGCAGGTGTTTGTAAGGCATACAAATCCGTCATTTTTTTCCTACCCATTGAAATCTGATAATGAATTCCTCATGAAATGTGGGTTGAGGGAGAGGCAGTCAGGCAATAGGAGCAGATGCATCTGCTTGTACCATTTCCTGGAACCTCCTGGACTTACCACTGACTCTTAGAAAGTATTTCTATTTCACAATGAAATGCAGAAACACACTCCAGTGCATGCAAACTGTATGGTCCAATGAATTAGTAAGACATATTTCATGATAATTAGTTTGACTCAAATTGTTATTTGGTGTCCTACAATCATGAACTCAATCTTTAGTGGTCCCATCCACAGAAGCTGCTTTCAAATGGAGAATACGTTGTCCTCAGAAAATATCATGACTTATTCCAAAACCCTAAGGAGCTTACTAGTGATTGCCAGAGGCTCCATACAGCATCTCTGTTTGCCACAGACCTTTCCAGTATATTTGGGTGTGCTGAGTCAGAAGGACCCAACTGCCAGGGCAGCTTGTAACACAGCCTGGACCTGCTATAAGATTTTTCTTGCTCTGGCCCCACTCAAAACTGGCAGCTTACAGGCACATTTTGGCAAAAGCCAGAAGAACCTACAGAGCTGGTAAGATGGCAGTCACAGTGTGGGGAAGCAACCCAGCCAATGCTCAGTGGATTTAGGGCATCCGTGTGATACTCGTATAGCAGCTTCTGCTAATCAACAGATGAGAACAGATGCACTACTACTCTCTTTTGTAACACAAATTAAGTTAAATTAAAATTAACCAACAATTAAAAATTCCTCACCCAGCCTTCCAGGAAGAGTTACAAAAGTTAGGTTTTTTTAATTAAAATTAAATAATACCACTACCAACAACAGAACAGCTCCTTGGAGGCATTGTACTGGAGAACCATCTATGATCTGAAGACCCAATGATCCAAGATCCAAAGAGGGGAAAATAAAGGAAACATATTGAGGTAGTGAGGGTGACCTTCTCCATCAGTTTTCCATTGGGTCATATACCAACTAGAGACAATGGCATGAAGACCAAAGAGAAAGCAAAGCACTGGAAATTGTTGCTGTCTTGTGTGGCCAAAGAAATGAAAAATTGGAGTTGAATCACCCTAAGGAGGTTGGCCCTTGTTATGTCATGAGCCATGAAGATAATAACTTTGTGGAGCAAAAAGTCCTTGCTCTATCAGTCAGGAATCAATGTATGATTTCTGTGCTTACTAAGTATATATATCATATATACTAAGTATATATGTATCATATATTTTGAGAATGGGAAGGGAACCACAGTGGGACAAAGGACCACAGAACCCTGGGAGACACAACTGGAACTCAAACTATCGATCCTGTGACCTCCACGGAGTCCTGCTATGATTCATGAAGCATGGAGGACTTCTGGATCTCTAATAATAAGAGTATATTATGAGTTGACATCCAATAATCTCCAGAAGGTCTAGTTGTCTGCCTTTTCCCAGTATAAAGTCACCCTTGTAAATTGCTATAGGACACTTTTAGGAAGGTTCATACTTATTCAAAGGCAATAGTTGACCCAAAGATCTTAAGATATAAAGTTTTATGTTTTATTCTTTATTTTTAAAATTATCACATAATTAAATTTCTTTTTATGTACAATTCTATAGCTTTTAATATATGCATAGATTCATATAACTACCACTACAATCAGGATACAGAACAATTCCAAAAGCCAAAAGCTCTCATACTATCCCTTTGTAGTCACAGCAACTTCCCAACCCTGGTGACCACCAGTCTGTCCTCTGTTACTATAATTTTGTCTTGTCCAGCAGTTACATAAATGGAATCATATAGCAGGTACCTCTTTGAAACTCATGTCTTTCACATAGCTTAATGTGTTTGAGATTCACCCAGATTGTTTTATGTGTCAATATTTCCATTTCTTTTTTTGCTGAGTAGTATCATATAGATGTGGCACAGCTTATCACTCACCTGTTGACCCACATTAGAATTGTTTCCAGTTTTGAAAATTATTAATGGAGCTGTTTAAACATTTGTGTATGGATTTTTGTGTGAACATAAGTTTTTATTTCTCTAGAGTAAATACTTAGGAGTATGGTTTCTAAGACATATGCTAAGTATATGTTTAATTTTACAAAAATGCCAAATTGCTTTCTAGAGTAGCTGTACCATTTTGCATATTCACCAACAATGCATGAGACGTTTGCTCTACAAACTTGCTAGCACTTGGCATTGCCAGTACTTTTAATTTTAGCCACTTTAACAGATGTGTCTCATTGTGGCATAGTTTAATTTGCATTTCCCTAAAGGCTGATAATAGTGAAATCTCTCATGTACTAAGTTGCCATCCATATAGCCAGCCTCCTTTGGTGAAGTGTCCAAGTCTTTATCCAATTTTTTTTTTTTAGATTCAGTGATATTTTTTCTTTCAGTTGAATTTCTTTAGTTTATTTTGTTTTATCTCAGATTTAGATTTTCATTTTAGATTTTCTATATATGCCTAGCATAATGGCAATTGGAAGAGAGATAGATTTCTGATATTGGTGGCCCTAATGTGAGACCATAAGAAAACAACCAAGGAAAGAAAAAACTTAATTTGCTGCAGTTAACATTGAGTTCATACGTTAGAGGTACTTAAATAGGTCCTAAGGACAAGATACAAAGCAAATACTCTATTCTCAGAAATAGATAGCCTACTGTAAGAAAATATAGAAAAATGCATCCTGTGAGCTCGAGGTTTGGCCAGGGAAAGAAACATTTTAAGTCGAAGAATATGTTCCTTGGTTTCAGGGTTAGTCAGGAAAAAATGGGTGCTTTAGGCCAGAAGCTTGCATTTGTTAGGTACGTGTGACAAAAGAAATAGTTTTTGGATACATAGGAGTTGCAAAAAGATCTTTTAACTCTTTACGTAGAAAATTAGTAACTGATTGTTTCAAGTTTTAGAATCTGCGATCCCAATATTACTATGAATAACTACTATGAATAACTTCCTTTCAAATCATTCCTAAAGGACTCCAGCACACTGTGTATTTTTCCGGGTGAAATATTATTTGGTTCATAAAAACCACCTCTCATTTCTTAAAGTATCAACTTGCATTTTCCACACCCAACTTTGTTTTCGTCTTTTATCAGTTTTAAAGTCAAGATGTAAAGTGGATACAGTGATTTATCATTGTTGTCATTCTGTCTCTTTTCATCTGTGAAAAAGAACTTTCATCATAAAGGAAAATTTATGGCCTTATGTTGGTTTTACAAGATCATCTTTGTTTCATGCACTATTTTATAATTACTCAGATAAACTCTACATCTGATTCTTTAAACATAAACTACTATTTTATGTTTTATTTTGAAGAATAAATTAAATCTCTGGGGAATATACATTAAAGCACAGGAATTTTTCCAGTTTATTACAGAATAAATCAACCCACCAAAAATTAATCTTCTGGATTCCAGACAAATAGTACAGGGAGCTATTAAAAAGAACAGTTAAAAAACGAGGTATAATACTGGAATTTAAGACCACTGCAAAAATTATAAACTTTTCTTGTAGAAAAACAAAAAGAACTTTCTTTAGATAATCTGCTTCTATGGGAACTATTTCCCAAATAACTTTAAGGAGTTAAATCCAAAGTCAAATAAGAAATATCAACAGAACCTGAAAAGTGAAGATAACAGTGAGGGAGGCTATTTCAAGAGTCTGAAATGAGGGGGAAAAAAACATCAAAAAATACTGAGTAATATGTGCCAGGAGGGACTTTAAGAAAAATAGATAAATAAAAGCAACAGTCATCTTCATATGTGAAGAAAACTTGAGCTCACCAGTCAGACAAAATTCTGTTGGAGTGGATCCTGGCTGCGTAGACCTAATCGATAGGATTATGAAGAACTTTGCTCCTACCAGTTTGTGACAGAGCCTTAAGTGCCATAGCTTACAGGTAAAGCTTACAGGTAAAGTCCAAGTGACTGGCATATAGTAGTGGTTTGGTTAATATGTTTTATAAATGAAGGAGTGAATCTACTGAATTTGAAAGATGGGAGATTTCTCTCAAAATTACTCTCCCTACATTTGCATTTAAAAATAAAGTTGTGTTTGTCACAGTAAAAAAACAACAACAACAAAAACAAAAAACAAAAAAAACAAAAAAACCCTGCAGGCAAAATGAGAGAGAAAGGGAGAGAGATTGAAACAGGAGGCACATTAATCCCACAGCCCAGTGACAGCACCTGGACTCCTTTGGAGTCCAGTCTTCCCAGGCTTCCTCAAATGGCAGAAGCTCACACTGGAGAGAGAGTGACGGGAGTAAAATTAGAATAGAACAGAAAAATAACAAAATTTCCATAGTTTGAAACACTACACAAAAGCAATAGAAAAGGAAGATCTGTGAAGTTAAAAACATTACCCTGAACCTCAGTGTCATGTTCAAGAGAACTAAATTTGCATAAAAATTAAGTTTGAAAAAACTAAATTTACATAAAAATTAACAAGAGAAAAAGTATCAAAGCCAAATCCCATGCAAAGTTAATGTAAGAAAAAAGAAAATAAGTATCAGAAAAACATTCCCTACAGACCAAAAAAGACATGACTACAAAACAGATTAAAACTTAACCTTCTCTTTCATGGCATTAAGAAAATAATACAAAAGATGCAAGTACAACAGAAATCAGAATTAGAAAATCTCAGAAATGTTCAGAATTCAAGATAGAATTAGAAAGAAAAGAAAAAAAAACAGAAAATGAATTCATATGAGAAGAAACACAGGACTGAATAAATACCTTTTTGATTCAAGAAAAAGTAAAAAAGAAGACCTATTTTAAACCAAAAAGAAAGACATAGGAATGGTTTAGGAGAAAGTGATAGGAGTCCCTGAATAAGAAAACCAATTTTAAAAAATCGTTTCATGCAAAGAAACAGCAAATGCTAAAAACTGTAACTGCAGAACAATTTCTAAAATAAAAAATAATTTGAGGAGTGCTTTGGAATATCAGTCCAGAATGATGTACAATAAGACCTAGCAGAATTCTTAGACTTAGGAAAAACAGAAACAAAAAATTCCTTGGGCATCTAGGAAAAAACAGTATGTGACATATTGGGATAGAAAATTAAATTATTCTATTTTCAACACAATGTTTTGTATCAGGGAAAAAAAGCAAAAGGATATTTAAGAGACTCAAAGAAAGAAAATATGAGCCAAAGATTTATATCCAATAAAACTTTCTATAAAGTGTACAAATTGTTATCAACATACAAGAACTAGTAGATTTTTTTCTTATGAGAGCTTCCTGAGCAATGTGCTAGAGAAAGAGCTTCAAATAATCAAAATGACTAGAGAGACATTGACATGCAGACTGGTAATTCCTTTTAGAACTAAGACTAAATGAAGGTGTGAGGGGGAATATATAGTAATCTTGAAAACTGACAAATACAGGGAAACAATCCTGCCTGTGATTAGAATTCTAGAAATAGTATCACTTGGTTACGAAATAAATAGTAGATACGGTAAATCATGTCTTTATAATGATTTTTCCACTTAACAAATTTTAAAAGAATTGTTAGAATTAGAATATGACTAATTTACAACCCTGAATACTTAGTAGATGTAAAGGTGATCAGCAGCAGCTGCAAGCATCATAAAATATGAAATGCTCTGACATTATGCACCTATTAACGAAGAAGTACACCACTCCTGATAGATTTGCAAAAAGGTATCAGACATTGATTTTAAAAAGCCTCTGGATCCAGCTGTGCAGGAAATACAGAGGACAGAAGAACAAATTAAAGTGTACCAAGAATGTGCAACTTATGAAATCCAGACAAAAACTCTATAGGTCAAAATGCTCTCAGGGTCTTCAATATATACATTGCAAGGAAAAGAAAGAAATACAAGACACAAAAGAAAACCTACAGATTATAAGAGACTTACAAGGCATATCAACATTCCTTTATATTTTTATTTTAAGTAGCAAGAATGAACTATAGTGTCTGGGAATGAACACTGGAGTGATGAAACCAATAAAGATATAAGGAAGTGATTGCTCTAAAAGTCAGAATAGTGGTTATTTGTGGAGATGGAGGGGTTCGGGATTGAGATGGGGCACATGGAGAACCCCTGTTGGGGCTGTTTGCAGAGGCAGTCAACGAAAATAACTCTTTAAGCTATACATATGTCATGTGGTCTTCCATATTTGCATTTCACTGTAAAATAAAAATATATAAAAGGTTAATTTCAAATGTACCTAATCTTTTAGTGTTTGGATATACAGTATTTTATAATTCCAAATCCCTATTATATTTATTTCTACTGTTTTACCAGGCATATAATGTTGTTATGAACAGACTAACTAAAGCTTTATGTACATCTTTAATTTTATCTTTTGAATAAATCTTAGAAGGGTAATTGTTGGATCAAAGAATATGCACATTTTATGGTTTTCAATATACGTTGCCGAAACACATTTCAAAAAGGTGGTAAATTCTTATTTTACAGGCTGCCACAACCTCTTGCCTTGCTTTCATTATTGATTATATTTCTGCACGTTTGATTTTTAAAGCATTCTAATTTTAAAACATTAAAAACATTACTGAGTTTCTGTTACATAGATAGAAATGCCCAATTATGAAAAAATGACTTGGGATAAATCCAATAATACATGCCAGGTGCATCCAGTTGTGTTATTACTGCTATTTGTATTAATTCAGAGTGTAACAAAAACTTCAACAATGATATATACAAGAAAATCATTCAATCTATTTTAATTTCAAACACTTAGAATAAAATGTACTTTCTGCTATTTAGGTCAATTGCAACTATTATGCTAAATGGACCAACATAAGAGACAAAGTCACCATAAATTCATATTTTAATAGACTTGTCTCTACAATGTCAAAATGGCATTATGTGGATTCATTGCTCCAGGAAAGTAGGGAATGAAAGGAACAGCTTTTTTCATTGTTGCTAGAGCCTATGTTGCTGACGACTGATGCCCATATTGCTGACAACTATTGTCTAAATGATTTTAAAACCAGCTCTTAATTTTTATGGAGGGGAAGTATTTTGCCTTTCAATACTCATAGAAACTAAAATTTACTTTGTGATAGGACAGCAGGTTAGAAGCAGATAGAAATTGACACTGTAAATATTAGTGTGTCTCTGCATGTGTGTACATGTTTTCTATTTCCGCCCATGAGCCATGTTTCACTGCCTTTTGTTCCTACATTGCCATGCAGGATCCCAACACTCTGAGAACACCAACTGACCAGTCAGGGAGTCAGAAATGGTTCTATCACCTACCATGTGACATTCCCTAGGCATCACTGATTCTTCTGGCTGTATCAAAATCACTGGGTTCCACTCTACCCTTCACATTCTGACAACGTGAACAACACTATTGCTTCAGTTGGGTTCCAGTCCATACACTGGACTCCACTCCCACCATGTCTTGCCATTCCTCTCCAACATGGGTATCATGAAGGACACTGCTTTGTCTCCTGTTAGGTTTAACCATGCCCACTGGACACCACCACTACTCTAGATGTAGATATCTCTTCAAGTAGGTTACTCTAATGTCACTAAACACAACTACTACTGCTGAGTCCATACCCTGTGCCATGTCAGGAGGTCTCTGCCTGATGTCATTGTTGTCCCTGACAATATGGCACATACCTGCCACAGAAGCCCTGTATTCCTGTAGTCCTCTGAAACTGCCCAGGGCTCTGTAGGTTGTGGTGAAGTGGGTGAGATTGCCTCTCTCTTCTTTGTTACACTCCTTGACAAAGATACTAAAGCTGTGCTGCTTGCAGCCTACTCTTCTATTGATACCTTTGTATTACAGATTTTCTAGCTTGTACATGCTTTCCTATATTCTAATATACAGCCATGGTCGAAGAGTAAAGAGTAGACCTAGTGGCCTCACCAGGGTTGACTCAAAATCTCTCTTCCCTCAGATCACCAAGCTCATTGAGTCCTACTTTAAGATGAATTCTCTCATAAATAACTTTTATGAGTTATTAATTTAGCTACAGCTCAAGTAGGATGAAGAACGGATTAACTGGTTTAACTGAGCCACACACCTCATCATCCACCAATCTCTCCTTCCCACTGTGTTGTCTTGGCCTTGTGCAAAGATGCTCCAAGTTTGGACTCACCCAGAAAGTCTCTCACTTAGTGATCCCAGGAAGCTTAACCCAGGATTTGAAGAAGAAGTAAAACAACTATTACCAGATAAAACTAATAATAAAATGAACAAAAGTTTCTATGCTACTTCAACAATAATTTTTGACAATCTGCTGCCTATCAGAACTCCTACAAAGTTTTCACTTTTTCTCATCTACTTGTCTATTTTAACTGGTAGCCAGTTACTACTTAAAGAGTATTATATATGTCCCTGACTCTTTCTCTGTCTCTAAATAGGAGAGGCAAGAACTGAAAGAAATAGCCATTAAATTGTACAAGAATAAGTCATCCCTTAGGTCTCATGGTTTCAAATTTCTGTATGTGTTGTTAGCTGCTTCTTATCAGTCAATTCCAGGTTTCTGTGAGACTCTCTCTTTCTCTATCCTCTCTTCCTCTTCCCAGTCTTGCCCTCTGGCCCTTGCTACTTTGGAAATTGTGAGCACATTTTGGGACTGCCTCTCACAACTATTTTAAATAGCTTTACTTGGTTCCACTCTTTCAATAAATGATCATTATCAGCATTTTTTTTCTAAAGGTTTAATTTCTTACACCCTAAATTTGAACTGTAGGCAACATAGCTTTCAACAAGTAAATAACTTTCTCCTTCAGAAAATATTAATTATGGCTTTTTATTTGAAAGCACTAGAAAACCTGATTCAAATGGATTCGTCTAAAAGAGAGGAGTTTTTGCCTCATATCCCTAAGAATTTCAGTTGATATCACCTTGAGGAATGGCTGGATTCATGACCTAAACTTACTGGTCTTATTTTCCTTAGGGTGACTCCCTTTTTTGGTAGGCATGTGTCCTAGCAAGATGACTACCAGACATTCCAGGCTTATATTCAATCCTCCTGGAAGCTCCAGTGGAAAGCATGATGCCCCTCATAAATATTTCTACAACTGGCCCGGGAATGAGTCTCATTGGGTCTAACTGGTAACATACCCATCCCTGTTATCATTAGAGTGAAATGTCTCCAGAAAGGGAGTAATTCCTCGGAGATCAGAGTGTTACTAAATGGAGGGTGATCAATGCTATCCACTGTAGAGAACACCTAATATTTTCATATGATCATTTTACAGGGAAAGGAATGAATGGTGAAATACACGATTGGGGTGCATGGCAGGACTCTTCACCATCTGTAATGCACTATCCAGAAATCCATGGAGCGGTATATAAAAACATTTCTGCTACATGTGCAAGCAGTATTAGTTATTAGTTCTTGAAATGTCCTCACTCTGTGGTATCCTGGCTCATTTCTGGTCATCCTAATATTGACTCTCTCTCACCCTTGGTGCATCTACTACCAATTATTGCCCAGCCACTCCATTCTGTATCTTTGTTCCAAGACCGTTCTCCCCCTATTCCAACTTATGTTTCTTCTCCTAGCCCAGCATACTCTTGACTTTATTAAAGAACCTTCTAAATGTAGCCCCCGACCTCTCATACCTGAATATTGCCCTTACAGACAACTCTATTGGTAAATAGCCAGTCTGTTTTTCACATACCATTCTACTTTTGGAGTACGATTAGCTTAAAGTATTTAGATTTATTTCCTAATGAAGATAATTGACCTTTAAAGCCAGTGCATGTGACTTGAGAGCAAGTTAACTCAGGAAGGATGGAGTGCCTTTATCCTAAGGAGGGTGTATGTGACAGGGGAGGCAGTGGACCCAGTTATGTATCTTGTCAAAGAGTCAAACATTTTACCATTTAATCTTTTATACTTTTTGTAGACAGTGCCATCCCAGAGCATGCCCATCAGGTAGGTAAATATATATGTCTGATAAGTAGTCTAGAGCAATGATTTTCATTTGAGAATAGAGAGTCTGGGTGTGGGGGATGTAACTGAATGACATGCAGAGTTTTCTTCCCCACTCCATCCCATACCAAGATTTGAACTACTGATAAAGAGCAGTGATCTCCAAACCTGAAATATTTATCTGGAGCTTATTTCAAATTTCTATACTCTAGCCAAGATATAATAAATTGAAATTTCTGATACCAGTATTTTTAAAAGCCCCCTGGATGATTCTGAAGATTAGCCAGGTCTGGGAATTACTAGAATGCAGCATCTGGTCCCAAAGCAAAAAGAGAATTAGAGCTCAGTGAGCATATGCTCCAACTGAACAGGCAGTTGCTTATCACCCTCTTGCTTGCTTTGAATCAAAAATAACCCAAGCGTTTCTTCATTTGGGGTTTAAGCAGAATGCATCAGCAGAGCACCCACTCTGCAGAAGCAGTGCATTCAAAGGTCCTTCATGGATGGATTCACTTTAATAGGAAAGCTGTTCTCTGCGCAGGTGACCAGCTGGGTAAACCTGCCACCACACCACTCTACCAATTATCACGCTGCCCTATTAGAAAGTCAGGGCAGGTCAGTTCCCCGTCTGAAAGAGGCTGTAATATTCACCTTGTGCGGTGAATATTAATTTCTTTAGAAGTTTGTTGGTTATATACAAAAGCTAAAATAAAAACCAGAATATTCCATTCAAGAGAAAAAAAAAGTTTAAGCAAGTCAGGCACTTTATGTGATATACATTAAACTACCAGTGTATGTTTTTACTTTTCCAGTATTTATTTTTGTTAACCCCTGTACACAGCCTCTGAGACATTAGAACATTTTCTACCTTTCTAATGTGAAAATTAGATGACTAGAATATTCTAAGTGTACATTAATGAGGTAAAGGCAATTCAAAGTTGACGTATAAATAAAAATACATTCCTGTGCTTCTTTGTGAACTGTGTGTCCATATAATGAAACATGGAAGGTCTCTCACCACCTGGAGTTACTGTACTTTCCTTGCTGCCTCTCCAGCTACTCGACATCTGTTCCTACAACAGCTTCAGTGCCTGTAGACAGAGGCTTTAGCCATCCCAGGTCTGTGACAGCTCTGCCCTACCACATTTGCAATCCAGACCCAGCTGTTAGCAGTAAGTCACCGGGCTTCTGATGGTACCTGGGACCTCAATTTTCATCAACACTGAAACTGTTTTTCAGAGTTAAGTTTAAAACAGCAAGATTATTAATAACACCATTTTTTTACATTGCTATCAATGATAATCTCCCAAACTGCCAACCTTCCTCTACATTTTTCCTCTCCCCTCTTCTCATCCCCACACTGCTCAACGGTACCCCTCTTTATACCACACACTGTGGAATCCTTGTCCATATTTAATTTATTTATTTGTTGTCCTTAACTGAGACTAGGCTCTCCCGAAACACCCAGATTTTCCAGAAGATACCTCCAGACTTAAGCATTCTTGCACTCTGCACGGACCTCCAAGTCAGAAAATGAAATAGGATTCCTTTTTTTCCAAACCTGTTTGCTGTAATTACTATTCTACCCTCATTTAAATCCTAGCTTCTTGGAATTTAATTGAGCAATACTGGTCTCTCCTTATCCCAGATATTTACGAATCTCATGGTCATTCCACATTCTTTGAATATTTATATACCACAATTCATTCCATGTATCTATCCCGATTCTCTCATAATTCTGAGGGATTTCAAAACCATATGAATATACACAGACCTGATCATTTGATCTCAACTCTAATGTTCTTCAAGTCCTCTTTAGTTTGATCATGCATTCTTGTCATTAACTAAAATGGTCCCATCTTTGAAATATTAAACTTCCATAATGATTCTAATACTATTTACTCTTTTGGTACTTTGTCTACCCTATTACTTTCATTCTTAAACTTACTTTGACATCACTGAGATTTTGAAACCATTTTTCTTCTCATTTTCTACCATTATATCACATCTGTCTTGGTTATCTTCCATTGTTTATCTAGACTTGATGCTTGATCATCTGAAAATATATTTCATAAACCCTAAATGCATTATGGAATAAGCCTAACAAAACCCCAATATTTTTAAATAATTTTAAAGTCTATCTTCTCTTCTCATTTGTAATCCTTAGTAAAGCTGAAAAAAAAGTAAATAACCATAAAGTCTTGTGTCATTACAAACCCATATATATCTGGGTATATAGTGGGATGTACATATTTTAGATAGATAGATAGAGATATATAGATATATAGATATACACACAGTGATTTTATGTGCATATATATATAAAATGATCCCAAAAAATCCTCACTTTTTTAGGTTATCTTACAATTAGAAAACAGCATTTGGTTGACTGCATTTGCTCCTTCCAGAGATTTGGAGTGCCATGTACTTGGTATCTTAATTCTGCTAGAACATGGCATAGAGAGCCTGGCTTATTACTGTGTTCACTGAAGTGGGTAAATTCACCCCAGAGTTATCAGAACATGCCCATGAGTAGTTAGCACTCAAGAAAGCATAATGTATTTAGCTGGAGTATATGGCAAACAGCTTAATACAGCTGGTGATGTAAAAAATATAAATATAAGTACCACAAGAAGAGATTTTAATGGTCATGTTTAACCCTTTCCTATTCTATGTTCATGCTATAATCAACTTAGAATAGAAAAGAATACCTATTTCTGAATTGTCTCTAAGTAACATTGGACTGTTATCACTCCTGTATTTTTCTGTTTCTGGAGTGCAATGCAGAAGAAATTTGGCTTGGTTACTTTGGATGCTTGCCTTATAGAACTATTTATGTTAAAAGTCAAAAAACCCCCTGGACTACCATCTGCTCTCTGCAACAGCTCCTTCTAATTTCTTTTCACTTGCTCCAAATTTCTTATTATAGTACAAGTTTTGTCCCCAAAATAACTTCTGTAAGACCGTGTCTGCCTCTCACCTGCTTCAAGTCATCTTCTAGCTCCCTCAGTGGTATAGAGACACTCGTTCTAGGTTACATGCAGTGTTATCACTACCAGAATATTTAGCTTTTGTTTAAAACAATGTTTGGATTTATCTATAATAAATATTTTATTTATTTTAGGATATGTGTAAGAAAGACAGGAGAGGAGGAATAGTGGAGAGATGGGAACAAGACTGGGA
The DNA here is from genome assembly GCF_024610735.1 of Ursus americanus. Classification (NCBI taxonomy): domain Eukaryota; kingdom Metazoa; phylum Chordata; class Mammalia; order Carnivora; family Ursidae; genus Ursus; species Ursus americanus. The sequence goes on from NC_142144.1 coordinate 28,808,663, forward strand.
GATAGTAGAGACTGGGGAAGCTTAGGTACATTTTAAATAGTGAAAAGGTTCTATAAATCAAAGACTGGCTAGAAGCATATATTGACTCAACCATGCTATTTTTACTATACTTTTGATTAGGATAAAAAATGTGTGTCTACATTCTCTCTTTTTTTTTTTAAACTTTTACAAGCAGCTTTATTGAGGCATTATTTACATACCATGAAATTCACCCATACCGATTGTACAATGCAATGTATTTTTTAAAAACATTTTAATTTAAATTCAATTTAGTTAACATATACTGTATTATTAGTTTCAGGGGTGTAATTTCGTGAGTCATTAGTTACATATAACACCCACTGTTCATAACATCCACACAATATTCATACGTGAATGAGCATTATTTATAGCCAAAAAGTAGAAACAGCCCAAATACCCATCAACTGATGAATAGATTAAAAACGTAGTATATCAGGGGTGCCCGGGTGGCTCAGTCAGTGAAGCATCTGACTTCAGCTCAGGTCATGATCCTGAGTTCCTGGGATGGAGCCCTGTTTTGGGCTCCCTGCTCAGCAAGGAGTCTGCTTCTCCCTTTCCCTCTGACCCCTCCACCCCCCCTTGTGCTCTTCTCTCTCTCAAATGAATAAATTAAAAACCTTTCTACATTCTCTTTTATGTGTGGCATATAATTGTCAAAAAATACATATTTGTTCAATGTATTATTTAATGGGTAGAAGATAGAGTAGACATCAGTCAAATAAAGGACTTTTGATATGAACCAAACACAAGCACTGGCAGTCAGAAACAGGATATAATTTCAGTAAGGACTGACAACTAAAACAAAAGACCTTCAGAATGTCAGCAGCTTATAAACTCATTCCCATCAAGACCACAAGACCTATAGGCCTATAGAGAAGAATCAAAAGTAAAATGAGCAAATGTTAATTATTTTATTTTTAACTTGTTTTGCTTCAGGCTAACAGTGTGTATGTGTATGTATATAGAAATGAATAACAAGTTCTATCTAAATTGCAATTAAATAAACACATGTGGACAGACACACGTATGCATGCACATACATACATGAACATAAATTCACTCTTTAGTTCTATATTATAAAGACACAAAGGCAAAGATTGATGTAATAGGAACTGAGAAGGTCAACTACAGGGAAAAAAGAAACAACAAAAACATCCACATCACAGATAAAAGGTAGATTGAAACAATATAGGAAGCCTCCACTTTTTTTTTTTTTTTTTTTTTTTAGTTTTTGATGTAGTGTTCAACAATTCATTAGTTGCGTATAAGACCCAGTGCTCATCACTACCCGTGCCGTCCTTAATACCCATCATCCAGTTACCCCAACCCCCCATCCCTCTCCCTTCTATAATCCTCAGTTTGGTCCCCAGAGTCCAGAGTGTCTCATGGTTTGTCTCCCTGTCTGATTTCTTCCCATTCTGTTTTCCCTCCCTTCCCCTGTGGTCCGCCACACTATTCCTTATGTTGTACATATGAGTGAAACCATGTGATAATTGTCTTTCTCTGCTTGACTTATTTCACTTGGCATAATTACCTCCAGTTCCATCCATGTCGATGCAAATGATGAGTATTCATCCTTTCTGATGGCTGAGTAATATTCTATTGTATATATGAACCATATCTTCTTTACCCATTCATCTGTTGAAGGACATCTCAGCTCCTTCCGCGGTTTGGCTATTGTGGACATCACTGCTATGAACATTGGGGTGCATGTGCCCTTTCTTTTCACTACGTCTATATCTTTGGGGTAAATACCTAGTAGTACAGTTGCTGGGTTGTAGAGTAGCACTATTTTTAACGTCTTGAGGAACCTCCATACTGTTTTCCAAACTGGCTGTACCAGCTTGCATTCCCACCCACAGTGTAAGAGGGCTCCCCTTTCTCCACATCCTTGCCAACACTTGTTTCCTGTCTTGTTAATTTTTGCCATTCTAACTGTTGTAAGATGGTATCTCATTGTGGATTTGATTTGTATTTCCCTGATGAGAAGCCTCCACTTCTACAGTCAACTATAACAGAGGCACTTCCCCTCCCCCGATCCTTGTGGGAGCTAGTATATAGAAGGGTTCTGTGGACTGGTTAGGAGGAAATAACCTCAACAGGCAATAAGAAGAGGAATATTAACATCCCTAAGGACAGAGAGAGAAGGTACAAATTAGGTTCTCTCCACCAGCTAAATTAGGAATAGTTCAGCAATGAGAAAGCATGGGTTGAATGAGCAGGTTAAGTAGCTGGTGATAACCACATGATCTGTAGATTCTTAGGAATGTGTAAAGATGGCAGTACAGATGGAGTGGTTCTGTGTGAAAAGGTTTTATACACAGCCCCAAAATGGAAGGTATGTTTACACAAAGACTGGTTCTGAGAAAGAAGGGATCAACACACCCATTCAAAGATGTGTCCAGAATGGGTCTTGAAAGCGGTCCAAGTTAGTGTCTTCAGTGGAATTCCGGGAAAGTGGCAGTCCTTACAGTTGTCCTATCAAGCAGAATTCCCCCTCCCCATGCCATTCCTATCATCTAGCTTGTACCAGGTTGTATATGTGGACCTAGGGTGTACTAGTTTCCTATTGATGTTGTCAGATTACTCCCGACTTAGTGGCCTAAAACAATGCAACAGGTCTCTCTGGACTAAAATCAAGATTTCAGAAGGTCTGCATTCCTTTCTAAGAAAAATCTTATCCCTTGCCTTTTTCAGCTTCTAGAGGCTGGCTGTCTGCATTCCTTAGTTTGATCTTCCATCTCCTTTTCCTCTCTCTTCAAAACCCTGACTATTGCTTCTCTCTGACCTTCCTCCTCGTGTCCCCTCTCTCTCTAACCACAGCCCAGAAGGGTTTTCCACTGTTAAGAACTTGTATGATTAGATCGGATCCACCTGGATAATCCAATATTATCTCCCTAATTCAGGGTTCTTATCCTTAATTGTATCTTCCAAGTCCCTTTTGCCATGAAAGGTAACATTATCACAGTCCCCAGGGATTAAAGTGTGGAGATCTCTGGGGGTCATTATTCTGCCTACAAAACAAGGATATAGAATATCAATAGATACAACAGAGGCAAATGGGCTTTCAGAGATAGATGTTAGAAAGAAGAAATGCTTAAGGCACAGTGGCATGCCTACATAAGGTCCAACATAGTCATTTTTGATAATCACTTTCCTATAACTTTGTGATTAAAATGAGATATTGATATTTAAGATGTTTCTAGAAATGCTGGGAAAAGGTATAATCACATGAAACCAATTACCTGGAGAAAAAAGTAGTAACATAGAAACGGGTGCTACACAAAGCCAGAGACAGGAAAGAAATTCAAATACCTACTACATAGATAGAAAACTCAGTAAAATTGATACAGTTCATATCCCACAGCCGCACATATACACACACAACTGCAGAGAGGCACAAAAATTATCCTTCTTTTTTCATATAACTTGCTATTGATGTTATTTTTAATGGCATAAAATCTTTGTAAATCATGCATTTAGATTACATATTTTCATATGTGCTCCATAGGCTGGATATGATAAAATTAGTGTTCAAGACAACACAGTATCTATCCATGTACTAAAGTATGAAAAAAGTTAGAGATTTCTTGCATACATATTAGTGCTTTATTGCATGATGAAAATTCCCCTTGTCAAAAATTTTTACTACAACTAATTTAGCTACATTCTAGTTGCAAACTGCAGTTCTTCTGACTTGCTAGTTATGTCTAAACATGCAAAATAGATCAAAGAATTGAGATATACTGATGCTAAGAAAATACTATATATTTTTCATCTGAATTATCCAAGTAATTGAGGCCAGAGGTTTCAAGCATCCATCATTTGAAGACTTTCTCAATTCTCTAAGGTTTCTATACCTAGAGACCATCTTGGGAAAGCTAATGATCCAGTCAAGTTTTCAATAGCAGTTAAATTCTTGAGTATTCGTCATCTTCTGCCTTGAAGTATATTTATAATTTGATATGTTTGGTACTTCATCATCTTTGTACATTAAGAAGAAATAGGAGCACCTGGGTGGCTCAGTCGACTAAGTGTCTGTCTTTGGCTCAAGTCATGATCCCAGGGTCCTGGGATCAAGCCCTGCACCAGGCTCCCTGCTCAGCGAGGAGTCTGCTTCTCCCTTTCCCGTTCCCCCTGCTTGTGCTCCCTCTCTCTCTCTGTCAAATAAATAAGGAAAATATTTTAAAACAACAACAACAACAACAAGGAATGTAATGAAGGAAGGGAATGTACATTTGTGGTGGACTTGCTGTGTACCAGGCACTGGGCTTTATGCTTTTTATACATTTAACCACTATACTAATCATGCAAGTAAGTATTTTTGTTTTTATTTCACAGAAGAAAAAATATAATTCAAGCACAAGTAATTTAAATAACTTGCTCAAGATCACACAGAGAAGTGGCAAAACTGAAAATGGAATTTTGATTTGAAAAACAGAACTAAGTATATTATTTTTCAGTAAAATATGCTGCTTCCAAAACTACACCAATCTGAAAGTTACTGCAGGATCAGGAGAAGAAAACTAAGGCAAATTTCTAGGATCAATTCTCCCAACAATGTCACTGAAACAAACAATAGCCATTGCCAAATACTTCCCTTTGATCCCAGAGTGGTTCGTGGCATGCTCACATGTGCACATGAGAAGTAGTTGCCATCTTCCTTCACTTCCAGTGATTTTCCTGTGCTTGGCACCAAGGTCGTCACACCACCCAGTTGGAGAACCAGACTTCCCCGCTACTTCCAAAAAGGTGCGACTATGGGAATGTTTCTTGCTGTCAGCTCTCCATTACTCCCCATTGATCTTTCATGGACCCTTGCCCTTCACTGGCCCTGATGGAGACTTTCCTCCTTTCTGCTTCAATGATTATTGTGTGGACATGACATAGAGAAATGTCCTTCCTTTCTCAGCAAGGCGCTGGGTCTTCGTTTTATTACAGAAACTTTCATGTCATCACTTTCTATTTGAATCAGTCTTTATTGAGGTCACCTCTCCTCGAGACTTTAGCACTAGTCCAATGGCAAAGATGGCCTAACATTCTCCTCAGCTTGACTAACCTTTACACAGCTTTCTTCCTGACCGTATGCCCCTGATCTCCCTTTTCTTAGAGGATTTACTTCAGAAAACTTGCAATCATAAATTATTTCTCTTCTACTATGAAATGTATGTAAATCTCCCAGCCTCTTGCCAGTTTTACAACCCAAGACATGCCTTTCTCAAGGACCAAGGAACCATCTCTTTGAAATGTTTAACATTGAAGGAGATAGCTTCAAATTCCCCAGTCTGTATGGGAGAATAAGAGCCTAACTTGGGTGGGTGCCAGTTAGCAAGCACAAATGGTCTATTAGAGAAAACCATTTGAAAACTCAGGAATAACTCAATGTGCTCAACACATCTCATTGATCAACCTATCCCCTAATGTCCACCAGTACTTGTCCACTAGCTCACCCCAGTGCTTAAAAGCCTCCCACCTTTTGTTTCAGTGTGGTTGAGTTCAGTCTCTCTTCCCTATTGCAATAGTCTTAAATAAAGTCTTCCTTGCCTGTTTAAATTTATCAGTGCAAGTTTTGTTTTGACACTGGTGTGGACGCTATAAGATAGTCTTCGTGTCTTAGAACAGCATACATTGGACATTGGTGCCCCCATCTATTATGCACCTCAATCTTCCCTTTACTCAAAATAAGTCCCTTCCCCTTTGAGCACCCTGCAATGAGGGGAGACCCTTCTATCACTGTAACTTTGATGTCTTAGTCCTGAAAGTCCACATCATGTCAGAATCCAGCCAGGTGTCCTTTCTGTTAAACTGTATAGTTCAACATGTAAATCAGTTCTCAGTTGGCTGACGCAGTGAGCGCTCAGGACAAGCCGCGACATGGACAAATTGACATATGCATGCAGCTGAGGCTCTCATTCTGGTGACACTGCTAGAGTCGTAAGAAGAAACTCTTTATTACCAGGCGATTCAACAAGCTTAAACCAGGAAGACTTGTATATAATGTTTAATTTTTCATAATAATATATTCAAAATAGATTTTTTTTAAATGACCAAATCCATTATCACGCAAAGAAGGACAGACAAAAATCTTCCAGCATGGAAAAGTACAATTACATTGCTGGCTGCAGACATGTGAGATAAATAAGTTAACTTCTTTTTCTTTCAAATCAGTAATGCAATGTTACACTCATTCACAATCGTCTGTAATAAAATACTATATCGTCGCTGTGCAGTATCTACCAGATATTTGTGGAATACAAAGCTCTGCAAATAAAATAGCATTCAGAGATGGCATGACACAAGAGGCACTTAATTTTTGTGACACTTCACGGTGTCTTTAACATTATTCATGTCCAGACAGTCTACATAATGGTAATCTGTTATGAAGTCAGTTCTAAGTAGTTTAAATCTGGCCAGTTTCAAGTGATAAAGAGACAAATGCAAATGACTCACATCACAATATACTTCCAACTTGAAATGGCAAACTAGCCCATGGTTTAGGGTAATCATAACTCAGCATCTCTTTGTTAAAAACGTTATCATTAACAGTATAAAACACTTGAGTAACTTAAAACCACTTTGTGCCTGCAGAGAAACCTCTATTGTTATCTGTTTGAATATGTTTGTACCTTTATTTATCTGTTGATTCAGAGAAACAAGTAAAGTAGTTGCTGTCAGGAACCAGCCAGTTTGGTTTTCTACAGGAAATATGGTCTGGCAGCTTCAATAAAAACAGAGGCTTCCAATTAACTCCCTCTATTACGTGGAAAAGGTAATCTTTCAGCCAAGCCCAGAATAAAGAGAAAGAAAGGCAAACAAGAGAAGAATGAAAAATAGGGGAAAAAAACAGACAGCGTAATTCTTAACTGTGACTGCACATTGAGAATACCTGGAGAGCTTTCAAATAATACTAATGTTCAGGCCCCATCCCCAGGGATGTTAACGTAATTGGGATGGAGTGGACTCCATGTACAGTATTTCTTAAAACTCCCCAGATAATTCTAATGCGGAAGCAAGTTTGTGAACCACTGAAATAGAGGATATCTATGAGCCATGAGATAATGCTTGATTACCTATTAATTTATAAGAATATTACTTGGTAAGATTTCTTAGCTATTAGGATTTTATGAATGTCACAGTAATCTGAATGAATATATTAGCAAAATCAGAGTTGAGGCTCTAAATGTCAACACCAAAAATGGCACAAAGAGCCTCTCACTTAATTTGAATATTTCAATAAATTATGAGCAAAGCTATGATTCTTATCTGTTTGGCTTCAAGGGAAACAGATATGACCAGGATATAGAGAAATATAGAAACTGCTGAAACAGTGCTTTGTACTCAAAAGAATGAAAGCATCACACAGATTTCATGCCTGCCATTTAAACAATTTGGATCCCAACACAGTTCTTCCTCACCTCTAGCTTTTATCACTGTGCAGAGAATTAGCCTGCGGTTTATATGAACCAGAGGTAAACATAGAATTGTATGTTTATTTGGTCCAGCCTGGTTTACTTTTACTATTTGTCTTAATCATTCTGGGCTGCTTTAACAAGGTAGACTGGGTAGATATAAACCATAGAAACTTATTTCTCACAGTTGTAAAGGCTGGAAATCCAAGATCAGGGTGTCAGCAAGGTCAGGTTCTGGTTAGAGTCCTCCTCCGGGTTTCAGGCTTCAGCTAGAGAGCTCTCTGACGTCCCTTTCATTAGGGCACTAATCCCATTCGGGAAGCTCCACCCTTATGCCCTAAATCCTTCCCGAAGCCCCCACCTTTAATACCACCACAATGGGGGTTAAGTTTTTTGGTGTTTTTTTTTTTTAAGATTTTATTTATTTATTTGAGAGAGAGAGCGAGAGAGAGAAAGAGCATGATCAGGGAGAGGGGCAGAGGAAGAAGCAGACTCCCCTTGGAGCAGGGAGCCTGACGAGGACTCTGGGATCATGACCTGAGCAGAATCCAGCCACTCAAATGGCTGAGCCACCCAGGCACCCCAAGGGTTAAGATTTTCTTTTTTTTTTTAGATTTTTTATTTATTTACTTGACATAGAGAGAGACAGCCAGTGAGAGAGGGAACACAAGCAGAGGGAGTGGAAGAGGAAGAAGCAGGCTCCCAGCGGAGCAGGAAGCACTATGCGGGGCTCGATCCCAGGACCCTGGGATCACGCCCAGAGCTGAAGGCAGACACTTAATGACTGAGACACCCAGGTGCCCCAGGGGTTAAGATTTTAACATATGAATTTTGGAGGGATACAACCATTCCGCTTATAACACTATTTTAAGAAAACATCCTCTTTTCCAGCCAGCTTTTTGAGAAACACGATCAATGTCTATGGTGGGCAGAGTAACAGTCCCCATAGATGTCCATGCCCTAATTCTCAGAACCTATGGATATGTTTTGTTACGTAACAAAGGGTTATTAAGGTTTCAGATGGAATTAAAATAATTAAGGTTACTAATCAACTCACATGAGATGGGGAGATTATTCGGGACTGTCCAGGGGAGTACAACGTTATCACAAGGATTCTTATAAGTGAAAGAGGAAGGCAGGGGATCAGAGTCAGAGTGATACACTGTGAGAAAGATTCAACAGACCGTTACTGGCTTTGAAGGTGGAAGGGGGACATGATCCAAGGAATTATAGCAGCTAGAAACTAGAAAAGGAAAGAAAATGGACTCTCACCTAGAGCCTTCAAAAAGGAACACAACCTTAGTAACAACTGGTTTTAGCCCAGTGAGGCCCATTTTGAACTTCTGACCTCCAAACTGTACGATAATAAATTTGGTTCTTTTAAGCCACCATAGATATGGCAATTTGTTACAGCAACATTAGGAAATTAATACAGCACAAGTGGATTTAGATACCAACCAACTTAACCTCAGATTTGGCCTCATTTAGGCTCCAGGCTGTAATGTCCTTGACTTCTGACAATCTGCGTAACTGTTTACAGCTTAGTTACTCAGCTTCTATTTGGACACTGGGTCCAACTTTTCTTAGCCTTTGACTTCAACTATTCTATTGATGTCAATCCCATCTCTTTTCCCTGCCTGGAAACTTACATCAATTACTCTTTGGTTAAAAAAAAAAACCCTCCCAGCTGAACCTAGCCCCCAAGAACACCCCTAACAGTGATATACTTAACAGAGGTATCTTACAGGCACACACATGATCTGTTTCAATTTCCCAAGCAGAACTCAATCAGCATATTCCAACTATCGTGAGTAAATTTTATAAAGTGAGTAAGGCTATAATTCGTCAACAGAGCATTCAATAGATGATAAATCTAAGGTTTTTTTTATTTCCTTTTCACTAGAAGGAAAGTAGGATACAGCTGGCCTCATGATAAAGGAAATAAATCTGCCATCTACTGGTATCCAATGAAAACTACAAGCATGAAGCCTTTAAATCCTAGCACTACAACAGCTAGGGTATAAAGTCTAACCATCAAAACAAAATTTCCCCCTTTTACCATTTCATGAAACATAGTAACAACCAATATATTGTTTTGTGCCACTTTTTATTCCACAGATTCACTTCCCTTGTCTCAATTGCCAAACCCTTATTATGATAGCAGGAACTGAATTTATTCAGGAACTGAATAAATTCTAAGATACATAATTAAATTATGTTTATAGACCCATTGTAGGAAAGGCCATTTTCAAGATTATTTCTGTTCTTACTGCCTGAATCAACATATAAAAGAATCTTGTAAATGCGGTATCTACTCGATGTACCCACTCATACACATGCTGCCCCTAAGCACTTACACACACACACACACACACACACACACACACACACAAGCATTTTGCTTCCATGTAAACTAAGTGCCCTAAATCAAAACTACAGATCTGCTGATGTCCTGCTAAGTAAAGAACATCTTGAGTATTATTGGATAATAAAGATCAGCCTCTGATAGATAAATTATATTATAATGGTAAAATCAATCCCAATTTTGACATTTATGTGTATTTCGTTTTCATTGTCGCTTTGGGAATAGGATGGCACTATGGTTATTTTTGTGATAATTTATTGCCTCCGTTCTTTTTGATTAACCTTTTATTTCCTGAATTTCTTTATACTTTTCTTTCTATTGAAAAACAAACAAAAAAATACTCTATTGCTATAGTTTGGAGTGAGACCTTCCAGCCAATAGAGGATGTAGATTCTATTATTAGAATTTACCCTCTGTACACCAAGTGATGAGAACTTGGTTAATACACACGTGAAGGAGCTACGTAATCACATTTGGGCTAGGGCAGAAGTAAGTCGCTCAGTATACAGAGGACACATTACAATGAATAGAGTAAACAGCCTTTGCAGGCTGGAAGCTTTGATCTCAAACTAACAATTTTCTAAATTTTCCAATAGTGGGTCTAAATGCAAGACCTCAAAACATTGGACACAGTTGTGAGAGATTAAAATTGGTGACTATTCTCGTATGGGGTAAATCCTGGTAACATGGATGTCACCCTGTTGCAGGTTCTTAGAAATACAAAGCCACCTAATTGAGATGACGGAAATATGGAGAGTGGTTTATCACAGCAGTTAACTTTACTTTTGGAAATAAATGGAAAGATTAAAAGTCAAATGGGGCAGTGCCAAGTTTCTACAGTGGAAAGATGAAGAAACTATAGTCCCAGTGTGATAAATGTCAAAACTCTGAAAAGTTTGCGTACACTTACATCTTTTTACCTGGTTGTGATTAGCAGGGAAAACTTTAAAACCAAAAAGAATCCAGTCCTGTGTCTCTTTTTTACCCCATTCCACCCTCTTTAACATCCCTTCTGTATATTTTATTCAAAGAACTGAGCAAGCAATAGAATACCAAGTCACAAATACAGAAGAAATAATGGAGGGAAAAAATTATCAATGTTTAGAAAAATTAGTGAGAAAAAGTTTGATGAGAAACAGAATATTTGCATAGTCTCAAAGAATCTCTCCACAAATTGTTTATTAATGACAAAGGAAAGAGCATCAAGTTACAATGGAGAAATCTGGCAATTGCCATCTTACCCCAGTAAACAAAGCTGACATCACCATTCTTAGGACAATATCAAGTGACTTCTGAGTATGATGCACTGAGGATGCAGTATCATTTCTGATATCCATGCCGAAAATATATAGCCTCCGTTTAATCATGAGGAAACAATAACACCCAAACACACTTGCGCGCGTGCACACACGCACATGAGGGTTTGTCTCCTTCAATGTTAAGGTGGAGAACGACATAGAAAGGCTGAGAAAATGTTTCAGACCAAGGAGACTAATGACAACTAATGACAACTAAACGCACAACGTGACCAGGACGGCATACTGAGTCAGGACAAAGGTGGTTATAAATGACATTGCTGAGGCAATTGATGAAATTCGAACATAGACTTCAAATTAGATAATAGTGTTGTGTCACTGTTATAATTCTTGATTTTGGTACTTGTACTGCAATTATGTGAGAAAAATTTCTTATTTGTAAAAAATACATGCTGAAGCATATAGAAAAAGAGAATATTTTTTTAAGTTACAGTGAAACGTGCCATACAAAAGGGAGGCATAACTATAGTGGAAATGCTAACATTTGATAAATAGAGAAATATGATTAATAAGGTTTATGTAACTAATAGAAAATATCTACATATGCAAACTGCAGGAAAAGAATTATGCTTTTAATCAATTGCACATGAGACATTTTATAAAAATTATGATATATTAAGCCACAGGGAAAATCCGGGCAAATTCCAAATGAACAAAAATAAGGACTATGTCTTCTGACAACAATGAGAAAGGACTAGAACTAAAAACCTATTAATATATATACTCAGAGAAGAAGCCTGCTTTAAACATATTACTCACTAGACAGGAAAAAATATATCAGTTAATCACTGTTGGTTTGCCAGTTGGCCCCTGTACATGGAGGGCAAGGAGAGACAGAAGAAAGAGGCAGGTCACTCCAGATTGGCAGGTAGTAGGTTTAAAAAGCAAGGGAACTAAAAAAAATAAAAAATAAAAATAAAAATAAAAATAAAAAGCAAGGGAACTTACTTATGAGGCTTGTCTTGGGCAGCCACAAGATGGAAAAATCCCTGCAACACCAGAAACTTAAAAGTTTACAGAGAAACCTTGGGGTGCCAGAGTGGCTCAGTCAGTTAAGCATCTGACTCTTGGTTTCGACTCAGGTCACCATCGAAGGGTCGTGGGATCAGGCCCCGCACTCAACAGGGAGTCGGCTTGAGATTCTTTCCCTCTGCCACTCCCCCCACTCACGAGCTCGTGCTCTCTCTCTCTCTCTCTCTCTCTCAATCTCTCTCAAATAAAAAAATAAATCTTTAGAAAAATAAGTTTACATAGAGACTTTAATGGGTTTCAGTCACATACCTAGTTCAGATGGTCTCAGCAACACATTTTTCTCTCAAGGCTGCATCCTTGAAAATGGCTCCCACTGTGGGAACAGTGGGCAGAACATAACATTACAAGGACGGGGTGGGGGTGAGGAGCCTCCGATTGCCCACATCCAGCTCACAGTTCAGCCAGTAGTCACATCCTCCCTAATACCTACTCCAACAGTTACTAACTTAAAAGTTAGAATCAGAACAAAATACACTTCTGGAAATGGAGGGAAGGAATTATAAAAGATAAACTTAGAAATGAGAATGGCAAGGCAATAATCAGAAAAACAATTTAGAATTATGAAAAAAAATTATATGTTTCCCTATCAATCCATAGGAAAATCTTCCGGTTTAAACATTAAGTCACCTTGGAGGATTGGGAACCCAAAAGAAAAAAACTGTAGTGTGATCCCAAGCGACTTAAATATTAGTAAGGATATAGGACATCCATGCCACGTTGGGAGAAAATAATGGCATCGACTCTACATAAATGCTAGGAAATATAAAATGAGACTGATCAGTCCAGATCATGTTCTTCACTGAGCATGTTCGGACTTGCCGATTATGCCATCCAGGAATTTGTATCCTGTAACAGCAGAGAGCAGAGCAGCCCTATTCATCAGCCTCTCCCTCTACTTGTGTGTAATGGGACAGTTATATGCAACAACTGATCATGTCAATGGCAGAAACTGTGTAGAAGAGATAATGTGATCAATCCCAGTATCTCTAATTAGTGTTCATATGGGCTTCACTGTGTCAAGAAAGCCCTGGAGAGGGCACAGCTGGTAGTACTAATTACAGTTAAGGATCAAGCAATTAAAATAAAATGATCAGCCTTGTAGAGGCCAAAGTTTAAGGATAACAGGAAACTAGCAGGGTATCTTTGATGTAACATTCTAGAAGTGTTTCCTCAGAAGAACAGAGATAGGGTCTAGGCATGCTTCTGTTGAAGGCTCAGAGAAGTGATGGAAAGAATATTGTTTATTTGACTTTTGAACTTTTTGGGATGCAACATTTGGGTACTGATCTTGGAGAAAGGAACATAAGCATCTTATAAAGAAATGAGCTACATTATATAATTTTTAATAAATTATCTATTGATAATTTTTCCCTCTTCACATTTGGTCTAATACTGGTTTGGGAAAAGTATTCTGTATTAAAATTTGATTGGGAATTTCAAGCCCAAAAGATGGGTCCTAGACTTATAAAGTTCAAGTGATTATTTCTTCCTCTCCTAAAATCCCGCCCATGAATAAAGAATTAAAATCACAAGATAGTCTATAGAAATCCTGGAAACTCATTTGTCTGATGTCAGAAAATAGTTCAGGCAAATGTACAATTTCTATAGTGGAATAATTAAAACTTATTTATCTTTATTAATTTAAAGCGTATATATTTTTAGTGATACAGACCAATGAGAAGAATATGGGATGCCGGATGTGAAATAATGAAGCCCTAAAACACTTTTTAGAAACTTTTTCTATGTATTTCCTCTCTGGGAGTCCTGAGATAGTGCTGATATACACTGGAGGTCTCTTTTCATTGGGCAGAGCCCTTGAGAAAAATTACTAAAAAGTATACCCAGGTCCCTATACAGGGATTAAGATAACTCATAAGAAATACAGTACATTAAACTTGCCGTTTTATTGAGCACTTGACAGTGGGTCAAGTACTGTTCTGGATGATTTTCACATATTATCAGTAATTCTGATGACAGTCCTGTAAGATGAGATTTATGTTAATATTTCCCAGGCATTAAAATAGGTTAAGTGACCTGACTTCATAAGTGGCAGAGCTGAGACTGGGTCCCAGGTTGACTTGATTCCAGCCATCATGCCTTGAGGACTCTCTATAGCTGGCCTTACTGGGACTCCTTAAAAGAGAAAGGAAAAAAAAAAAAAAACCACCTAGTGTCCCAGACAAGGGACAGTCAGTGAAGACATTCACTTAGTCATGGCCACAACGAGAGTTTTGGAAAAGAAAATCGCCTCAGCATCACTTCCCAGTTAATTAGTCTCCATTTCAGACTCCTGAGAACTAGTCTAGATTTTTAGCAGAAGGAGCGGTAACTATAGATAATTGCATTTGTCAGGAACCCTAAGCTGGCTGAAATCTCATTCACTTTTCGTGCTCCCCCAGATAAGGTGCTCTAGATGAGAGTGAACTTGAAAGCCAAAGCCTTGGGGTACCAGCAGTGACCACCACTTACAGGGGCTACAGCCTAGAGACAGAAAGATGGATTCTGGCCCAAGGTATAAGCACAGCAGTGGCACAAACAGAAGGCTACAGCTGCTGACCTGACACAGGCAGGTTGGGGAAGGGGTAGACTTCACTAAAGGTGAAATTAAGAATATCCGAAGCCAGTATGAAGTTAGGACAGAGGAAGAAGGGAAACCAGGCCTTTGAATGGACCTCTCTACAAAATTTCACTGCTCTCACAGTGCTGGAGACAAGTATCTGCCTACATTAAATAAGCTGAGAAGGATGGGTAGGGACTTTTCCTCCTGGCTACACATCACCTAAACACAGGGGAAAAGACACATGGCTGCCAGGAGTCTGGTTTAAATAAAGTCCCAGGAGATAATTGCATCTCTTTCAAAGCTCGGTTCATACAAAAGCTTGTGCTTCTTGTTGTGCTAATCAATCCTTCAAGTTAGTGCCCATATATCATTATAATAGAGCTGTTCTAAACTGAATTCAATATGGTGACATGTTTATGATTATTTTATTTACTTTAAAGAACATTTTGGAAGGTGTATTTATTTTGTACTGCTATTAGCAAACTATATTGCCACAAATCTTTAGGTAATTCTAAGCAAGGCAGCAAACTCAAAAGCTATAAAGGCGGAAAATGAACAAATTTGATTACACTAATTTTTTCTGATATTCTATATACCAAAATATACTACAAAGCAAATGAAAGTTATTGTGAGTAGAAAGAAAATATTTGTAAAACACATAATAGGAAATGGATTAATGTCCATATTACACAAAGACATTTGAAAAAAAATATTTTTTAAAAAACACCAAATCAAAAAATAAAGTATTAAAACCGCCAAATGTCTGAAAAAGAAAGTGAATGGTAAATAGGCACATTAAAGAAAGCTCACAATTAATAAACAAGAATATAAATTAAAACAATAATGAGAAAACATATTTGACCCATTAGAGAGTTTTGACCAATAAAGTACTTGAGAATTAACACAAAGCCAATTCCCATCCTATCTTTAAGAAGATGGCCTATTAGTCAGGGTTCTTCAGAGAAACAGAACCAATAAGATGTATAAATTTAAAGAGATTTATTATGAGGGATTGGCTCACACTATTATGGAGTGTGAGAAGTCCCACAGATTCTGCCATCTGCAGTATGAGACCCAGGAAACCCAGGGGTGTAGCTCCAGTCCAAACCCAAACGCTACACATCTGAGGAACAGAAGAGCCAATTGGTGTAAGTCCCAGTCTGAGTATGAAGGCCTGAGAACAAGGAGCACCAGTGTCTGAGGACAGAAGGTGGATGTCCCAGGGAGCAAATTTACCCTTCCTCTGCCTTTCTGTTCTATCCGGGCCCTCAGCAAATTGGATGATGCTCACCTGCATTGTGAGGGGCAATCTTCTTCACTCAGTCTCCAGATTCAAATGCTCATCTCTTCCAGAAACACCTTCACAGACAATGCCCACAAATAATGTTTTACCAGATATCTGGGTATCCCTTAGCCCAGTCAAGTTGGCACATAAAATTAACCATCACCAGTGGGCAGGTTATATACCCTAGTCTCTTTAAACCCTGACTGCCATTTAAGAAGTCCATTCCTTTGCTGGAGAGATGACATGAAGAGGCCCTGAAGGAGAAGGGCCCAGCTGAGTCAGCCTCCCACCATTCCCACCAAGGTGTCAAATATTTGAGTGAGAAAATTGGGGGCCTACCAGACCCAACCAGCTACTCACCAAGTGACCCCAATCAGTGTGCTGCAGAAAAATTGCCCAGCCAAGCGCTGCCTGAATTTTTGACTGACACATACACACACATACACACAAACTATACACATGTACATTATATAATAAAAATATATTAAATATATTTGTGTATGTTCATGGATATATATATATATATATATATATATATATATCCATTCCATTTTTGAGTAGTTTGTTGTACAGCAATAAATAACCAGAATAGATGTCAACCAGTAAACAGCAGAACAGCCCTCTAAATTGAGAGGCCTTTTAAGATACCTGAGACAAAACAGGCAAGAGGCCAGAGAAAAATTAAGAATAAATGGAACCAAGGACAAGAAAGGAGAGAGAATATCAAGAAGGAGAGGGAGGGTGAATAATATCAAAAATAAGAGATGCAGAAAAATGTTCATCATATATTGTAATTAGAAACTCGCTAGTGCGGCGCCTGGGTGGCTCAGTCAGTTGAGCATCCAACTCTTGATTTCAGCTCAGGTCATGATCTCAGGGTTGTGGGATAGAGCCCAGCATTGGGCTCCACACTGGTCATGGAGTCTGCTTAAGATTCTCTCTCTCCCTCTCCCTCTGCCATTCTCTCTCTCTCAAAAAAAAAAAATTAAAAAAGAAAGAAACTCACTAACAACTTTAGTGGGAACAGTTTCGAGTGGGGTGGGGGCGATAATAGCTAATGAATGAATGAAAACCCAGCAATTCATTCCGAGGTTTATATCATAGACAAAATTTCTATATGTAGAATGTACATAGTAGTTGTGTTAATCACGGAGAAAAAAGTGAAACAACTCAAAGGTCCATTGGCAGAAGAATAGATAAAAAACGTGTTATATTCAGCAGCAAAATGGAATAAATATGGCCGTATGCAACACGATGGGTGAATCTCAGACACATAAGCAAGTCTCAGAAGATTGTGCGTAGTGTAATCTTTTTAGAAAGCTAAGAAATAAAACTAAGCACATCATATTTATGTATGAATATTATATACATATATATATATGAATGTCTGTGTATAATAAAAAAGCCAAGAATGTCAAACACAGGAATCGGAATAATGGTCACCTTACAATGAAAGGCAAAGTATATATGTCGGGTGGGGGAAGAAACACTTTAGTAAATGGAATGATATTGGTAACCTTCTTCTTGCACAGGTGATGGCTTTATAACTTGCATATAGGTTCATATATTCTTGTATACATATCAAATATAACATTGCAGTATTTATAGGAAACTTTAAAAAATAAAATGACAGGGACAAAATGAAGGTAGCACAGGATCTACTTTTCCAGGAAGCTTTGCTGTGATAGGAAGGCTAGAGATAGACCAGTGTTAGAGGAGAGAAATAAAATGTTAACATAATTTTAAGAGGGAAGAAACGTAAGCATATTCCTAAACATATAGGGAAAGTCATTTTTGAATGATACGTAACTATACTTAAGGGTGTGGGGAGAGAATCGTTGACTTCGTGTCAACACTGACTAATGGGGCCTCTGGAGAGTCTGCTGATGTGTCACATCCCACTGAAACTCAGGTTACTAATTGTGAATGGCTATCATTTGGCTATTATTTTTTACTATACCCCTGTATCAATATTTTTGTTTAATAAATGTGTAGAGTCTTTAAAAAGAAAAGTCATTTTGCAGTTCTGCTATATCTTACAGGAAAATGCTAAGCATGTACTATTTACAAATCTGTATTTAACTTTTGGTGGACAGGCAGAAATTTTCTGAATATAAGTCAAATAAAAGAATATGTTGAAAAGAAAATGGATTGTTTCCCATATAGAATTACATTCAAAAAGGTACCAAAGAGACTAACAGTTGTCAATCTACATACATGGATACCCTTCAGCTTCTAAGAGGACTCCAACATTTTTTGCCTTCGGAAACTGCAAGGAAGGCTCTTTAGCAAACACCAAGACCTTCCCCCAAAAAATGATGTGAAGATGCATCTGATATCTATCTTGAGCTTTCTGGCAGCGCATCAACCAAAAATAATTCACCTGGCTCTTGGGGACTGAGCCATCATCCCCACCGTATACCTTGGGGAGATATTAGATAACTCTTTTGACTCTGGAATCAAAAGCAAAACTTTAGAAGCAAATATATGTATTTTAATGAATGCTAGCACTAGTGTATTTCTGAATTTGTTCAATGCCTGTCCTGCCCTTGGTGTTTTGCTAGCTACCGAGCAACACGCCCTTGAATAGTGGATTCATCTTCAAGGAGAGATGGTTCTAACAATGTAACCAGCTATTGAAGCAACAGCTGAAGAGGAGGTCAAATCTCAGAAGCCCGAGGTTAGCAATTCTCTTTTATCTGCACTTTCTATTCTCTACCTATTCCTTTTCTCTTTTGAAAAGGAAAGCTTTTTTTTTCCTCCTGAGGTTTGAAATAATGGGAAAGGGCAGCTTATGCCTTGATAACGGACCAGTGAGAAAAATTCCATTTATTGCCACTCATTCCCTTGAATCTAGGACCAAAATAGAGCTGCCCCTGATGTGCCGGAGCATGAGGGCTATAGGGTTATCTGCTGAGGCAGCTGGGGAGGTGGCTGTCCAGGAGAAAAGGAGGCAACTACAGTTTGACCATTAAAATGAAGTGGACTATGGCAGAGAAACGGTCGGTCAAAAGGCGTAAGATCAGGGCTAACAACATTTGAGTAAGAATCTAGGAAGAAAAGTTTTTCTCACAAAGCCACAGTTCAGCTTTATGAGAAAATGAGGATTTGCAAACACACACTCAAGAATGAAAATGCCAAGTTGCAAAATCAGGAGTGAGGTGAGTTGCGTATATACCAGTGTGCTAGTCCTATACTCTTGGATTCTCACGGCACTAGGATTCGAACATAAATGAGACATAAAAAGCCTTCTGTTCATGTTGACTTTTTCTTGAATTGGAAAGATCTGAATCTCTCTGTTCCATATATCATGGTTCCAATTTATTTTTAATTGCACATACATGACATCATCAAGACTTAATCCAGTTTGAGCTGTGGAGTTTGCAGGGACATAAGCCTTCAGCCTTATTAAAAAGCCACAATACTTTCGGCAAGACAAAAAAACTACTTGCATCTCTTTGTTGGAACAATATCCAGAGAACATAGAAATGTGAACCAGAGCCTAAGAAGATGCTCAACTTCGTTAGCAACATTATATCGTGCCTAACACTTGAAAATCATTCCTAACATATACTAGAAAAAAGAACTCATGCTTCAAGATAGAAGATCTGTGCCTGAAATGGAAATAAATAGCTCTCTGGCCTGCTCCCAGACATGTCCTTGTATTTATACAAAATTGCTCGAGTCAGTTCAGCCTCCTGGGACTCACCTCCGCGTGGACTAACTCCTGATCCTCTCACGGCGGGGCCTCCCTCACCTTCCATTCCTGTCACTGAAATGGAGTGAAAGACCCTAAAAATAGGAAGGCCTTTACTCAGACTGGAAGTCTGATTGTAAACCAGACTGTCTTTAAGTGATTTGTTCAATAAGGCTGGAACGACTACGTTTCTCAGATGTGTTTTAAAGTCTAATTTTCATACCCCCAAAAGATACATTTAAACAAGCAAATCTCTGAACGGTTTTAAAGTACCATTCTGACTTTTGCATCTTAAAATAGGATATGACCCAAAGATTAAAAAGTAGTCCTAGATTTATGATGTGGGCGTGGAGAGAAGTACAGGATTCGCCCAGGGAGAAAATAGGCCTATCCTGGTTAAAATCTAAGCATTATGCCCTTTAGGGAAGTTGAAAATTTAGTGTAAGAAAAACTAATTTTTTTTCTCCCAGAGCAAAAAATGTTTGTTTGTTTTACCATGATTTAGAAAGTTCTCTAAAACAGAGGGGTGGGGGAATGAGATCTTTTTTTAAAAAATCCTAGCTGCAAAGATTATCATGACTTTCTAGAATTAAAAAAAAGGTCCACCTAAGAAATTTTTCTTTATATCAATATTATTTTCATTTGCTTTACCTTTTCATCATAGTAGTAAAAACTGTACCAACTCATATGGATAGCTGTTGACCCAAAATCTGCTCAGGACTGCCCTCAACCACAAAGTCTAATCTCAAATCCTGTTTTATTCAACATTGAATCACCATGTGGCAGTGTGTCAAGTATCAATTTCTTGCCTTTCTGCTCAGAATGTATTCTTCAATATATGTTCTGTGATCAGCAGTGGAGTTCTTCTAAGTATTTCTCCTTTACATGGACATGATATTAAGCTCATGTAGAAGTGCTTGAGGGACATTGCAGGCGGAAGCCTTCCAACTGTTCTGTTCACTGGTGGACTAAATCACACCTTCTCCAACAAGGCCTGAACCCCTTCCAAGTCTGTACTTTCTTGAGTACTCTACTTCAGCTCCTGTGTACCATATAGTTTCCTTGTACCTCAAAATTACTTTTCTCATATTTAATCATTGTTCATATTAAATTTTTCCTGTTTATCTTACTGTCTGCTTTCGATCTCCTGACTGGACCCAGACAGCTATATGCATAGTTTCTGGAACTCAGTAAGAACTCAACAATAAACTAAAATTACCTCTGGGAGTTCTAATTCTCCACCCATTTTCTATTTATTATTCATTTTTGTGTCATTTTGTGGTCTATTCTACCACTAAATAATCCCATATGTTGCGTAAAGATTAAGCTTGCTAGAGCATAACTGACATCATACACACAATGCTAATCTTTAATGAATGCATATGTGACCAATACTATTCTAGATGCTTTAGATATATCATTATTACTTTTCACAGCAATTCTGAAAAAAAAAGGTATTATTTTCCCAATTTAAAAAAATATGTAAAATGAGGCTCAAAGAGGTTAAGAAACTTGGCCAATATCACATAGTTATTAATTACTGTAACTAAGATCATAAACATGCTTGATCCTAAGGCCTGTGCTCACTCCAACCATGCTTCTTATAATTCTCTACTTTAAAAACATTTACTGGTGTCCCATCAACACCTGGGCCTACAGATGTCAAGATTGCAATCTTGATTATGAAAACTTTTCTGATCTCTCTCTCTCTGAACTCTGGCAGTACTTTTTAGTGAATACCTCGTAATAACAATATGCCTTGAATTGTATCTATTTATGCTTAAATTCTAAGATGATGAAGAAAAGAAAAACATTTATTCTTATGCCCCATTCTTCCTACCAGAACTCTCAGGATATTAATATCCCCAAAGACAAAAGATAGATCTTTGAGGAAACTACAAAGATGGATATTTAATTAAGTAGTGAATGCATGATGAAAATGTTGTAAAGTCCAGGAGAGGAGAAATAGAAGTATACTATCATAAGATTCTTATGTTGCCTGTGAAGTTGTATTATATCACTTAGAGATAGATTGTACTATAATCATAAAACAAGTACTGAAATAACAAAACAGAATTATAAGTAAAAAGCCAAACATAGAGATAAAATGGAATTATAGAAAATACTTAGTACAAAAAAAGGCAGAAGAAGAAGAAAAAAGAAAGAAGAGATGAGAAAGAAACCCAGAACAAAATCATTGGTTTAAACTTAACCACTGCAGAGTCTTTAAGATTAAGAAGTTGGAATATTTGTTCCAATGACATTATTCAACATTGTACAGGCAAGTCTAGCCAGTGCAATACAATAAGAAAATGAAATAAAAGCCATGTAGTTTGTAACTGTTTTTAATCACTAAAAATATGATCATCTATGTACAAAGCTGATGAATCTACAGAAAAGTAATAGCACTAACTAGAATTTAAATAAAAACTTGAAACAAAAAAAAAAGAAAAAAAAAGAAAAAAACTTTTAAGTCATCATTTTACAACTCCACATTATTTATAAATTAAAAGATAACAAAACAGAAAAGTTACAAATTAAGTCATGTACAAAAGACAATGCTATTTAAGTCATAATAACCTAACTGGATAAAGGGATTGCCAATTTCGATGAAAAGTACAGCCTATAATTAATGTCATAATCTTTTTATAAAAACATGTCAAACATTTAAAATACTGAAAAAAAATAAAACCCATTAACCATCATTTATATTAAATAAATGTTAATATATAATTCTATTTGCTGTAAATCCTTTATTTTTAAATTAAACATTTACAGATATAAACAACCCCTTTGTATCTTTGTGTTTCTATGCTTATCAATTATGTTAATTATTAATAAACTATTTTACTAATAAAAAGAGTTTAGTGAAGTGTAGGATATAAGATCAATATGCAAAAATAAATGTATTTCTACATAATAGCAATAATCAATTGGAAAATGATAATTAACAATACAATACCACTTATAATAGCACTAAAATATGAAATTTTAAAGATAAATCTGACAAAATGTGTGAAATTCTTGTATACTGACTATCAAACAATGTTGAAAAAAAAGGAAGACTTAAAAATAATAGAGATATACTGTGTTCATGGATCATGAATCAGAAGACTTAAAATTGTGAAGATACCAGTTTATCCCATATTGAGTTAAGAATCAACAAATTCCAAATCAAAATCTCAGAATGCTTTTAAAAAATTACTAGCTGATTCTAAAACTCATATAAAAAAGCAAAGAGCAAGAGTAGTCTAAACAACTTTGCGAAGAACAAAGTTGGAAAACTAACACTATTTGACTTCAAGTTATATTATAAAGCCATACTAATCAAGGCAATGTGGTATGGGTGAAAACAGAAAAAGAATTGATCAATGAAAAGGAATATAGAGTCTAGAAATATACTCCCAGGGCGCCTGGGTGGCTCAGTCGTTAAGCATCTGCCTTCAGCTCAGGGCGTGATCCCAGGGTCCTGGGATCGAGCCCCACATCTGGCTCCCTGCTCCGCTGGGAAGCCTGCTTCTTCCTCTCCCACTTCCCCTGCTTGTGTTCCCTCTCTCACTGGCTGTCTCTCTCTCTGTCAAATAAATAAATAAAAAATCTTAAAAAAAAAATAGAAATATACTCCCGCACATACAAACTACTGGTCTTCAACAAGAGTGCACAGGTAATTCAGCAGAGAAAAGATGATCTTTTTCAACAAATGTTGCTGGAACAATTGAATATCCATATGAAAATACATGAACTTTAATCCACACCTCACACCTTACCCCAAAATGAATACAAAATAGAGCACTAAATAGAACTAAACAAAAATTCTAAAACTATGAAAGTTCTAGAACAAAATATGCAAGGAAAATCTACATAAGCTTGGGTTCAACAAAGATTTCATAGATATGACACCAAAAATACAATTTTTAATATAAAAATTAGATAAATATTACATCATTAGAATTAAAAACTGCTGCTCTTACTGTATATCAATTATACCTCAATAAAGCTGTTAAAAATAATTCAGAAAAATAACATGAGATTACCAATTATACCAAATTAAGAAAAGAAAATAATTATTATACTATTATTTCATAAATAATTTCATTTGTTTTTTCAAAAATAAGAGTAAAAATAATTTCGTAGTAATAAATGAAAGTGCTTTTGATTGAATTAATACATATAGTTTAAGCTTACTATGTGTTCTATTTATTTTTCTCAATTTTCAAGGACTAATGAAAAGCATTTTACTAAACAGTAAATTTCCCTGGCATTTGCAAAACAGCTGACCTTCAAAATTAGTAAGATTAGCCTGCCTTTATTAAACATCGTTTACTGCAGCTGGAGATTTTAAAGAGGCTAGAAAATAGATATTTCCAGGTTACTGTTCTTTGAGAGTCTTAATAACGGCATTAGTATTGTTTCTTGCTATAGTAGATGTTTACTGACAATATTGTCCACAAAAGAGAGCCATATAAATGCTTCTAAAAAAATGAAATATTTTCATTATAATACACCCTTGGTAATGTATTTCCAATTCGTGTGTTGTACTTTTTCTAGCATTGTTTAGTGTGCTTCAATTAAAAGTTCAAAAATGGCCTTCTCCTAATTGAAACATAAGCACAATCCAACGGATGAGAGACATGCTGGGAAAAATTTGTCATTACAAATCCCCAATAAAGCTGTTGGTTTGCCATTTAAGAAAATTTAGGAATAAGCTTGACAAGATTCCAAGTCCACACACTGCTATCTTGTTCTGACTTTCCTATTAAGACTTAAAAGCCTAAAAATAGAGCCTTTGGCTGATTTCTTTTTGGTGAAACTATAGTAACTGGATATCTAAAGCAGCAGTTTAAGCCATGACAATGATAAAATTTAAATATTTTCCTTATCCATTCTCTAGATGCTGATTTTACTAAGTTGCCCCAGGGGTGCTTTGGGTGAGGCTTTGAGATCTTACTTAAGAAAGTACTTTTGAAGTGGTCTCTGGGGAAAACATCAGAACCGAGAAGGAAGTCTATAGAGCTGTCTCAGCTCACAATTACATGGTCAAGGGTGCTCCATAAACTTAAAGAACAAAAATGCAGCTTTTGAGCAACGAAGTAGAAGTCTGAGTCAACTCGCAGTTTTAAAACAGACCAACAGAGTGAAGAGAAAACTAATAAAGAAAAATCCAAGTTCAGCAAAGTTTCTGATTTACTCCCAATTTGATGCATATGGAGTGTGAGAATAACAGCTAAACAATAATTTATTAATAGGCTGTAGCTTCAAGTTTATATGCTGCATTACTTAAGAAAAAATGAAGGAAAAAACTTCCCTTGAAGAATGAGGACATTTTAATTAGAACTGGAGAACTAGAAGAATAAAACACTATTCTAGATTTTGTTAATTCCCTATGGATGTGAAAACATGTCGTGGATTGAGACACAGCTAATTAAAAGGTAAGTAAGCTTCATCATAAAAAATAAGCCCAATTTAGCACTTTTTTATAGAACCAAGATTTAAGTTTCTGAAGACAAATGAGATTGTGAAAGTGTCTCTCAATACTCTGTTCATTAAAATGACTGTATTTCTCACAAAATAACTTGAATATTTGCATTAAAGAGCATATATCCAGTACTCAAGGAGGTCTGTGTAACATACCACACACTCTTTGAGGAACACAGTGACTCCTAAAGAACGCTTTTGGCTCCTTTTATGGCTTCTTTTATCTGTGCCCTTTTCTCATCAGGAACTACCGGTAGAAAATACTTGTTTGAATAGTTTAGCCAACTCTAAAATTCATGATTGGCTAACATGAAGCACTATGATAGTAAAGACTATAACAACACTGGGTGTGCAATTATGAACTTTCAAATATATAAACATTTAATGTATTTAAAGATACAATGTAAGTTTTTATAATAACAAATTCATATACCAAGGCAGCTATTCAAAGATTTAGGGGGGAAAAAATACATAATCTTAATTTGTTTTGCACTGTGCTACTCTTGTCTTTATGTCCAAAGCTATAGCTTAAGAATTTCCGTTATAGGGGAGCCTGCATGGCACAGTCAGTTAAGCATCTGACTGTTGGTTTTGGCTCAGTCTCAGGGTGGTGAGATCGAGCCCCGCATCAGGCTCTGCACTTAGCTGGAGTCTGTTTGACGATTCTCTCTCTCCCACTCCCTCTGCTCCTCCCCCCAACTCTCTTTCTCTCTAAAATAAATAAATAAAAATTTTTAAAAATAATTTCCATTATAAAAACATATTGTACAAATTGCTTAATTGTGGGTTTATTCCTATTTTACTGAGTGGAAGGGACACAGTCTGTACAGATCATGAGTTTGCATCAATATCCATATTCTTCATTATTGGAGAGATGAATAAGATAAAAAGACCTGCATAATAAATGACAGAGGACATAGAGCTCAGGATATGGAAAAAGAATATCTGTTTTGTGTTCAGAACATAATTTTAAAAACGTATGGTAGGAGGGGCACCTGGGTGGCTCAGTAGGTTAAGCATCAGACTCTTGATTTCAGCTCAGGTCGTGATCTCAGGGGTGAGATAGAGCCCCACACTCCATGCTGGGGGTGGAACTTACTTGAGATTCTGTCTCTCCCTCTGCTTCTCCCCCCAGTTCCCCACACATGTTCTCTCTCTCTCTCTCTCAAAATAAATAAAAATTTTTAATAAAGTATGACAGGAAAGATAACAGTTATGGACGTCAGAGAATGGTGATCCAAATAGAGATGTGTTTCTTAAAAAAATGTTAGAAAAATACATCAGAGTCGAAAATATGACAGCTATTCCACAGACAATGGGGGAAAAAAAGCATATTCTCTGCAGAGCAAATATTAAGAATTTATCAAGTAATCAACTTTATTGTAATGTACAAATTTACTTGAAACTTGAATAGAAGTGTTAAAACTTCCAGCAGCAATTTTGCATTTGTCCACTTCTTATATTTTAAATTGATTTTGCTTTACGGTTTTGATACTGTAATATCTGCATAACAATTAATATCTATGAATCCTTATCTTTAACCCTATAAAAGAAACTTCATTTTGTTGACTCCATGTAATCGTGGCTTCACTTTCATACATATTTGAAAGCATCCAAATTGAAAAACAACACTAAATACCATGGAAAATATCATTTGAGAATAAGATCATTTTCTACCTTTAAGTTCCTTTTAAATGTAATTCCTATGAATTGACACACATACGTGAAACATAAATAATACAATTCAGCATGCAATTTCAAGAGTGTTAGAGCAGAAGAAAAGTTTTAAGCACTTGGTAATAGCTGCAGGGCTTAGAAAATGCAGTGTAAGGAAGGCAAAACTCAAGTGCGGATTTGAAATATAAACAGAGAGGCATTTTAAGAGGGAAGCACAATTTAAGAGGGAAGCAGGTAATCCTTACCTGCTGGAAAAAGAGGGATCGTTAAGACAAAGTCCATGCCCATGGGAACCTACAGCCTATTATTGGTAATGGAAATCTGTTGTTTTACTTTCTGCCTTATCATAGACCCTCAGTTTTTTGGGAGCATCCATTCTCTGCTGCTTCCAGATCACGTGATTCAGGCTGGTTTGGGATCACTTCACCTCTAGTTCCTGGAATAACTATGACCAAGTCATTCTATAACATGGGAATCATGGGATTGTTGCTAAAACTATTGAAAAGAAAGAATTCGCCTTCTGTAGGAACTGCTAAACTGGAGTATAAAAATGCCTGGTGGCCAGTGTTCTTCTTGAAGAGGCAGTATAAACAAAACCCACAAGGAAGAAAGCAGAGCCAAAACAGAGAAGATTTTTTTAATCACTTGAAGACCTGGATCCACCTGTGCCTGAAAAGTTACCCTTGATTTTTTTCAACGTATGATCTATTAAATTACCTTGTTTTCCCCTCTGCAAATTTTAAATTAGAATTCTGGGTTTTGCTACTGAAATGTTCTGAATAATTTACTATTATGTTAATCTAAGGAATGGAAGGCAGTGGGTCTGGCTGGAACAGGTTTGTATTGGAGAGGGAATTAATCTTGGAAAGGCAGGTAACAAACAGAGGCTAACAAATATCCTTAGGGCTAAGGAGAGACGCACCTTTTTGCTCTTGTATTTTGTGATTCCCTGAGACTGTAGAGAGTACCAAGTTAAAATTGAGTGGGATTCTCAAGTATAACTACGATTTGAGTGGGATCACCAAGTATAACTATTATTTGTCTCAGTATTAAGGCCATGAAGGTCCTCCAACTGCTGCATCTCAGTAGATATTAGAGTTAATTCAGAACCGATGCTGTAGGGTTATAAAAGGCAATCTGCTCCCTGTCATCTTTTTATCATATAAATTCTTTTAGTAAATTTTGGATTTCCCATTGGGCAAAAAAACAAAAATAAAAAATAAATAAATTATCTTAAAGAGTTTGGGCCCACTGAAAATTTAACAAAATTAGAGGATCGTTCTAATATCATAATCTAAAATACTGTGTAAAAATGAATGAAGAAGAAGAAATCAGAACAATGATGCTTAAGCTACTTCCAGGAATGAATCAATAGTACTTGTAGGCTGATTGGAATTGGAGGTGGAGGTGAGGAAAGAGTCAAAAATGATTCCAAACTCCCATAACTGAGACAGTAGTATAACGTTCACAGAATAGGGAGGTCCAGAAGGAATACACATTAGGAGAAAAGATAAAGTACCATAGGACAGTGAAATGTCTGATTGGAAACATCTGTATGGGAGGTGCAAGTATAGCACTGAGGCTTTGTTAAAAGTCACCTATGAAGAATATATTTGAAGTGATATTTGAAGTAAAAATTGTGTTTATGTTTCCTGGAGAAAATGTGGAAAGAGATGAGCAGTATATTAGGGTGATGGTATAATTCGTTTCCAAACCGGGATACTTTGGAGAGTAAATCACTCACAACCTGTACCAGGAAAACAGAAGTGAATCAGAGTGTCCCTGGAAAACTGGGACATACAGTGATCCCAACTTCAGGAGAATTAAAGCAAATGAAGACTTCTGTTTCCCGCAAAGATAGAGTAGTGCCATTCCTTCTGGGTCTTCTCTCTTACAACTAAAACCTATAGATAAAACAGAACAAACAAACATAAGGGGACTCTGAAAGGTGGAAAGAAGACAAACTGCCTAGGGACCTCAAGACTTGAGGAAATGAGCCTCTAAATTTCCTTATTATCTCCATATATTCCTAACAGAGCATTCTAGAAGCCTCTAACCCAAAACTACCAACAGGCACATCCTCTGCACACCCCCCACCCTCCAAAAAAGGCTACAAGAAAGATCTGTTACCCCGGCCAAAGGACCTGGAAAAAGATGTCCTAATAACAGAAAACCTTTGTTTTTGGAAATTCCTGCCCAAATCCAAGCAAACACAATGGGAAAATCACACTGTTGCGATGGTGTGATCAGGGAACTTGGTTTTCACTCCATTCTCCTGCCCCACAGAAGAAAGCAACCAGCCCCGATTCCCCAGCGCAGTGGCTGAGCAGGGAGCTAATCTCCCATCTCCTGCCTGGTTCTTCTGTTCTTTGCCTGGGTGGTGTCTACAAACTTACGACGGAACTGAATACAGAGCCTACCTAATCTCTCTTGGTAAATGCAGGCAACTCTGATTCCTCAGCAGAAGAAATATTGGAGATCTGAGCGTGGAACTGACTTTCTATCCCCCATCCATCAGAAATAAGTGGCGATTAGATTGTTTTTCTGCCCGGCAACAGGGTCCAGCAGCATAGTCTTTGGGAAATTCTGCTAATGGAAGACAAGAGAGGAAACTGCAACATCAGATAAACTGTTTCCTTCAAGATGTAGGCACATGTAAAAATAAAAAGAACACAAATGAAAAAGCTAGAGAGCATGAAAATAGTGAAGGCAGTGTAGGTAAGCATGACCACCAGTAGCCAGAGAGCTGGGCAATGGTGAAATCTAAGATGTGGACCCATGGGGGTTCCTCTGAGAAAAGAAAAGTGCCTTTCATCTCAATCCCTGAGAAGAAAAGAACAAAGGGCGAAGGGAATGGGGACAGAAGACTATATTTTGGATGGTTTCACTCTCCTAATTAGGCAAAATATCCTGACAATAGATGCCGCATTTTATGAGGAGTATATAGGATAAGAATTTTTGTTCTCTGTTCCAGTCTCCCTCCAGTGTTTCTTTGGGGATTCTCTGTTCTTAATGGTTTGCTGATGGCTGACTCCCTGATTGCTCTTTCTCCAGAGGGGAAAAAAAACTGAGTAAAATTAGGCTCTTGGGAAAACCCTAATGGTGCATCAGAACTGCACTTTAATGTTCCAATAATTAGGAGTAATTATTTCTGCAGAGTTTTGGCGTGAGAACTCTTCTTTTTTGACGGTCAGAAGCAGCAGCCTGAGAAGTCCTATTCAGTAGTCTAAGTGGCAACACAAAAAATCTGGGTGCAGAATATATGTTTTAGCTGCAGGAGGCAGAGTCACTATGATGGAAGTGTCATATAGGCCCTCCTCACCAGAGAAGCCGGTTAGGTATCTGCCGGGCTCACGGTTTGAGGCTGTTGTTTTCAATCCTGGCTATTTGAGACACTGATCAAGTATTTATATCCATTTCTTCCTTCCTCATAATTACATTTCATTGAGGTACAAAGGCTTTGAAGGGAGACTCATCAATTGGATCAAAACTGTCAAACTGATCTGACTAAAATTTTATCTCCTATTGCTATTCAGGTAAAAGCTTTCCATCTTCACTGTTCTATTCTAAGCAGTGTTAAAGCCAGCTCTCTTCTCTTTTCAGTTTGGATTACCTGATGATAATCTGGTTTCTCTTATTTTCTTATAAAGCTTTCACCTTTCCTCTAGAGGATATTAAAGGTCTCCATAATTTTGGTACTCACCTGATCTAGTGATGCTGGAAACAAAAGAAGATCCAGGCTATATACATATACATGTACCTTTGGTTATTCAAGCATATATATATAGAGAGAGGGACAGAGAGAGAGTCAATGACTCCTCTTAACTCATTAGTTAACGTCTTGCTTCCACCCCATATCAATCTATATGAAAGTTTACATTGTGAAGAGGGGATAGAATTGGAAGACTTTGAAACACTTTAAAGAGATTTTTTCTTATTAATTATATGATTTGGGGCTAAGATGTAGTTTTTGAGTTAAGTTCAGCTGAAGTAGCTCATTGCCATTTTTAATGGGGCTCCTTGACCTCGTGAGAACAACAAAACATCCCAAGCTACTACAGTCACGTCAGTCCTTCTTTCTATTTCCGTATCAGTTGTGCATACATGTGCCGGAAGCCACATAGTAATTTGAACAAGGAAGTTTTACTATAAGGAATTATTAACCTTTTACAAGAAATCAGAGAGAATAAAGGCAACTCTAGGGCTGAGGAAAGATACCCAAGAAAGGAATAAACTTGGAAATGAAGTAGTGAAGCTCCGCCTTGGGTTGGGATTCAGCCCTCATTGAGGAAGGTAAGCTGCATGTTAGGGTCGCTCTTGAACCTGTTGAGAAGCCAGTTGGAACACCAGTTGGCCTTACCTGAAGCTACTAGGAAGCTGCCACAGAGAACTCACCAAAAGGCCATCACTAGGAGGGCTCCAGGAAGCCAGCTGGGGTGCCCTGGGAACTTGCTCTGTAGAAGCAAGCTATGGAACCCACAGAACTTGACCAAAAGCTGAGGTGCCGCTGACCTTGCTTCCAGGAAGCCAGTTGTCATGTCCATGAAACTCACAAAACTACCTACTGAACTCACCAAGGAGATACAGAGATCTCCACGGGATGTCCTGCATGCCAGCCTCCCCATTTTCAAGAGTTAGAAACAAAGCACACCAGACCCAGGGAGAGAAGCCCCTTCCTCCTCCAGTGTCCCTCCAGAGACTTTTAGTAACAAAGATTAACATTGTGCCAGCTGGTGAGAAAGAAATGTTCCACTATTATAAACAGGGCAATGAAGGGTAGATTTGGAGCTAAGAGGCAATACATTTGTAACTGTCACAGTACCCAAATCAAGAAACTAGTAATACATTCACCTTCACTTAAGTCATCCAGATTTTTCTATGTACTGTCTGAAGGGTACAAGCCTCCTGAAGACTAGCAATGTATACATTTCACAGCATTAATATGATGCTATTTTCTAAAAGAACTCTAAGATTTAGCTTACCTTTGATGTTAAAGGACAAAAATGATATCCCTTCCATAACACAACTCTAAAAACAGTTGTTGTTGTATACAATTAAGATATTGGAAATCCTAAGGCAAATTAGTGAAATAATAACATTCCATTTATCTAGGAATAAATCAACATTTTATTATGATTTCCTGGAATGTTCCTGTGGAAAAATAAGTCTCTAGCTATTTGCAAGGGTTCAAGCCCCAGCAAGTCCGGAATTGACCTGAATTGTTCTGTGAAAGTACCTGCAAGGCACAGTCGCTGACCAAGGCATGAAAGATGTTGATTAATAGTGTTGCTTTGTAACCACGAGGCCGAGGAGTTTCAGGGCCATTCATGCCATCTTGTCAGCTTTGTTTATTGATATAAGTGAAATTCGTGATTTACAACTGATTTTGGCAAGATCCCTGCAGCCAAGGAAGGGTGGGTATGGGATGCTTTGTGTTTAGGGCTGGTTATAGAAGATGGATATGCCTACCTGACCAACAGGCTATGAGAAACCCTGGCTAAGACTCCATTTGGAGCTCCTGGATTCCAAGGTATTCTGTGCACATGTCCGTGCTTCCTGGTACAAGAAAAGAAGGGTTTCCAACATGGTCCTTACAGAGGGAAGGCAATTAGAAGTCACACCTGGCTTCTCTGGATCCGTTGCTGCCAGACAGCCTTGCCAGTTGAAAAGTATGTATATTCTTCCTTTAATAACGTTGCTATATTATATGGCTTTTATTGAAACAAAGCATAGATTTATAAGCATCGTCATTTTGGGTCCCGTCTTCTTTCACAGTCATTCCCTAACTGCCATTGGTAGTGCAGCAAGGCTTTTTTTAAGGTATAATAATTCCAGGCCTCACGAGGTGAGTGGAAAATGTTCCAAATGTAGAATAGGTTTTGCCCCGGAGAGAACGACCGGGAAACTGTTTTGTAAAGACTTTATTTTTTAAGAGCCTCAGAAACTTTCCATTTGGCACCTCCCCTCTTCCCTTGCTTGAAATTTCTCTAGATTTGACAGCTGTTAACAGGATCCTACATCCCATCATGTTGCCTTTATATTTCCAAGCCAGTAAGTTTTTGTCATTTTTATAATGAAACTCAAATGATGAAATGTGTTGGCTCTGGGCTGCATTTTTCCTTTTCCTGAAAAGCCAAATATTGAGAATAGTTTGCAACAAATGATACTTACATGTTTCATCTCATTTTTTTGTCTAGTATTGGTTAGTACTATCACTTCATCTCCTTATTCAGTGTCTGAGGAGTCCATTGAATTTGCTTGATTTTTGTAAAGGATCATCCCCTCCCAATAAAAGCCACTAATTCCTCCTGCATAGATATGTCTTTCATTTCGCAGAGCTTACTTCTTAAAGCTCGGAATGTGAATGTTTAAAGTAAATTGGGATAAAAAGTACAGTTTTAGACATTTTTCCAATATATTGTTATTTTAATAACATTCAAATATAATTTATCTCCTTTAAAAAGTAGAAACACAAACTAAGATTTTGTTTAGGGTTTAAAACAGTAATTATGTTTAGATTTTATGTGATTATGTACTGGACATAATTTTTTACTAGTTATTGCAATCTAGCTAAAGGCATGTCTTAATAAAATTGCCAAGAATTGGGGTGCCTAGTGGCTGAGTCAGTTTAAGGGTCCAACTCTTGATCTCAGCTCAGGTCTTGAGCTCATGGTTGTGAGTTCAAGCCCTGATAGTTAGTAAATAAATAAATAAATAAATAAATAAATAAATAAATAAATAAATAAAATTGCCAAATATTAAATGTACTCCATTGGCTTGCCATTTCTGATGTGCTAGCCCTGGGAAAGAGTATAATTAAGACCTAGCCCTATTTTGATGGATACCATCTGGGGAAGAAGAAGCGTAATCAAAGAAAGGAGAAGTGGTCACAGTGCATAGCTTTCTTGTTTAGATTATTTAAGATCCAACTCACACCTCTGAATTTCTGTAATAAAATCAAACCAAACAACCTAAGATAGGGGACCCAAAATCAGCATAGGTCTAAGAGAGACAAAAACATCACTTCCATCTCTAGCTACTTCCTTTACCTGTGGGACCTACAGCAGGAAATTAGGATGAGGGCAATTGGGGCTATTTCTACTTTTTTCCATTTTTACCAGTAAATAGCTCCCCTCCCTCTTTTCAATTTTTAAAGCTTATTTAATTTAGTTGAACCATAAGGGTGCAAGCTAGAGAAAATTGAAACAGGCTGCCCATAAATTAAGTGAGCCCAGGAGCCATACCCAGCACATTTCAAACTGTTCCTTTAAATGAAGTTGTTACTCTAAAATATTTCTTTTATTAAATTTTAAAGGAGGGTGTTCACCTTGCAGAAGGTGAATTTTCCTGACAGTTTATAAACTGCAAATATATGGCAAAATCATTAAGATAGGTATAATTATAGATAAGTGTACATAGTTGTATAAAAATGTCCTTAAATTAGTTGCAAAAATCTTTCATCCATAACTCCATCTTTGTTAAACAGAAATAGTCACTCAGCAAATATCTCTTCACTGTGACTTTCCTGCAATGTAGCAGAAAGACAAAGCTTAATTGATAGGATTGGCAGTCTTGGAGCATAGATATTCTCAGTGGAAGACAATTCTTTGATTACCATATTCAGCTTCCTATCCTTAGTCACTGGGCATAAATGTAAAAGGAAAGAAGGGATGATTTAGCAAACTGAAAAATTAGCCCAGACTTTAGATTGCACCAATCTAGGTATAAATCCCAGCTCCCAGCTGCACCACTGATGATTGTATGAAATGAATTCTCTGAACCATTTTTTTCATAAAAAAAATGAAAATGGTATTGTGGTTATTTTAAGAACTTAAATGATGCCTAACCTAGGGCCTCTAACATCAGACATATTTAAATCATTGTGGATATCATAATTATATTTATTACATGGTTCATCTGAATTTTAGGCATGGCTTTTTATGTTTTTCTCAACTGGGCCTCAGTTTGCTCATCTATCAAATGCTGAGTTGCTTTAGACCTACAATCATTGACTTGGCATTATCTGTGCTACATGAAGGTAGCACTGGGGTCTCACTTCCCCAAGTTCACAGACAAGCTCCCTTAATTCATCTCCTAGAATATCTCTCAATACAAAAGGCTAGTGTGGTCAATGTGACTGTAGAAACCATGCACATTTGAGAATCAATAAGGAAGAGATAAATATGCTCAATTATATATCCAGCATTACTATTTATGATGGTTGAAAGGGAACATATGCACATTTTGCACATTTTTTAAAAAGAAATATGATTG
Source organism: Ursus americanus (assembly GCF_024610735.1). Taxonomy (NCBI): domain Eukaryota; kingdom Metazoa; phylum Chordata; class Mammalia; order Carnivora; family Ursidae; genus Ursus; species Ursus americanus. The sequence goes on from NC_142144.1 coordinate 28,843,774, forward strand.
CTTAAACAAATTATATTGGAGTGTATAAAATGTAAAAGGCAAGTAATGGATGTATTATAGTTGGAATTTCAAAACTAGTAATACTAATCAATGCATTGGAACAAATGCCTAAATATTGAGTGAAGGGGAAGATAACAATTAAGTTAGGTCCCTACCATATACCATGCAAAAATAAATGCCAGACAGAGCAATGATTGATTTTCTTTAAAAACTTTTAAAAATAATAATATAGACTATATTTTTAAGTTTCATAGTGGAAAAGACCTTTCTTAACATATTACCAAAGTCAGAAAAGATATAAGAAAAGACTAACAACTTTTTTTTTAGAGATTTGATTTATTTGACAGAGAGAGACACAGCGAGAGAGGGAACACAAGCAGGGGGAGTGGGAGAGGGAGAAATACGCTTCCTGCTAACCAGGGAGCCCGATGCGGGGCTCAGTCCCAGGACCCTGGGATCATGACCTGAGCCAAAGGCAGACACTTAATGACAGAGCCACCCAGGTGCCCCAAGACTAACGAATTTGACTATCATCCCACACGAAGTTTCTCAATGGCAGATACTCTTTTTTTTTTTAAGTGGATATTTCACCTTTATTTTTTTTATTTTTATTTAAATTATGGTTAGTTAACATACAGTGCAATATTGGCTTCAGGAGTAGAATTCTGGGAATCATCACTTACATACAATACCCAGTGCTCATCACAACAAGTGTCCTCTTTAATACCCATCACCCATCTGGCCCATCCCCCACCCACCTGCCTCCATCAACCCTGTTTGTTCTCTATTGTTGAGTCTCTTATGGTTTGTTTCACCCCCCGCCCTTTCTTTTTTTCTTTCCCCTATGTTCATCTGTCTTGTTTCTTAAATTCCACCTGATGAGGTTGTAGGATATGGGTGAGGGTCAGTGGGGTGGAGTCCAGAGCCGACGACCAAGAAAGAATTCTTGAGACGTTTTTGATGCAAAATGGTGATTTATTAAAGCACAGGGACAGGATCCGTGGGCAGAAAGAGCTGCTGCACGGGGGTTGTGAGGGGTGGCTGATGATATACTATGGGGTTGGGGGAGGTAAGGAAAAAGGGAGGTTGAGAAAATATTTTCATATGTTAAAGAAGACTCACAGGATACTAGGAGGCCTTGCCATTGTCAAGTTAAGGTTGTTTACCCCACTAATAAGGCATTAACATGAAGATAGTTGGGAACTTCCTGGAGGCTCCAGATTATAAGGACATTTAATTGTATCTACATTTCTTCTGGAAGCTAGGTTACTGATAGAAATTCTTTGTTCTTGTAGATCGCTAAGACATTTATAAACTGAGGGAGACTCATGTTTTGCAGGATTGTGGTCTCTATAAGTTGACTATTTCTTTGTCTTTCAGGGCAGCTGGGAGTGCCTGAAGAGTGTCACATACATTCCATGGTGGGGGGGAGGGGTTGCAAGGTGTCAGTTTCTGCTTTGTCCTCAGCTTGCCTTCTGTTCCCTCATCACACCTATGAGTGAAATCATATTGTATTAGTCTTTCTCTCACTGACTTATTTCACTTAGCAGCATACACTCTAACTCCATCCATGTCATTGCAAATGGCAAGATTTTATTTTTTGATGGCTCAGTAATATTCCATTGTTTGTGTGTGTATGTGTGTGTGTGTGTGTGTATACCAAATCTTCTTTATCCATTCATCAGTTGATGAACATTTGGGCTCTCTCCATAAGTTCGCTATTATTGATAATGCTGCTATAAACATCAGGGTGCATGTACCCCTTCAATTCTGTATTTGTGTATCCTTTGGGTAAATACCTAGTGGTGCAATTACTGGATTATAGGGTAGTTCTATTTTTTACTTTTTGAGGAACTTCCAAACTGTTTTCCAGAGTGGCTTCACCAGTTTGCTTTCCCACCAACAGTGTAAGAGTGTTCCCCTTTCTTATGGCAGAAGATATTCTAAAGAAAGTTTAAAAAGACAAATCACAAATTTTGAAAATACTTTTCAATGCATTCCAGACAAGGGGTCAGTATCATTTTGGATGAAATTATGGTAGCATTTTGAAGTCATTGCTACCTTGAATCCAAAAGATACCAAATCCATTGCCAACCCAAGCCATTCCTACCTTCATACAAGAGGTTTCCAAGGGAGCCTTACATAAGGAACCAAAACAGAACCTAAGTCAAACTACCATTTAATAACAGCTAACAACTGTGCAAGCAACTAATATTCGAAATGCATTGAAAGTTCATTCAGAATACAAGCCTTGTCTCTAATTCTCACCTTTCAACACTCTCCCTTCTTATATAAATAAGAAAGAATATTCTCAGGAATGCCTACATAGAGCAAACAAGGTGACCAGGCCTTAACAGTGTCCTTAACTTGATTTGTCAGTTCGGCCACATAGAATCCAAGCAGAAATGGCAAGCAATTGGCCATCTTGGCCTTGGTGCCTGAAACTGGAAGCCCTAAAGAGAAAGGGAATATACGTCTCCATTATTTTAAAGTTACAGTAATCTTACCTATTTTTAATTGTCACCCAACCAATGATACAAGCTCTGCTTGGATATATTATCAAATGTTTCTCCCTTGGAGAAAAGTGAGTTACAAAAAAAGAAAACGCTAGTGTGTGAAAGATAGAAAATTCTTTGTACTGTCAGAAAATACTAAGCAGAATCCAAGAATTCATTCTGAGAACATTATAAACATCTTTGTTCTCACTGAATTCTGAAACTACCCCTAATCACAAAGCATAGGAGAGTTATTAAGAAAATGGCCCTAGAATTGTTAATGGCCCTGTCTCCAGCATGATCAATTGTGTGACCATGAGTACATATCTTGAGCTCTTCAGCTCATTTTTTTACCTATTAATTTGAAATAATACTTACCTCTTTGGGTCTGTAGCAAGCATTACATGAGATATACTCAGAAAACCCTAATTTATGCTACCTTGTATTATGGTATTTCTCACTGAGAAGTAATCTCAATTGTAGGTTTAATCCAGTGCCTAACGCATGGTAAAAAAGTCAGTAACTGTTGTATATTTTAGACCTCTACCACTCTTAAGAAAATATCAAGTTTTTTGGGAGTATTTTTTAACTACCACAACAATAGCCAAACCAACATATCCAGCTTTTATACTAACAAAGAACCTGACTCCGTATATGGTGGATGCTCAGTACATTCTTATTTCATCAATGAATTTTATGTTCAAATCTTGTACAAGTGACTGCCAGAGGTGAAATCATTCAGCAAATGTTCTGAAAAGAGTTTCTGACTTCCTGGTGGCTTGTCACTTTTGATTTAATGACTTGTTTCCAAGAAATCAAAACATTTTCTTTGGAATTTAATGCATTGGCTTTTGGTCCAAATCCTTAGAAAACTGTTACAACTATTGAAATGACCATTGGACAGATTAGACCTCCTCTTTAGTCCCACTGTTCATGCTCAAATCAGTCCTGGGAGTGCTACAAACTACACAAAGTCAAAAGCTAATGCTAAAATATCACTTCGACTGCTGGACATAAGCTGGAGTCTTCTTAGAGGAAACTGGATTGACAATTTTCTTTAGACAAGAGAGTTTTCAAATAATTTCCAACAGTACATCCTAAGGGCTCCGTAAGTTTTTTTTCCTGTCTTCTACTTTCCATACTGAAATTAAGATAAAACGACTTTTAATTTAATTTGTAGGTGTATTTGCATGGAACAAAATGTAAGTCCCTACAGCTTCAATCTGCCTCCCAATATGAAGTCTGCTGTTGTTGGCTAAGGGCTTTACACAGAGAAGTTATAAAGGGTATAAAACTGGCTTAATCAACTTACCTATCCACATTTTGCTACCAGGCATGATCAAAGTTACATAAAACCAACATCCAAAGTCACCTTATTTGTCTCCTTGTGCTCCTAAGGTTTCTAAACCAATATTTGAGATAAAACTGCTTTGATAGCATATTTAAATATATTTTTATTCCAAACCTTGATCTTGGTCACAGCTAAACCATGGAGTTGATGAACCCTGGTAGGACAAAGAGAAGAAGTCATTCTCTGTTATAACTCATGTAACACTGCATTCTTACAAGTAACAACAACAAAAAAAAAAACACGATTCCTTTATTTAATGTGTGACTGTACATCTTGAGTCAAATGAGAAACACAGTAGTCCCTTGCACAGCAATAAGGGCTAAGCTATGTTTTATTACACGGACATAGCTCTATTTTAATTTAGAAGGAATATAAAGATGGCTGACTCACAAAGATTTCAGAGCTTTTAATATTTCATTCCTTTTTAGTTACTACAGAAACTTAAAATCTGAAAAGTCAAACTGTCAGTGAAGCAACACATTCCTTTTCTTATTCTTTCATAGCTGTTTTATATTAAATGCATCTCACATAGCAAAGCTCTTTTTCTCCCCCAGAGAATCTGGCAGCCGCAAGACTTAGCTTTACCAGCGTCTGTGGGTGTCTCTGAGTAGCAGTCAAGCACTCTGAGAGAATAACAGAGAAGTCACTGATATTTTCTAGAAAATCACTCCAGCAGCTCATCAAAAATTTGGCATAAAGAAAATTAATTTCTGAAATCTTTAAAGACTTCATTTAAAGTCATTTTCAGAGACCAAAGGGAAATCATATTTTTAAAATCTCATATAAATGACTTCCACGGTCCATTAAAATCTTTTTGCTTTGTATGATTTTTCTTTTTTTTCTAGTAAAACGCGTTGCTTATGAATACATTTCCACCCTATAGGGCCCTTAATTTAAATAGCAGAAAAAAATGCAGGGGAAAAGGGAACTGACATTTGTCAGGTATTGATGCTTTGTCAAGAAGATCATAATTCACTATATATACATGATCCCTTTCAGTCTTCATCACAATCTTTAAAAATATGGTGGCAATAAGTACAGTAGTTAGAGACGCAGGCTTTGGAATCAGTTTCGTTTGGGTTCATATCCATCCGCTAGCCAATTGACAGTCAGATCACTTAACCTTTCCAAGTTTCAGTGTCTTCCTCTATAAATAGGGGTGAAATGTGTCATAATGTTATCTTGAGGATTTAAGTAGATGACGAAAATAAAAATCTTAGCAGAAGGCGATGCACATAGCAAATACTCAATATATGGAAGCAAAGTAAAAGATCAGCACTGTGGTTCACTTAACAGATTCAAAAAGTGAAGCTCAGAAGTGAAATAATTTGTCCACACCACCAAGGCGGATACTGATGGGGCTATAGTTTAACTTTTATCTCTCAGGTCCCAAAGTATATGATGTCTCTGTTACAAGTTTACTCTAAGAATTAAACTTTCTACAATGAAAATCAAAAGAAACGTTGATATGGACTTGAAAGTTTGCGTCCCCCAAAATTCATATGTTGAAGCTGTAATTCCCAACGTGATGGTGTTTGGAGATGGGCTTTTGGGAGGTAATTAGGGTTAGATTAGATCATGGGGGTGGGGACCTCACGATGGGATTAATTGGCTTATAAACTGAGGAAGGACAGAGTGAGAGACAGCCATCTGTAAGCAAGGAAGTGAGCTCCCTGGCACCCTGATATGGGACATCCAACCTCCAGAACTGTGAGCAAATAAATTCCTGTTGTTTAAGCCACCCGGTCTACAGTATTTTGTGACGGCAGCCTGAGGTGATTAATATAAATATTTTAATTGTATTTGGGAAGAGGGAAAATACTGTGTGGCTCTTTCCTGCCCCTTCAATGTCCCTTTTTGTTTATGTATGAGATGAATAATGCAGGTACGCACTCTCTTACCCATCCATATCTCATAGGAATAATTGGAGTGTTTCCCACACAGAAGGTTAAGTAGGCAGATGAATGAAGTTGAAATGTCACGTAGTAGAACACAAAGAGTCCATGAGCTGGGTAGTCTCCTCAGATGGGGCATGGGCAAGGTGGGACTGTGATTGACATTTTTAGTTCACAGGTGCTTCCAGAGGTTAGTGCCTTTCCCGTGGCCACACAGCTGCTACAGGATAAAACTAGGATTTGAAAACCATAATGTATCTTGCACTCTCAGCTACAGGTTTAAAAATAATAAAAAACTACACTCTTAGAGTCTTGTTTTTAAACACAGTAAAAAATATATTTGTTCATGTCAAAAATCCATATCCAACAAATCCGTTCAAGAAAATCTATGTTTTTATAAGACATAATCCTAGCGACATTTTTAAAAATAGGCTATTCTCGCCCATACTGTTTTCTTAAACAATGTCAAATTAATGATTGTATTATGTGAAGCTTTTCTTATTGTTATTTGAAAAGATATGTCTCAGACAGCAATGCTTATAATTCCTTTTATCCCAGAACCTATCATAATGTTTCATGCCTTTGCACATGGAAGGCTGCTTCCAGGTGTATCTTCTGTCCTTCTCTCCTTGTCTGTATGGCAACTCCTAGTTACCTGGTTACCATTTTAAACTTCAGCTCAGATATAGTTTCCTCCAGTAAAACTTCCCTAGCCAACAGCCCTGGATTATAAATTGTTCCAGTCTCTAGGAAATTTCTGTTTCTTGTGTATATTTACATTGCAGTGATCATACAGTGGAATAATGTATTAAGATGTCTATCTTCCCTACTAGACTAGAAACTGGTGCATATAGGTACTGTATCCTAGTCACTTTTTTTGTGTTGTTGCTTTTATTTTTTTTCCCTGGGTTTGTGTTTATAAGATATGACCAGGTGAATAAAGTGCTGGCTGGGAAGAACCATCCCACTCTCAGCCAGTTCAACTTCTGCTCATTCACTTTCACATTCATTCCTTCAGTCACTCATCATTTATTTATTGGGCCCCCATCCCAACCCAGGAACTGTAACAGGAGCTGGGAACGGAGCCCTTTTGCTTCTTTGCTCACCTGTACCCTCATTTTATTCCCCATCTGGTCTTGTTTGCTGACACTTTGAATGTATCACATTTATCACACTACCTAGAACGTTACAGGCAACCAATAATTTTACTTAATTGAATTTACACAGAAACCCAGGAAGTTAGCATCCTATTTAGGATTATTTAAAGACATAATTCCTTAGTAGGGAGTCCAGAGACAAATTTCTGCGTACATTCTACTCTTTTACAATCATGCAATAATAATACCTTCAGGTTTTCAGATTATACGTTTGGGTTATCCAGTCACAGCTATCACTTTATAATTGGATTCATATGCCTACAATTAGCCATTTATAAATAAAAGTACTACAATAAATACTTGGATATTTTTAATCTATTTGTATTTACTACTTAAAAATCATGTTAAACCTATGGCTGTATTCACATTCTCTAAACGTTAGGTAATTCCAAAGTGACTAGTCTAAAGGTAGAGTTTTTCAAATCCACATTATTTTAAAGAATTACATCTAATAGTTTCCAACTAATAACCATTCTGCCACGGTAGGAATAGTTATGCAATGTAATTCTCTTTCCCTCCTTCTTAGTAGTTTTGGTTTATAAATTATATTTGGAAAGCACTTTTGACAAAGATCACCAACTATACATGCAAGTTACTGTGGCCTTTAAACTTAACTGCAACCCTGAGCTTGTGCCTCCAGGCAAATAACAAAAGGCAGCAGAACCATCCACAAAGCTAACATGAAGTGCTCCCAAGCACATCTGACATTCCAGTACAATCACTGCTTAGAAAACCAAAAATACATCTTTGCAAAATTATAGAATATGTGTAACTTGCAGGACTTTCTTTCAAGAATTTCATTTTACAGGGACTTCTGATTCCTTAAAAACATACCTCCACCTTTATTCTCTTCTCAAGGCATCACTGTTTTATCAGACGTCTGCTTAAAAAGATTCTTGGCACTATTTGGAAGGTTTTTCACTTTACCCGAATTGCATTTCACTGACCTCCCAGTGGTTCCACTATTTCACACAGCTGGCTCTGCCCTCTATCTTCCCTTAGAGTGTGGAAATGGAAAAGTATAATGGTCATTCAGGTACAGGAGACTCACTGTGAAAATTCTGGTTGTTCTCACTGTATTCATCAAGACAAATTGGTTTTCTGGCAGGCTGTTCTTGAAAGTAGACATTAGTACAGTTGCTTGTGTGTTTGGGTAATTTTTCATTTATTCTCTTCTGTTTTTACTCTTCCTTGATTGGCATGTTCTGTCAGTTTATGTATTGAGTACACATGGTTTTAGAAATGGAAGAGTCATTTCTTAGCCAGCCCTGGTCTATAAACTACATAGTTTTAACTTCACTTCCATAATGTTGCTGATTATGTTTTTGACTCATTAGTAGAGTTTCTTTTTTTTTTTTTAAAGATTTTATTTATTTATTTGACAGAGATAGAGACAGCCAGCGAGAGAGGGAACACAAGCAGGGGGAGTGGGAGAGGAAGAGGCAGGCTCATAGCAGAGGAGCCTGATGTGGGGCTCGATCCCATAACGCCGGGATCACGCCCTGAGCCGAAGGCAGACGCTTAACCGCTGTGCCACCCAGGCGCCCTCATTAGTAGAGTTTCTATTGATGGCATATTTCAGGAAACTCCTCATGTCTCTGTCTAATGTTAAGAAATCAGTGGCAGCTGAGACTGGGCAACTTTAGAGTTGACTCCATCTTCACATCCATTTCATTCACTTATTCACTCAGCATTTATAAGACAACATTATCTTCAAAGTACATACTAGAAATTGGAGATAAATACACTTTCACCTTCAAAACAAAAATATGGTGATTTCAGGTGAGAGTGACTATTCTTGAAATTTTCATTGTTTAATTGATTTAACTAGACTAAAATATTTTGTTCTTTAGACTAGAAGTCCAAAATCAAATCCTGACACATGCTACAACATGGATAAATCTTGAAAACATCATGCTAAATGAAAGAAGCCAGTCAAAAATGACCACATATTAGAAGATCTCATTTATACAAAATGTCCAGAATAGGCAAATCCATTAATATGGATAGTAGTAGATTGGTGTTTGACAGGGCTGGGGAAAAACAAGAATGGGGTGCAACCACTAATAGGCTGGATGTTTCTTTTGAGAGTGATGAAAATATTCTAAGATTAAATAGTAGAGATGATTGCATAACTCTGTGAATATAATAAAAAACTATTGAATTGTGCACTTTAAATGCATGAATTGTGTGGTATGTGAATTAGATCTTTATAAGGCTGTACGACATGCACACACATACATATTAACATATACCAGTGAATTTTTTAAATATTTTAATTCTAGTTTCTGACACTTTAAAAGTTTTAAAGAATTTCACAGCTATTATGAAACCATTTTATCTATGTGCTTAGCTGGTAGAAACTGACAAATTCTATAATTCAATAATGAAATAATGGAAAATAAGGTTAAATATTTTGGTTAAGTTTTATTTTAGATTTTATATTTCCATTAAGTTTAGTCACATGCTTTAAATATCCTAATTAGTCTAGTGTCTAATTACATAATTATGTTTTTCCTATCTAAAAACTTAAGATGCTAATCCTCACTGCTTGACATATTATAAAATGCCTCTTTCGCTTTTACCTGCTTCAAAAGCTTCTCAAACCTATTTAAATTCATTTGTGATCCCTGGCTATACAAAGTGCCAGCAATTGTCTAGAAAAGCATATCAATTATTAGAAAAGCATATCAATAAGAATATACATACTATTTCTGAAGTTTTTTAAAGTACAAAAAAAGGCCTTATTTTATGAGAGGTTTTTTTGCTTTGTGGACAAATGTGTATCTAGTTACACAAATAACCCACTCATTTATTCCAGTATTTATTTATGCATACATGCTTTGGGCGAACATTGAGTACTGGCTACGTCCCACACATTGTCTACCACACTAAGGAATTCAAGGTCAAGTCACTGTCCTTGAGACACTCACAATCTAGTGAAACGATTGTTACTAAATGAATCAGTATAGATGAGAACATAAATGTCAATGCTAGTCTGAGAAAAAGACATGTGAGTATATCGTATTATTGTCTATCATCTTCAAAGGACATTTCTAAGAATAGTATTTCATTCTACGCACATAAAAGAGACAAAGCCACATCAGAAGGGATACAAGTAATCTGTTAATACAAGAAGTTTAACTACTTTTAGCACTGCCCTTCACTCTCAGTGTTCTCTGAGGTAAAAAATGCACATGACTAAACATAGAAAAAGGTCAGAACCAGTATTTTAATCCCCCCCTTGAATAACTCCTCTCTCTGTGACTTCTAGAATCCTATTTCTTTTCATTTATATTTTGTCTAGGAGTGTAAACACAATTTTTAATCTTCATAGAGCTATAAATATCTGGACATCTGTTGATAAGACCACTGGCCAAGTGGGGTTTAAACCAGCCCTTCAGCATCTGATAATACAATTCTGTATTATCAGAATTGCCTGTCTTTCTCATTGTTTTTCTGTAAATCAGGTATTGTTTTCTTTCAATATTACTTTCAACATTTTCCCTTTGTTTTTAGTTTTCAGAAGTTTAATTATTAGGTGTCTCGGCAAAGATTTCTTTAGATTTATCCCGTTTGTGTGGGTATCTTACCAAATTTGGGAAGTTTTCAGGCACTATTTCTTGAAGTATTTCTCAGCCTTGCCCACTTCCTCCTCTCCTTGAGGGACTCTGATGATACCAGTGTTGTGGTCTCACGTATCTGAGGCTCTGTGCTGTTTTTCCGATTGGATCATTTCTGTTGTTCTGTCTTCCAGGTCACTGATTCTTTCTCCTGCCCCCTCTGTGCTGCTTTTGAGTCCATCCAGTGATCTGTATATTTAACTCTCAATTTTTCAACTCTAAATTTTTCATTTGGTTCTTCTTCATGTCTTTTACTTCTTTGCTGAGACTTTCTATTTCATTGCTGGTGAGGTGTTGAAGTGCCTTATTATGACTTCACAAGGTGGAAGTCTAAGCTCCCACTCAGCCTTTGTTGTCATGACTAGAGATGGGCCCTATTTTTTTTTTATATTTTGGAGCTTTATTTTATTTTTTTGCTAGAGTACTGTGGTTATTGCCTAAATATTTTCTCTCTTTCTAGGCCAACACTTCCCCAGTTTTCTGTTGGGCCCATTTTTTTTGTTGTTGTTTTTGCTTTCCTTGTTTGTTTTTTAAGAGAAAAGTATGACTATACCATGTTTCCAGAAGCACAGGCCTGTATTTTGAAAATATTGTTGAAATAACAAAAGCTTAAGAAATCTGAAGAAACAAGATGTGATATCTCAAAATTATAAGTGAAAATGACTTTTTTTTTTATGTAGTATTTTTAAATTTTTCTGAAGAGTATACCAAAGCTATTGGGTATAATGAAAAACATTCCAGGCCAAGACAAAATGGCAAGGACTGGGCTCAACCTTTCCACCCAAGAAATGACCGTATTTGGATTATAATACATAGATATCACTCCAAAAATAATATACCTAAATAATATACCACATAAACTGTTTATGAAGAATTGCAAAAATAAAGGGAAAAGGGGGATAGACAAGCCAACCACAACTATAGTAGCTCCACACACGGTAATGGAAAGAAGATTTATAATAAAGAATTGCATCATCCCATCAGACAGCAATAGAGAAAAACTAAACCAGATAAATGATAAGTTTTAATACTCTAGAAAATTTTAATGTATATTATCACTACCATTCTCCAATTTTAAGCCTTGTGCCTGTGTTCAATGATTGCAAATGGAGTGGTTAAAATGAAATTGGTCAAAATGTTAAGTCAGTTAAAAATAAATTTTCCTCATCACTGGTTTTTATATAATTGTATTGTTAAAGTAACATGAGACAGTTATGAAATGACTTCTATAATTTAAACATTTTTTCATTCTCAAGAATTTTGGAAGATTCCTCCTTGTTTTAAATTTCTAAATAATTTTAGATGCATTTTAGCCAGTTAAGTGTTCTTTATTTTATTAGCAGTTCCCCAATGAATCAGTCGATTTGCCTACAGTTGTATGTCAATCATCCTAAAATAACTTGGTTGTTTTTTCTTTCAGTATACAGTCATATTTCTTAAACTTTATGTGCTTTAATGTAATTTTGTCAAGTTGGTAAATGTAGACTTTCTTCTAAGTTATTTTGTTTTCATGACTCTTAAATTAATTTTTAAGCAACAAGGCCAACTTTCCATACTGGATTGTATTTTTAAGTATTTTTTGTTTTGTGTTCACATTTAAAGAAGTTTTTATGTGAAACAAGTGTTGCAACTTCAAGAGTGGTTCTCATCACTATTTGATACTTTTGTGCTATAAGACTTGAATCCACAGTACAAAGCATATGTAATCTAAATACAGGCTCCTGGAAGAAAATAATGCTGGGCTTGGATTACACAGAGAAGTGGGCATGTTGTTTTATCTGCCAGCATCCCCTCCTTGGTAGGATTGTCAATACATGAGCACACCACAACTCTCACAGTAAATGGACATAAACACACAAGAGCCAAGCATAAATCCTTCTATGTGCCATAGTATTACTTATTTTTAGCTTATGATTATAATTTAAGTTCCAGAACTTGCAATTGAAAGTCCTGACAAATACTTCAGTAATGTGAAAGAAAATGAACTGTAAAATGCCAACAAGAAATGGGGCTGTCTTATGGCCAGCACATGTAGGTCATAAAATGATGAAAGAATCTAAAATCATTGAAGATAATCGGTCAAACTGAATTGGTGGATAAAAATGCAATTCATTTGCACCTTCATATAAATTACTAGAATTCAAAAACATTGCAAATAATCAGGACATACATAACTGCTTATAGTAGAATTAGGAAAATAGACTCAAGTGTTTTTAATAAATAGAAAAATATGCTTACAGATGAATAAAGCCCACCAAACTACCTAAAAGTATTAATCTGATAAAAATAGTAACTACAAAAAGATACAGATATGGGTATGAATAGATGTAGAAATATAAATATTTCTCAATTTGGGGGAGCCTGGGTGGCTCAGTCAGTTGAGCGTCTGCCTTAGGCTCAGGTCATGATCCCAGGGTCCTGGGATCAAGCCCCACATCAGACTCCCTGCTCAGCAGGAGAGTCCTCCCTCTTCCTCCCCCAACTCATGCTCTCTGTTGCTTGCTCTTTCTCTCAAATAAATAAAATCTTCTAAAAAAGAAAAAAAGATATTTTTCAATTTGTTCTTTTGTATGCTCTTGTGACCATATTGTTGTTTCTATCCCTTTTTTTTTTTTTTCATTCTAAATTGCCATCCTCAACAAGACAAAGTTATACCCATGGATGCGGGTATTGTTTTCCATCTAACAAACTAAAATTAACTGTTCACACAGGAGCAGTTTCCTACTCAACCATTTTAAAAAGTGGCATGGTACCATGTTAGTGCAAAAACAGCCAAGGCAAGAAATGACTGTGTCTTACCTAATCAGACTGCAGACTGGTACTGCCCACAATTCTTGAGTAGGCCTAGCTAAAACAATTTAATCTTCCCTATGGAATATGAGACAAAAACAAACAAAATGGACTGGATTTATAGAGACAATATCCAATGAGAAAAAGAGAATAAAGGAAAAGAAATTGGGGGAAAAAAGATTTCCATTTGAATCTTTACGCTCACATATTTTTCTGTATCTCCTATTACGAAGTACTTTTTTTTTTAAGATTTTATTTATTTATTTGATGGAGAGAGAGACAGCCAGCGAGAGAGGGAACACAGGCAGGGGGAGTGGGAGAGGAAGAAGCAGGCTCCCAGCAGAGGAGCCTCATGTGGGGCTTGATCCCTGGACTCTGGGATCACGCCCTGAGCCGAAGGCAGACGCTTAACAACTGAGCCACCCAGGCGCCCCTATTACACAGTACTTTTAACCTGATGTTTATTTTCTTCTCTGGGTTTTCTGATGGAAGCAGGACCAGCTATAAAACTTTGGGGGTCCAGTACAAAATGAAAATGAGGGACGTCTGCTCAAAAATCATTAAGAATGTCAAGATAGCAATAGCAAGGAACATTAAACCAAGCATGGGTCCTTCTGAGTGTGAGTCCCTCTACAACCGCAGAGGCTACGTACTCATGAAGTCAGCCCTGCAAGGACGTACAAATCATAAAATATGTAATTTGGTGATAAGCATTCAGATCTCTATATATGCACATGCTCTTTTATCCATTTATCGCATGTCCAGGACCCTGTATATGGGAAATAATCAGTTTTGTATATTTATACATATTTTTGTATATTTGTCCCAGTGTTATCGTAATAATGCAACTTTGGAAATTTAATAGCAGAATGATTTGTGGGCTTTTTAAAAAGACGTTAGTTAAAAGATTTCTTGGTGACATTATAAAATGTTGTTAAATGAGAAAAATAGGACACAAAAATAAAATATAACCTGTTCCCTCACTCCTTCTCCCTACCTCTACTGTTTTCTTCTATATGTATTCTCAACACTGAAGTGGCATTGAGTAAATATTAATACTGGTTAACTATGGTATATGGAATTATACGAGATTATTATTTTCTTTATGGTTTTCTGAGTATCCTATGTTTTCTACAATGAACCCGTTACTTTTATAGCTAGAGGGGAAAAGAAGAAAATAAGGAAGGAAGCCTTTCACCTAAAATGGACAATTTCTCTTTTTTTTTTAAGATTATTTATTTATTTGACAGAGAGACAGCCAGCAAGAGAGGGAACACAAGTAGGGGGAGTGGGAGAGGAAGAAGCAGGCTCCCAGTGGAGGAGCCTGATGCGGGGCTCAATCCCAGAACCCCAGGATCACGCCCTGAGCGGAAGGCAGACGCTTAATGACTGAGCCACCCAGGTGCCCCATAAAATGGACAATTTCTAAGCAAACAGTTAGGAAGAATAAACCGTTTGAGCAGTTATACTGCTCAAGTGGCCCGACTACAAACATGTCCTACTTTCTCCCTCTCTCCTACAGAGTCCTCTGGAGAAACAAAATTTAGTGCAAAAAGCAATATTCGGTTGGGTTTACATAGTTTTCCTGGTCTACTTGCCCTGCTATCTTTTTCCATTTACTCCATCACTGAGCAGACTTAGTGCTTGTACTGTTTAGTAAATTTTGGACATGATACTATTTAAAATGGTTTATTAGATAGAATAGATGCCAATGACTTAGATCCAGAACAAAGGTTATCCTATCGTCAAAGCAATAATGATCACGTGTTGACCAAGGCTACAGATGATTAGACAAAGAATTCAGAATTTTGAGTGTCTTAGCTTAGGTCCCCGACAGTAAAGCCTGAGGTAGGGATTTGAGTAGAGGCAGTGTATTTGGGATGTGATCATAGGGATCACCTGTAATAAGGGATTAAGCGTGAGAAGTGGGGGAAGGGGGAAAATAAACCATAAGAGCATCATTATTGAACTGCTTATTGCTATGGGTAACTGGGCTCAGTAGCTCTGGGGACCCTCCCAGGTGCTGTATGCAATGCTTCTTGGAATTCTCCCACTCAAAGACAAAAGCTGAGGTATTAAACTTCTGCACTGGCTGTGGGTCTTCCTGGAGGCATTAACCTCCCTGCACTTCTGGACTGCCTACATACAAGTTGTGTGAGCCTCTCAAGGCTTTGGAGAGGCCTCAGGCATGGTTGAGATGGGATGCTGTCAAGGTGCCTGGAACTTTCCACCACAAACACAACTGAAATTACAGGTGCACTGAAGGAATCTGACACAGGGCTCTAAAAATGTCCACGATTGGAGAATAAAATAAAAAGGAAGGAAAGTGGAGGTGCAAGAATGAATGTTTTGCAGTGTGATACTGGGGCAGATAAAACTGAAGAGAAGTAGATCTCAATCCATCTGCATCTGTTAGTGAGGAGGAAGAGAAAACTAGGGAAAGGAGATTTGTAGAGCAGCACGGCCATAGTCCTTTTATGTGAGTTCTGCTCTGGCAAAAAAAAAATTAAAAATATGTATATTCTATATATATCATGGGCAGATTAAAGATGTAGGACATTGCATCTTGGGGATGAAAATTGAAAAAGTACTCTCAGATGCATGTGGGAATCTTCCATGTACCATTTTTTGAAGGCGAAATATATTTTCTCTGTAACTTTTTCCTTTGTCAAACATCCAAATAGTTCTGCATGTCTGGATGTGTATCAGAGTCTATTTTTAGGGATTATTCTTTCAGTGTTTCTTATAATCAAACCAAAAGTAATCACGAACACACAGGTCTTTGCACTATAATAGAACTAGAAGTACCTTGGACCATCAGGTCATTTCTGTCAAGTCCAGAATAAGTTGTGTGATCTATCCCCTCTCAGCACAGCATCCTTGAAAGAAGTGTTTAGTGACTTGGAGGGACGTGACAAAAACATTGCAATAAACTGTTTGGTGAGTCCCTCCTCAGTGATTTCTCAGCATTTTATCCATGTCCCTATTGTAGCACTTAACACAGTCTACAGCAATGCATCTTGTTCCGTGTCTAACTCCCCAGGAACCAGCAAGCTTCACAGAGAGTAAGACCTTATTTTATCCACGTCTGTGCACATAATTCCCAGCGCGATGCCCAGTGCAGAGCCGGCAACCAATACAAATTTGCTGATTGAGTAGGCAAAGCACTTTCCAGGTTAACATTCCCTGATTTGTGTCAAATAGAGCAATACTGACATGGCTTAACTCTGAGATCTGAACTTGGTTCTGCTACCGTCAAGTTGGTAACCTTGGATAAGTCAAAAACCACCTTTCGATCTCAATTTTTTTTCATCTTTATAATTAAGGGGATTGAGAAGATGATCCCTAAGGTAACTTCATGCTCCTGCAGTCGATGATCTATGTGTCACAGCTGTTAGCTCATTAGAACGCACTGAAGGAATTCTGTCCCCAAGTCCCTACCTAGCTTTCTAAAGCACCTTCGAGTACCCTGTGACTAATGGTGTGTTTATACGTAAGTGTGTAGATATGATAAAAGGGAAATTAGACTTTGAAATCAGGGGACTAATAAGGAGGTTGGCACCTTTGTTCTCTTGAAATTTTAAGAGCTGATACCTGTGTTTTCTTTAGATTTTCTGTCATCTTCCTTATTTTCAATTTTAATTTCTAATCTTTGGTTTTAGGGATCTATAGAGCTGCTCGCTAACCTGTCAATACCAAGAAGCAGCATTTGTGTTAATGCACACTGTTTTTGCAACTCCAACTTCTGGTTAAGCAATAAACAAAAAAATTTACAAATTTGCTTCATTCTTTCAACACACTTTAATGGAATGTCAGGCACTGTACTAACTCTAGAACCTGGGAAACAAATTAGAGCTGTCTTAATGAGCTAGGAAAGCCAAGGCCATTTACGAGGACCTAAGGAACTTGAAGTTTTTATTTAGTAAATAAATGTTTATCCTTAGTACTGCTTCCCTCGTAGGTATTCTAAAGAAGCAAAATAGCAACTGAAGAAGCAAATGCAAATAAAAATCATGGAATCTATGTTCAGAGCAAGGCAATCAAAGAAAACCATAGTTTGATGGATTGAAATCTTTGAAAGGTGAGTCAAGAGATTTTTTTTAAACATACTTTAGAATATCCATGATTTTAGTCAGGTGACCTCTTCCCATTTTGAGGTGTTTTTAAATGCTCTTTTTAAATTTTTATCTCAAAAAGTATACTTGAACAACTTTGCCTTACAGCGTATACACTAAATCCACATTAGAATCTGTCTTTCAGGGCCCTCACTAATAGAAATTAATGCACACTACATGTGGCAGTATGCCAGGGTCATGACTTCGGCAAAAGTGTAAAAATGTACTCACTGTACCACAAGGATGAAGAGGGAAGTTTATATAAACTGACAACAGTTCCCAGTGATGGTATTGGAAAAAATATAATGGTGGGTGACAAAGGAGAAAAATCGGAAAGGAATGCCACAGATGTGTGGGTATATTTACTTTAAAAGAAATGATTGGGCAACAACTTGGGTGAATCACCAGGGAATTAGCCTGAGCACAGAGAGAGGTTACATGCTGTATTATTCCATTTATACAACATCCTTGAAAGGACAAAATTGTAGAGATAGAGAACAAACTAGTGGTTTTCAGAGAAGGCGAGGGAGCAGATGACTAAGAAGATGGGTGTGGTTATAGAAAGGCGATGGTAGGGATTCTTGTAGTGATGGAACTATTCAATATCTTCACTGTGGTAATAAATACACAAACTATACACACATGTACACACACACGCACACACACAAATACCAGTACATATAAAATGAGAAATCTGGATAATATATGTGGATTTTATTGATGTCACTTTCCTGATTGTAATATTATTCAGTAGTCATGCAACGTGTTACCATTGGAGGAAGCTGATTAGTGGGATTTCTCTGTATTATTTCTTACCATTGCATGTGAATCTACATAATCTTAAATTTTTTATTTAATTGCAAGAATCAATAAGGTGTAGACAATACATTAGAAAAATAAGTTGAAGATTTGAACAGGCACTGAATGAGAAGGAAACTCAAATGACAAATCTATGAAAAGTTATTCGGCTCATTGGCAACCAAGAAAGTTCAAATTAAAATCACAATTAGATAAAACTGCACAGATTGGCCAAAAATTAGAACACCATATAAAATTAAATGTTGGTCAGATTGGAACAATCAGAAATCTAATCCGCCGCTGGTGGGAGTAGAAATGAATAGAACAATCTTAAAAAACAGAGTAGCATTTTCCAATGAAATTGTAATGTTCATACCTTTCTACCCACGAATTTCACTCCTAGGCATTACAGAAATCCTTGTATCTATGTACCAAGATACATGCTCATAAGAATACTCACAGTGACATACATTTTTTTGGACAAAAACTGGAAATCCATGGGGCTCCTGGGTGGCACAGCGGTTAAGCGTCTGCCTTCGGCTCAGGGCATGATCCCGGTGTTGTGGGATCGAGCCCCACATCAGGCTCCTCCACTATGAGCCTGCTTCTTCCTCTCCCATTCCCCCTGCTTGTGTTCCCTCTCTCGCTGGCTATCTCTATCTCTGTCGAGTAAATAAATAAAAAATCTTAAAAAAAAAAAAAACTGGAAATCCATTCACAATAGAAAGGTTAAATAAGTTGGAGTATATCAATAGAATGTAGTTCCATGTAGCAACTCTATATATGGAATTCTATATATATGCTGTGTAGCCACACACATCAACGTGGATAAACCTATTAGTAAATAAATGTAGGAGTAAATATACAAAATAAAGTCAAGTGAAAGTTACTGCCTCTTTAAATATTAAACACTTTATAATATATTCCTTTTCCACTCCCACATATACTCTAAGAAAATATCAAATGCAAATGGAAATAATTAAGTATCCATAAACACAAGAAGCCTTGTTAAATGGTGTGTGGAGAATAAATAGGCATAAATAATCCTACGCTTCGGTAGGAACAACCTACATTGACAACGTTGGTCTTTGTTTCTCCTCATCCAGAAAATTTATTTCTGGTATTGATTTTTTTTCTGGTACCACAGTAAGCACTTCATAAATATTAGTGGAATAAGTATGTTTTTATTTAATTAAAAAATTTGTATTTTGTATTTTTCATTATACCTTTAAATGGAAACATAAATGGAAACAAATTATATTTTAATGCTTTCACATGCATAGAAAAAAAAGACTAGAATAAAATAGACCAAAAATACTTTGTTCTTTTTTCACATTCTGATATATTTTACATTTTCTCATTTTCTGCATTTTCTTTTTATTATTAGAAGAATATACAATAGGAAAAAGCTATTTGCAAAACAAAACTGAAAGCCATAATTTAATGATCAATTTAAGTCACTGAAAACATAAACAGGAATTAACCATCGTTTTGACCATCCACTGGAATCTTAGGAAATGTGACCTCACCTCACTGAGTCTATTTATTTATTTATTTATTTATTTATTTATTTATTTGTTTGTTTTAAGTAGGCTCTATCCCCAGTGTGGGGCCCAATGCAGGACTTGAACTCAAGACCCTGAGATCGAGACCTGAGCTCAGCTCAAGAGTCAGACGCTTAACTGACTGGGCCATCCAGGTGCTCCTAGACCTCTTTGATGTTAGATTGGTTTTGTTTAGATTGGTTTTGTTGCCAGAGATACCTGTCGTGTTGCCTCGTAAAATGAGAGGTATCAGTGAAAACAGATATTCCTTAAATTATTCAGTTACAGTTTTAGCCTTTGCAGTTCAATTTGGAAGTCAAGATTGATTACTGTATTCAAGTATTTGTAAGTCCTTCCTCCTACGTCCTGCCTTAATCCACAATTTAAGTTCTGTATATAATTCTTCATGATAATTACTTGTGCATTAAATTTGCATAATTTTGTAGACTAAGGATCTATGATTTCTCTGCAAGTCCCCATTTCCCAAACAAGAAAAATTAATATAGTAGCAGTAAGATCTTATCTCCTAAATGTGTGTATGGCCTCCCATGGCCAGTATCCAATTTCAGCCTGTATCTGTCTTGAAGCAACACTCATTTCTAGAAAAAATGCAAATCACTTCCCAAGGTGTTAGTGAGCTACTTACTAGGCTCTACTAAAGGTTCCATAGAGGACATAGGCGTGGATGTGTATGTGGCAAAATACAGCATTTTTACTTCAACGTAAGGATCCTACACTGGACATCTCTCTTCCCAAGGCCATTTTCTCCCCCGCTGGCTTCTAAATCCCCTTTCCTCTCTTCAAACCTCATTTCCCCAGGCCTCCTTCAACTTCTGTGATTTCTTCTCTCTTCCATTACTTTCCCTTTCTTAACCAGACAAACGTATCTATGTCTGATCTCCAAATTTGCATCACCACACCCATCATTTGAGGTTGTTTTCAAGTATGCAAAAGGCCAGTAAACTAAGAATAAAGATTGTGCGTGTGTGTGTGTGTGTGTGTGTGTGTGTATGTGAACATGCATGTTCACATGTGCAAGCACTTAGGAAATACATGGTAGTTAACAGAGACACCCTCCTCAGAAAGGGGAAAGGAAATGGGGCAAGCAGGATATAACTAATAAAAATGTTTTCCTGTCCCACTAAGTTCAATTTTGTCTTCATGTTTTCGATGCTTCTGAAATTGGGATGCACCTTACACTTGATATGTACATTTACTATGGGAGTATTCTATTTTTCTACAAAACTTTTACCCAGATTGGTAGCCATCTCACAATACATAGTATCTTGAAATTGAAGAATATGGTATGTATTTTTTTAGATTTTCTTTATTACTTTTTAAATTATGATTTTACAAACGTCATACTAACTTACTGCATCTGATGATGTAACTGCAAGGATAAAGACATGCAAAAGTATATAAAGAAGAAGTTAATAATCTCTTCCTAACCTCATTCCCTCTCCTGAGCTTACCGACATTGGCAATGTGCCGATGTCCTTTTGCTGGAGAGCTCAGACATAGTGCGTGTACCTGTGTAGAGTTTGGGTTGTGGTGATTTTTACAAAAATAAAATCATTTTACTCTACTTGATTTTCTAATTTAAAATACATCATGAATATCACCTACAGCTTAATAAATAAATCTCTGACTTATTTTTAAATGGCCATAGGGTAATCCATATCATAGATGGGTTAGAATTTGTTCAACCATTTCCCCCACTCAAATAATTTCCAGTTTTTCTTATTTCAATTTCCAGCAATTTTTCAGTACATACTGTTGTACAGATAGCCTCATGTATCCGTGCATTTATTTCAACAAGCTAGAGCCCCAAACGGGAGCTGGATGAAATGATGTGTGGGTGGCCCACTTCCCTACACTCTCTAGTCATTTCTTCTTTTAATTTTTCCAGTCTAATGGATGAAAATGGTCTCATACCCTGTAATTTTCATTATCCTCACTACTAGTGAGCTTAGGCGTCTCTTCACACATTTCTTGGCCATTTGGGCATTGCACTCTGTCTAGCCTCTGTACACTCTGGATATTTTTCTACTGTGCTGTCTTTTTCATATAAAAAACTTGTAAGAACTTATCACTCATTGGTGATATTCACTCTTCGTCAGGCATATATGTAGCAAGTATACTTTTACAGTTTACCATTTCTGGTTAGCCTCATACTGTAATATATATTCTAAAATTTTTATGTAGTCAAGTATGTCTGTTTTTTACTCTTTTGTTTAGGAAGCTATCCTTCACCCTGAGATTATAAAGTCTCCTAAATTTTCTTGTAATGATTTTAGTGTTTTATTTTTATTTACTTTTTTGTCTTATTGAGGTGTAATTTACATACAACAAAATTCACTCATTTTAAGCATACAGCTTGATGAATTTTTATAATTGTATATAGTCGCATAACCTTCACCAAAATCAGGCTGTTGAACATCCTAAAATGTTTTCTCATACTACTTCACAGCTGGTGCCCTCTCCTGCCCTTTGGCCACAGGCAACTACTGGTCTGCCTTCTCTTTTCTATAGCTTTACCTTTCTAGAATTTTGTGTTAATCAACTCATGAAGTATGTAATCTTTCGTGTTTGTCTTCTCTCACTTGTATGTTTGGGATGCATCCACATTTTCACATGTTAATGCTTAATTCATTTTTATTGCTGAGTGATGTTCCATAGTGTGGATAATACACAACTTGATAATCTACCAGTTAATGGATATTTGAAATTACTTCTGGTTTTTGGTTATTACACATAATACTGTTATTACATTATTATAGTATTATTATCTACTATAATTAAGAGTTGAGGTTTATTTTTTTACACAGATAAATTTATTCCAGCACTGTTTTCTGAATTGTTGATCCACCTAGAATTAATGTTTTTGTACATGAGGTGATGCTCCAGCTTAATTTTTTTCCTGGTGAGTAGCCAGTCACATCAATATTTCCTATTCCCTAATTTAACCTCACAGTATTGAAATATTTGTGATTTTTAAAAATTTCCTCTTAATAATTGTAATGATTTTGAGACCTTATTCTCTTCCACTGATTTATTTTTGTGATAAAAGTCCAAAGCAGAATTCTTGGTTCTCAACACCTTAACCTCTTTTTCTTTCCATTTTTCCTTCTTTCACTAAGTGGTACTACCATCTACCCAGTAGGTCAAGCCGATAACGTAGGTACTAGCATTTACGTCCCTCCTTTCCTCACCCTTATAATCAGTCCATCACTTTTCCCTTTATATGGTAAATGTATCCACTTTACTCCATCTCCATTTCTAACAGGCTCATCCAGTTCCCATGCCCTTATTTCATATCGGGCTTTTCCTTGCTCCCTGACTGTGTCCACATCACCCCAGTTTTCTGTTCTTTCACCATCCAAGTTTATATCTGTCTCAGGGACTTTGACCTTGCCATCCCCCCTGCCTAAGGTAATCTTCCGTCATCATACCTATCTTTTGTATTTTTCAGGTCTCAGGTTAAGTGATAACTCAGATCTTTTAAAATACCTTATATGTAAAGTCCCCCTGACTATAATTACCCTCTTGGTAGTTCGAGTTTAAAGTGGGTACTCACCCAGGAATTTGCGTACTTAATAAGCGGCAGATCTGCAGCATCTACTGAGATCAGGCACTAGATCTTTCCTTTAAATGATTTCCTCCCATCTTTGTAGTCTGAGCCCAAAGCCAGCCCAGCGTTATTGCTAAGGGACAAAGAAGAGCAAATGATTAGCCTTGATCAAACTGATTACTATCCAACATGGTGCTCATAAAAATGTGGTGCCCTGTGCCTTCCAGAATGTCACAGATTTCCAGCATGAGAATAGCTCTGGGTTCACCCTCAGATGAGGAGCAGAAGGTTCTGAGGCGACATGGCATATTTCTAAATATCAGTCCATTCCAGAGGGACAGTTACATAAGTCCTGGAAAGCGTACCTGGAGAAGTGAATCCTGCTGACAAATAGGACCTTTATACTTGGAAGGGTCTCTTCTGGCAGCTTTGAGGATCATCCAACAAGAAAGATCACACTGGGCTGGCCGGCCCATTCTACTGAATTGTGTGTGTGTGTGTGTGTGTGTGTGTGTGTCTTTACTCATTTCGGCTCCCTTCTCCAGGTCCTGTGTATTGAGTACATTCGGTTCCACAGCTGCAGCTGCCACTGCTCTTGTTGCTGTGACAACTCATAGCAATTTGTTGTTCAATGTGAGAGTGAGCCCTGGGGTACGCCTTGCCCACCAAACCTCTCCCTCAAGCTCCAAACACCATTTGACTCATTTTCCATTACAATCATCAGAGGACCTTTAGCAATACTAAGGGAGTTATCGCTTTCCTTCACATCTTTTCTCAAATATCTGATTGCAATTTAGCTCTCCAGAGAAAATCCAAGCTGCTTCTTTAATCATTATGAAGAGAAAGTGTGAATTTTATCCTAGATTCATCATTTTAAAGCTGAAGGGGACCTTGAATACGATCTAATTATATCTTCACATTTTACACATGAAAATAGAAGTGTCTGATACACCTAGAACAGGAGCTGGCTTGTGTGGCAATCATTCAAAAGCTTGTTCAATGAATGGATGAAGTTTGGGAAATCGTGACTTCTCCAACATCACACAAGTCTGCGGCAGAACAGATATTAGAATATAGATTCTCTCATTCCAAAATTGAGTCCATTTATAAAAATAACTGGATCATATTCATTTATTGAAATAATCTAAAGAAAATACTTTGGTATTTTAAAGATTTGCCATAAAGGTGTAAGTCTTATAATTACATCATTGTTAGCTAAAAGTAGCCTTAGGGGCGCCTGGGTGGCTCAGCGGTTAAGCGTCTGCCTTCGGCTCAGGGCGTGATCCTGGCATTACGGGATCGAGCCCCACATCAGGCTCCTCCGCTATGAGCCTGCTTCTTCCTCTCCCACTCCCCCTGCTTGTGTTCCCTCTCTCACTGGCTGTCTCTCTCTCTGTCAACTAAATAAAATCTTTAAAAAAAATAAAAATAAAAAATAAAAGTAGCCTTAAAAACAAAGCAGTACATTTCTCAACCTAGTAAAAATAAATACATGCAATGTACCTATTCCGATTTTTTAAACATCTTTATTAAGGTGAAATTGATATACAAAAAAACCTGAACATATTTAATGTATACAATTTGATGAGTTTGGAGAGAGGCATATAACTGTGAAATCATCACCACAATCAAGGTAATAAGCATGTCGTCACCTCCAAAATTTGCCTCCTGCTTCTAAGTTGTTTGCTTGTTTGTTTTGTTTTAAGAACACAACATGAGCTCTACTGTCTTGGCAAATATTTAATTATACAGTACAGTGTTAACTATAGGCAGTATACTATACATTAGATCTTTAGATTTATTCATCTTGTATAACTGAAAATTTGGTACCCTTGATTAATACTTCCCCCCTCTCCCAGCTCCTGGCAGGTTTTGATTTGCATTGCCCTAATGATTAGTGATGTTGAGCATCTTTTCATGTACCCATTGGCCATTTGTATATCTCCTTTTGAGAAAGGTGTATTCAAGTCTCTTGTCCATTTTCTTCAGTCAATTTTGACGAAGTCTTTTCCCCACTTATTGTTAAATGCACATTTCCTACCTTTCAAATTTAATTAATTTTAATTGGATAAAAACAGGACAAAATCTTCAAGTTTGACAGATTTTTTTTCAAAAGCCACAACAGGAAAAATACTGAAAATGCACATCACACTGATGTTTAAATCAGGTAGTTTCGATAATAGCATATGTCTAATTGCATGTGATTCAAGGAGTGGAAGGAACTACTTTCATCTCAAAACTGAGCTATCTTAGTCCATGTAATTGTGAAATGTTTTCCTTGAAAGAATTGGAAATAAGTGGGTAGAAAAGAAATAGAGTGACTTTAGAGCCAGAATCTTGGAAAAAAAGTTTTAATTTGATAAGGAGTATAAAAGCACCCATTACCAAAATCAATGCAAAGTTCAAACTAAGAAATTCTCTACTTTGTAGAGGAAGCAGCTTTGAATTCAGTTTTTCTGCAGCCCAATCATTTGTAGTGAGAAAATTCCCAAGAATTGTCATCTGAAATGGTGTATTTGTGAAACTGGCTCTGTATGACATTGTAAAAGGCCATCAATTTAGTGTTTCCCAAACTTGCCTTGCTTTAGAACCACCTGTGGTACTTTTTGAAAATATGCATAATCTTGAGCTTCAGAGAAAACCCACCAAACCACGTTCTCTGTCTATGAAACCCAGAAATTTGTTTTAATAAGCTTTTCTGGACTTTTCTGCAGCTAGCCTGGCACCTCAGCAACAGGGCTCCTGTGTATTGACCTATCTTTGGAGAAATAGTTGTGTCTTTGCTTTATGCTGTGCCTACAGACAGTTGGATTTTCTTGTGAAAATGTGAATTTCCCATAGATATGTAGAATACAGACCTGGAATACTCCAGGAAAAACTGTCAGGTCTTGTCTCTACCTGTCCCTCAGAAAGATCCATAAAAACGGTGTCATCTGTTTTAATCTAATAACTCAAAATTTGAGTAATGTTTTCATAGTTATTTTTTTGCCCTGGGACAGTTCTGTTGAGAGGCCACAAATCATGAGCAATCCCCATCAGCAGAAAGATTATTTTTCCAAATGTAGTGAATATTCCAAGTATCATCCTAGGAAAGAGACGATCCAAGATCAGAAGATAAGGACTTAAGCTATAGTAGGGTGGGAACTCCTCATGCTGGGTCTTGTGGTTGATAGAATCCAGACTAGAAGAAATAGCAACCCCCTCTCCCTCCAAGGAGCCACCTGGATTTGAGGAGAAAAGAAAGCCAGCTTCTACCACTCATAGGCAGTTTAGGAATTAGGCAAGGATGGATTGTGTGCGTTAACAGAGCTGTGGTGGTCCTCACTTCGAAAAAAACTTAGAATGCCAATGTTCAAATGGGCCATGTCCCTAGACCCATAAATTCATCCTCTCTATGGTGGTTTAGAGAGTGAACTTCTTATCTTGATCCCAGATTTTAAGAGGACTTGTTGATTGAACTATGCGCTGCCCCCAGACGGATTTGAGGCTGAAAAGCTAAAGTGCATCTTATCCCCTGATTTGAACTACAGCGATATCCCATGGCCGGGGCTAGAACCAGTTTACATAGATCCATATCCTGACTCCAGATATAAAACAAGGGGAAATAACATAATTTTATACACTGTGCAGTGTGGCAAGCCCAGAATATGAATAGATTTCTAATATAATGAAAAGTGATAGAACTTTGTGAAACAAGGCAACCTTGTAGTGTCAATTACATGTCCTTGGCATTGATTTAAAAAATCCAATTAATGGTCAAGGATGTTTATCTTTCATATTTGTCCAGCAAGAAGGCCTACTTTCATCTTGAAAGGATTACCGACTTGATTACAAAAATATTGTCCTTTTATTATTCTAGGACCAAAGGCTTTTGTACTTGACACAAATGCCTGGTGAATAAAAACTATTACCACATTAAAAAGGTGCCCATTTTAAGAGTATCCTATATACGCACTTGTTTTATTAACACAGCACCAAAACAGCATGCTATTCATACTAAACTCATATACCTAAAATTATAGTGAAAACAAGATTCACATTTTCTCCTTTAAATATGTCATTCTAAGATTGAATCTATATAAATCACTTGACTATGACAATCAAAGAGCCTCTTAGAAATAGTGCTTTCAAATTTTAAAAAGCCTTCAGTTTGTTTTTGGAGATAAAATAAAAAGGACTCAGAAGATCC
Organism: Ursus americanus; assembly: GCF_024610735.1. NCBI lineage: Eukaryota > Metazoa > Chordata > Mammalia > Carnivora > Ursidae > Ursus > Ursus americanus. The sequence goes on from NC_142144.1 coordinate 28,871,302, forward strand.
TCTTCAGTTGCTTCTTGATAGTTAAAAAGTGCTTAATGGCAAAGTAGCTATTGGCCTCGTCAGAGTGTGGTACAGATGCCCTGACTTTGTGATGCTCTGAGATCCTACTCAGGGGTGGCTTGTAAAGGTTTGGGTTCATCTGGTTGACTAATGAGATTAATTAATTACCCAGTGAGAGTATGATTTCACTCATGATGCATATGCTATTGAGAAATGTCTGGAAAGATCAGCTCTATTTTGCTTCCAGGATAAAAGATTGCTAAGGATTGCTCGAGAGAAGAGATGCCTTTAATACCCATACCAGATAGGAATTCAGGCATTGTCTAGAGGCAGTCAGGTACAAATAGGAAGCTGGAAACTTACCAAGAGATATTCAGGTTCACCACATTGGCCTTTGGTATCCCATCTGTTTGCTAAATTTATGGAAATACTGCACCGTGTGATCCTCTCTCCTTGAGCTGATTTCTCATTTCTTACACCTGACAGTGGACAAATTAGATCGGAGTGGTTTTAAGAAGTATGCATTAAAAAACATTATTTCAAAATATATTTTTAATAAACTTTTATGATGGATCACACTTTTGGAAACATCTATAAATATCATCTCATTTAATTCTCTCAATAATTCTGTCAGATGTGTATACTCATTATTTGCATTTTATAGCTGAAAAAACTGAGTTTTTAATCTAGTTAAGAAACTTGACAAAGACTATATCATTTATACATGTCAGAAGCTGTGATTTCAATCCAAATGTTCTAATCACAATTTCTTTCAAATTTTTACCGTAATACAAACTAAAAAAGTCATTTTTAAAAAATGATTATCTATATCTTTTCCTTTGTAAGTCACATGCTCTTTTTTTCTAGGTGTTCCCAAAACATATTCTCTCTTCTTTTACTATTTTTTTAAGGTTCAGCAATTTTATTAGAATATGCACTAGTGCTGATGATGCAGTGTCAATATTCCCAGGCACACACACACACATTTTTCTCAACGTGTAGTTTAGAATTTTTTTTATTGTTTTATTTTCAGGATTTTTTTGTGTTATCGCTTTCGGTATGTGTTCTCTTTTCTTACTTTGGTTCTCTACTTCTGTGATTTTTCTTATATGTATTTTTAATTTCTTGTATCTATTTTCAATATCTTGCTTATTTTCCTCTTAAATCTTCGTACCTCTTCCTTCAATTTTTATGGGTATTTTAAATTTTCCTATTTTTCACTTTCTATTTGTCTAAAGGCATTAATTTGTTGTTGCTATCATTTTTGTGTTCATTCAACTTCAGCATTCTTTTCTGAAATACTTTTCTATTATTTCTAATTCTTTCTTGAGGTCTGTGATCTAATAGTTCTAATTTATGTTGCTCTTCCATGTTTATATTACTTTATTCATGTCTTTTAGCTCATTTTAACATACCAGTTACAGCTTTGCTGTATTTTTGTGGCCATGTCTTTCTGGCATGCTTTCCTTGTCTGTGGAGATATTATTCTGTACTTTATTCTCTTCACTCTAACAATAAGTTTTCATGGGATTTGGTATCTATGCCTTTTTTTTTTTTTTTTTGGTAAAATTAGTATTCCTGAGCTTTATGATTAAACCAAGTTCAGGAAAGCTTTTCTGTCTTCCCAGAGGGTCTGCTTCTAATGTTTTTGTACAATGCTCAGCAATACAATGGCTTGCTTTTCTGTGAAATCCTGGTTCTCTTTCCCTCTCTAACTTTGATCTGGACCTTCTCTTTTATTCATCTCTGTCTTGTTCAATTTCGATTTCACTTGCATCATTACTTCTCAGAGTGGGGCCTTGTCCCACAAGGAAGCCTTCACAGGTCAGTTTTGAGAGTGACTGGCATTCGTATACTCCATGTCCTTCAGGCCTTCTTACTGCCGGTACCTCCACTGACCCATGCTGGCGAGGGCAAACCTCCAGTGTTAGCTGCTCTTCTGCAATCAGCCAGCTGTGGTTTTCACTGCGTCTCTACTGGCTCTTTGGAGGTCTCAGCAGAACTTTTGATCTTCTCATGGCTCCCTCTTCTTCCCCACACACAGGACTGTAACCAGCTGCTTGAATTCGGGGAGGTAGGGATGCCTTTTCACCTAGTTTGGTTGTAAATGTCATCTGTAGATACTTTGTTTTGCTGTTTATTTGCCCTGTCAGTTTTTCTGGAGAGATGCTAAGAACATAGTATCATTGTCACTGCCATCTTCCCAGAATCCTAGTTATATTAAAAAAAATTATAGTATCCAGAGAGCAAAAATGCACATAATGTATAGCTTTATGCATAGATTTACAAAGTGTGTTATTGGTATGCAGATAAAGAAAAACTTCATCAATTGAGAATTGTTAGCATATTCTCCCTTTTTTTTCTTCTGAATCTTAATTTTTAACAATCTGAAAGCAATATACTAAAAACGAAAGAATATGAATTGAGGTAATTATGGCAGAGTTGCATAGTCAATATAATATATATTTGTATGTTTTTATAACTTTATTAAAAAATATGTATATATTTGTATTCCTCTGCCCCCAACTACATCAGACTTACACATAGAAAAACTTGTGCTTGAGCTCATACGTAATGCTGTAAATTAAATTTCTGGCCCTAATTCTTCATGCCTCCATTATTCACGTCCTCAGCATGTAACTTTGCAGTCCATCCTGCTAAAGGTATAGGATACGTATCTCTTTACCTTGACATTAGCTTTAGCTCTTTGACTTATTTTGACCAATGAGGATGTTAGTTCTTGGGCCACAAGCAAGAGTTTAAAATGTGCTCTAACACTTACTTATATGTTTGTTCTTACACTCTGCCATTGCCATCTTGTCCTGGCCTAGCCAATCTGCTGGGCTTGGGAGGAGCAAAAAAGACACGTAGAGCAGAACCATCCCAAGCTAACTCCACTGTGAAACAGGTCATACAGGCCGACCCTCGAACTCAGGAGGAGAAAGAACTGCTTAATGTATATTTCACTGAGGATGTGATTATCGATACTGCAGCATTATTGTAGGAAGCACAAACAATTCTCGTGCTATGTGGTGGAGTTCTCAAAGACAGTTTATGGTTGTTGCATGATATAATTTGTTGTTTTTAATAATTATCGAAATGTGTGCTGCTACTTACATCTTTACGGTTTCTTCCTAATTGCTTCAGTTGCTTTTCCCTTTTTGCTCTAGTTGGATGTTATTTAATTAAGTTCTTTTCTTTTTCCTAATACGTGTATTTAAGGCCATAAGTTTCATTCTGAATATTTTGGGGGTTGCATATCACATTTGTACATTGAGATTTTATTTTTCTTATTTCTAAGTAGTCTGTAAGTTATCAACCTTCCTTTAGTTAGGAAAGTTTGTTCAATTTGAAAGTGTTATTTTATTTTTTTTTTATTTTTAATTTTTTTCTAATTTTTGCCTTTAATAAATTCTTCTCAGAATAAATAAATAAATAAATGATTATCCAGATCTAAATGAAAAAAATAGAACTGTTCTAGTAGCTCCAACTCCAGGTAAATGTTATTATTCTCTTTTTAATCCATGACTCTGAATTTCCAGACACTGATAAAGTAGAATCCTCTTATACTACCCAGATTGAGTTAATTGAATAATCATTTAAAATCATTTTAAATTGCTGTACTCAAATTTCAACTTAAAACGAACCACAGAAATATTCATTTATTCCCCTTGATATTTTTCCAACTTTATTGAGATATAATTGACATATAACATTGTGTAATTGAAGGTGTGAAATGTTTATTTGATACACTTATATATTGCAAAATGATACCCGCTTCCATCATGTCACATAATTACCTTTTCTTTTTTCTGGTGAGCACATTTAAGATCTACTGTCTTAGCAACTTTCAAGTATATGATACACCATACTGTACATTAGATCCCCAGAACTTATTTGTTGTATAACTTGAAGTTTATACCCTTTGATCAACCTCTCCCTATTTCCCTGAATCCCTAGCCCCTGGTAACTACTACTCTACTCTCTGTCTGTATGAGTTCAGCATTTTTAGATTCTGCCTATAAGTAAGAGATTATACAGTATTTGTGTTTCTCTGTCTGACTTATTTCACTCAGCATGTCCTCAAGGTCCATTCATATTGTTGCCAATAACAGGATTTCCTTCATTTTTGTGGCTGAATAATATTCCATTGTATATATATACCACATCTTCTATATTCATTCATCTATTGACTGACACTTAGGTTGTTTCCATGTCTTGGCTATATGAATAATGCTGCAAAGAACATGGGAGGTCAGATATCTCTTCAAGATAATAATTGAATTTCCTTTGGATATATACCCAGAAGTGGGGTTGCTAGATCATATTGAAGCTCTATTTTTAATTGTTTGAGGAACCACCATACTGTTTTCTGTGGTGGCTATACCAATTTATATTCCCACCACAGTGCACAGGGGTTCTCTTTTCTCCACACCCCTACCAAATACTTGTGATCGCTTATCTTTCTGATGATAGTCATTCTGACAGGTGCAGGGCGATATCTCATTGTAGTTTTGATTTGTCTGCATTTCCCTGATGATTAGTGATGTTCAGCTCCTTTTCATGTACCTGTTGGTCATTTGTATCTCTTCTTTGGAAAAATATATATTTAGTTCCTTTGCCCATTTTTTAATCAGATTGGTTTTTTTGCTATTGAGTTGGATGAGTTCTTTATATATTTTGGATTTTAACCCTTTATCAGACATTTGATTTGCAAGTATTTTCTTCTATTCTGTGGGTTGCCTTTTCACCTCACTGATTGTTTCCTTTTGATGGGCAGATGCTTTTTAGCTTGATGTGAAACACTTTTTAGCTTGATGTAATCCCACTTATTAATTTTACTTTTGTAGCTTGTGCTTTTGGTGTCATATCCAAAATATCATTGCCAAGACCAATGTCAAAGAGCCTTTTTCCTATGTTTTACAGTTTCAGGACCAAAGTTTTGTTTTATTGTCTGTTTGGTCGAATGATGAAGTTCCATTGCCGTTTTTTACTAAATTGCACCAATAATGCATCATTTACAATTTCTACATTCTTTAAAGTACCTAATGATACTGTGAAGCAAACTAAGGAAAATTTTTCTATGATTTTTTTCCATTATTTTATAGATGTGTTGTCCATACCTAATTTTTTAGGGAGCTGACTTTATTGAATCTCTCCAAACTTTTAATTTGATTTTTTAAATATTTTAAGGACTTTTCAGCTTTATTGAGGTATACTTAACATATTAAAAATTACACATATTTTTGTATACATTTTGATGAGTTTGGGCATGCATATGCATATACCCATGACACCATTATCACAATAATTTGATTTTAATAAAATTTAAATTTTCCTTATCAATCATATATTATCAGTTAATTATCTTATGGAATTACAATAACAAAACAACCAGAATAAATAGGTTTGTGAACAAATACAATTTTTTTAGAGATTTTATTTATTTGTCAGAGAGAGAGTGAGCACAAGCAGTGGGAACAACAGGCAGAGGGAGAAGCACACTCCCTGCTGAGCAAGGAGCCTGATGTGGGGCTAGATTCCAGGACCCTGGGATCATAACCTGAGCAGAAAGCAGATGCTTAACTGCCTGAGCCCCGCAGACATCCCAACAAATACAATTTTATCACGATCAGCAAACAGCCTAAAGGGTGGGAGTAGTGTAGTGAGCATAAACCTACTACCTAGGGCTTCTATCAGTTCATGCTACAGGTAGAATGGACAGTCTGGGTTAACCTAGCAATTCAATTAAGTGGAAGTCAATTAAGAAATCTAGAAGCAGGGGCGCCTGGGTGGCTCAGTCGTTCAGCGTCTGCCTTCGGCTCAGGGCGTGATCCCGGCGTTCTGAGATCGAGCCCCACATCAGGCTCTTCCGCTGGGAGCCTGCTTCTTCCTCTCCCACTCCCCCTGCTTGTGTTCCCTCTCTCGCTGGCTGTCTCTCTCTGTCAAATAAATAAATAAAATCTTTAAAAAAAAAAAAGAAAGAAAGAAATCTAGAAGCAGGATTATTTGTCTGCCTTCCCCACAATTCAGTATTTTTGACCAAGTGGATCCCTTAGACTTGAGAGGGACATCTACCTTAAGAAGTTAAGAGGATTTTCTAAAGAGCCGATATGGAAAAAGAAGACTCTTATTTAGGGCACCTGCTATCAACCAGGCCATTCCTTTGTTTTGACCTTTTCATTTTCCCCATAAACCTCCAATAAAATGTAAAGCAAATGGAAAAAAAAAACTAAGAGATAAAATATTAAATATTAAAATGCTCACATAATAAATGTTTCATTGAAGGTCAAGTAAAGCTAGAGTTCTAAACTGAAAGCAATGAAAAACTTCGAGATAAATGGAATCAGAGAGCGCATACAGCTTGACCTACTTTGCATTAGGGTGCTTGAAAGAATTCTTCAGAAAATAAAAGTAAGAAAGGATGCATCCCAGGCAGAAGACCTCAAGTGGAGACTCAGGTTTGTCACAAAAGGCCCAGGCCAGAGGCTGATAAATAACATAGTTTCCTGAATCATAAAAATTTTGAACTACTGTTATGTGTGCTTGGGACATAGTAATAATAAAAATACACATGATCTCTGCCTTCAAGGATTTACAACCTAGTAGAAAGAGAAGACAAATTTAAATCAGTAGGTAAAAGACAGTAGTATAGGACCTGACTTAGAGCAAATGCCAAATTCACCCCTTCCATTCAAATTTGAATGTCTAATATGGATAATTGATATGCAAAGTATATTAAAAGAATTATCCATATCATGTACATAGATCACTTTGAGGAAAGATTAAAAGCCAAAATTAAGAGTATTTTGATTCTAGATGCCTAAATCTAGAACTCCACTTCTCTAGAACTAGTTGGTCTTCTATCAGGGACTCTAGACCTCTAAGTCTTCATATGTAGTAAAAAAAAAAAAAAAAAAAGGCGGTTTGGGGTTTTTTGTTTTGTTTTGGTTTTTGGAAGGTTTTATTTATTTATTTGAGAGAGAGAGTGAGTGAGAGAGAGAGCACAAACAGGGGGAGCTGCAGAGGGCGAGGGAGAAGCAGACTCCCTGCTGAGCAGGGAGCTCCAAAGGGGGTTGATCCCAGGACCCTGAGATCATGACCTGAGCCTAAAACAGACATTTAACCCACTGAGCCACCCAGATGCCCCAAGCTGTTTTTTTATAAAACAAAAGTCTTTTGAAACTGTGCTTACTCTCAGTTATACAAAGAACAATTAAATCCTGCCCTCAATCAGACTTTTATTAGGGATCTGATTCAACCAGAAACTGATTGGTATTGATGGTTTTTATGAACTACAAATAGAAAGATAAGCTTATTAACACTTAATAAATGCAATTTGGGGGTAGATAATGCCTTATAAAACATTAGGTTTAAAGAATAAATAATAAAAAAGCCTGAGAAACACTATAGTAGACTAAATGTACCTTTACTCAGAATCACAAAATCAATCTTCAAAACCATTTGTCTAAATTTATGTCAATGGTAGACTTCTAAAGCACACCCTGTGTACAGTTAAGTTTACTTTTAACCACTGAAAATCAGTCTTTGAGTCTGTTACATATAACCAAAGAGCCCAGGAATGAGAAGTCTTCAAATACTGATGGCAACCCACTCCCCCATAAAGAAGATGGTGGGGGGGGTGGTGACAAGAGAAAGGAGAGGAGGCAGAGAAGGAAGAAAAGGAACTTTCTGTTCTCTGCCTGGAATGAGCTTCCTTTTCCCAACCATGGATTGTTTCTTCTAGTTTTCAGGTATTAGCTTAAACTTCTATCCTCTGAGAGACCTTCCCTAGCCAACCTATCTAAAGTTATCTGCCCACCCCTTTACTTTCCCTCATATAACCTTCTTTATTAACTTTGTGACTCTTACCACAGCCTGCAATTATTTGGATAATTTGCTTGTGTGTATACTATCTGATTCTCCCACTATATAATGTAAGCTCTGTGAGGAGGCCGTTGTATAACTTATTCCCCTATTTATTTCCAAAAGCTCGTGGGCACTCAATAAATATTTATTGAATGAATAAATTAATAAGCAAGAACCAAAAGTTCTACTTGGAGATTTGCTGCTACTCTGCTAGATACTTTTCATCTATATGTCATCTTTACAAGATCTCGATAAGTAGGTGTTAACTACCTGGATTAAAAATAAAAAAAAAAGGAAACCGAGGCTTAGAAGAGCTCGTAACTGGCTTTGCCAGTACCAGTTAAGCTGGGCAAGTGATTCAAACACCTTTCTGTGTGCCTCTTTATAGCCTTTTAGCTGAGAATCTCAAGGTACAGTTACCTCATCTGTATAGTACATGTTTGTGTGACAAGAAAATACAATCTCTCCTAACGATTTGTTCCTCATCTGCTATGGCATTTTCCATGCTGAATTATAATGGGTCTTGCTACCTGGATGCTTCCTCCCTCAATCTCAACTCCTCAAGGGCAATGAATTATTCTGTGTACCAAAGAGCTTCCGCGATGTTCAATGGCATGAACGAAATGAATGGGTTGAGGATGACTTGAAATCAGTAAACTTCTAAATCCTTTACATTTACTGACTAATTTAAGCTCATAACAAACCCGGGAGGTAGGCCCTGTTACTGTCTGTATTTCATAGTTGAGAAAACTGGACACAGAGAAGGGAAAGCAACTTGTGCTGGTAACGTGATTAGTAAGTGGCAGAATGAGAATCTGAATCCTGACATTCTTTCTGCCATGAATACTACTCCATGCTCCTTTTAAATGGAAGCAGAGAAGGGGAAGGAGGAGGGGAACTCTCTTTCGGCATAGGGATTATGGACGGTTTCTTCCTTTTTCTTCTATTGTCCCAAAATTATGTGACGAATGCATTTTCATAATGAGAAAAAATACTTTAAAAGATATATTTTAAAATAAATAGCTGCTGGTATAAAAATATTCATAAAATCATAAACATACGACTTGGATATTTACCCTAGTGCTTCTCCAATGCAACTTGCTCCCTGATGTTTGTGTATCCTCCACAATATCCTGACAAGTGGATTCAAGCCTCTTCTAGATCAGCCTCTAGTGCTGGCTGATAATTAACATGCACCTCAAGAAACTGTGGCAAGTCTACCCATTAACGCAGGGCTATCATCTCCCCTGCATTCCAGTAAGAGAGGACTGCAACCAAAATCAAATGACTCATGTTTAAAATAATTTCACACTATGCAGATGCTGTGAGATACAGGAAACACTGGGCTTTCTCAAAGAAAACTGTTCTTTTTTATTTTTAAGTAGGTTCCTCACCCAGCATGGAGCACAATGCGGAGCTTGAACTCACGACCCTGAGATCAAGATCTGAGCTCAAGACCTGAGCAGAGATCAAGAGTCGGATGCTTTAACCGACTGAGCCACCCAGGGACCCCTCAAAGAACTATTTTTTAAAACAACATTTCAGCCTTTTGTAAGGACTGCCTTCTGACCACCTAAAGAAGATGGTGGAATAAAATATTTTAATCACAGTAATTAAGATCACTGAAATCTGTGTGACTTTTTTTCTGACAAGCTTTTCTGAAGAAAAGGTTTTTATGTGTTTTTCTTTTTAAAACTGGTCTTGTTGGGGCATCTGGGTGGCTCAGTCGTTAAGTATCTGCCTTTGGCTCAGGTCATGATCCCAGGGTCCTAGGATCGAGCCCTGCATCGGGCTCCCTGCTCAACAGGAAATCTGCTTCTCCCTCTCCCACTCCCTCTACTTGTGTTCCCTCTCTTGTTCTCTCTCTCTGTGCCAAATAAATAAAGTCTTATTTTTTTAAAGATTTTTATTTATTTATTTGACAGAGAGAGAGACAGCCAGCAAGAGAGGGAACACAAGCAGAGGGAGTGGGAGAGGAAGAAGCAGGCTCCCAGCAGAGGAGCCCAATGTGGGGCTCGATCCCAGGACTCTGTGATCATGCCCTGAGCCGAAGGCAGACACTTAAGAGCCACCCAGGCACCCCATGAGCCACCCAGGCGCCCCATAAAGTCTTAAAAAAAAACTGGTCTTGTTATGGCCCCTTAATTGTCTCTTTCCCTATAGAAATAGTGACTCCTTCTCCACTGCCTCCAAAGTACCCCGTATGTATTTCTGCTACCGCAACTTTACAATTTATGCTCCTCATTATTTATGTGTCTGCTCCTCTTTGCTATTCCTATTTTTACTTTGTTTTCCTGGCATCTAACTCCTTTTAGGAACATTAGGTTCCTAAAAACACTTAGAATTTCTGAACCAAAAGTAATTTTATAATAGTTCAAACTCTTTACTTGACTTTTTACCCATTAAAATAGACATATGTGAATAATTTCTTTTTTTAAAGAAGTTTCCCCTTTTTTGGGCACCTGGGTGGCTCAGTCAGTTAAGCGTCTGTCTTCTGCTCAGGTCATGATCCCAGGGTCCTAAGATCAAGTCCTTCTTTGGGCTCCCTCCTCAATGAGAAGCAGGGAGTCTGCTTCTTCCTCTCTCTCTACCCCTCCCCCCTGCTTGTGTGTGCTCTCTCTCTCTCTCTCTCAAATAAATAAATAAAAATCTTCTTTTTTAAAAAAAGCTTCCCCTTTTTAGCACATTCTTCACTCATCTTGGCTACTTACTTATTTCTCATACACCCAACTACCCTGGAAAAATAACCCATCCCTCAGCCCCTTTCCCAGAGCACTTCTAGTTCTCTCCTTTCCCTTCTTCCTTCCATTCTGAGATTAAACCAAAGAACTGAGCAGGCAGAGAAGGAAGCTTCTCAGAGCTTCCCAGATCTGCTTTTTTTACCAGCAAATATAAGTAATTTGGTACTGTGATGAATAGCTGTTAAGTGCAAGGGAAGGGAGGATGGGAAGGAAGGAGGGAGGGAGAGAAGGGGGTAGGGAAGAAGTCAGGCAGGCAGACTAATATATTTGGAGGGTAACTTACCACACCCTGGCCAACTTTTATGTCAGAAGTTTGACAACTGTCTTCTGCTGTTCCCTTTTTCTTTTCCTTTTCCTGTCCCCAAACACTACCTATTAGTTATTTAATATGGTCTATAGCTACTGTCCTTCCATATCATTGGCTTGAAACAGACTCAAGAACTTTAATGAGTGGTTATCATGGAACTATTTTAAGACTAATTCTAAGTGGAGAATAAAGGTCATAATACCACTGTAGCAGCTAAAAGCACTTTTGCTGACATTATCTAATTTTCACAGAACTCTAGAGACATAGGCAATTATTTTGATTATGCTTTTACAGATACGGTGTTTTAGGCACAGTGAGCGGGATAATAGAGGTCAGTCATTGCTTGCACCAAAAATAGACTTATATCTACTAATATTCAGGGGAAACTTAGTTGGATGATACAACTTGGCCTTCACAAAAGGATCTTTTATTACCCTTCTCTTGCCTTGTACAGAAAAACCCAGACTTAGATGTTTTCATTAGTAAGTTGGAGTAGTTGCACTGTTCAAGTCACACAGCCTAAGAATTAGAGATTTCCCTGCCCCTCCACCACAAAAAACACTGCTGTCTCCAAACATAAACAGATGATAGCCAACATTTGTATGACAGCTTCATTTAAAAGAAATACTATATAATAAAAAAAAGGAGAGGCTTATTTTCATTGAAAAAAAAAAAAAAACCTCTTCAAGTTGTTGATTAATTCAAATTAGTGGAAGATCCTATCACTGAAAATGTTAGTTACATGTATTATTTTATATATTCCATTTTATTAAAAAGTTGATATCTGAATCACATGTTATTATTACAGTTCCCACTGGAGTATATTCTGGAAGGTGTATAAAATCTTTTACTTAAAATTCATCTGGACCATTTCCCTTGGGTTATACTTCAGAATCTGCTACTCCATTTAATTCCGTATGTTCATCCTAGTTACTGTCCATGAAAATTTCTGCCCTTCTGGCCCTTCTGGATATACTACCCAGTGTAAACTTGAATGAAGAAGGGACAAAGGTGCTAATACTTCACCTGGGAGGTGAAAGTACAGGATGGCATGAGTAAGAGAAAAGAGAAGTGAAGCAAGGAAAAGGGGGTATAATGTGATGCTATGTGTTTTGCAATGTGTTTATCACACTTCTTTCTCTTCAGAATACCCTACAAAAGACATAGCCGATCATTCAACAGGTGTGTCCATTCAACATCCAGGAATCCTCCAGAAGGGATTCAAAGAGGAAGTGAGTCTTAAGGAGTAGCCTAAGAAGGAAGGAAGGAAGGGAATTTTGCTTAGCCCCTTCCTGTCTCGTACTTCACATTGGTCTAACCATTGAGAACTAACTTCCCTGCACTGGTAGGTTTGATTATTCAGTCCCAGAGACATCTCAAGAAGCCAGAATTCCTGCCCCATTGTGTGGTGACTTATCCACATTCAGAAATGCAGGGGCTATAAGGTGTGGGTGGAGTGATGATCAGGAGAGAAAGAAAGGGACCATGTGAGGAGGAATACAGCATTACTATCCTAACACTGATACCTAGAACATAATTATGATATATACCTACTTGCTGAAGACTCTACAACTCTTGAGCAAGAGATATTCTGGCCTTTCTCAGCTGAGCAATCAATATGTTTAGGGGTCAAACAGGGATCAGACAAGAATGTACTGGAGTTCAGATCCTGACCCATAGTAAGCCAAGGAATAAACCTAAGACAGCCAGAAATAGAAACAGAGGCTGAGTACAAACCGAAGTCTTTAGAGAGTACTAAAAGTTGAAGTTGAGAAAACCAGATTCAAAGTTTGTTGATGAAGCCCAAGACTAAAAGCAAGAAGAAACAAAGTGCAGCCACAGCAGAACAGAGGAAAGTAAGCAGAATCCCAAGCAGCTTGCTTTCGAAGTGCTGAAAAGTTGGGACTTACGTTGATATGCCTTTAGTCATGTGGCAAATGGGTAAGAAGGTCTCTCTTAAAAGTGTGGCAACATTGCAAACCAAGGAAATGTATGGGAATGTAAGACTTCTAAAAACTTATGAAAATAAACTTTATGTAACCTAAGTGTCCCGTGGCCACGCCAATCTGACAACCAAAACAAAGTCACATTTTCATTAGTAAGCACACTATTCATTTAATCAAAGTTTTGTATCAAGAGCCTATAATGATCGAAGAACTGCAGTCAGGACCACATTACGTGGTGCTCATTTAAATAGTCATAGCCCCAGCCTTCATGGATTCTGTAACCCGGTGGGGAACATAGATAATTAATAACCAAATATGTATTTATCATCGTGAAGTACCGTGAAGTAAGTGAAAGTGAACAAGCTTCTATGAGAGAGAAAAACAGGGAAGGAGAGAAGAGTACACTTAAATACCCATGTCAGGGAAGACCACCTTAGAAGCCGCCAATTAAGCCGAGATCTGACGTGCAAGGAATAGAAGACAGAGCTGGCAAAAGAACCTCCTGTACAGAGAGGACAGCACGGCCCAGTCCCCAGAGCCAGAGGGAGAGAAAGCGGCTTGATCAAACAAGGGACAGAAAGGGGGGGGTGGGCTGAAACAATGCAAGGAGTAACCTGAGATGAAGATGGGGAGGGCCTTGGGAGCTTTGATTAGGATTTGAATTTTATTTTAACTCCAGTGTGGGGCCGTTGTTGAGTTAAACTATTTCAGTCATAATGACTTAAAGCCCCCATCCTGCTTACCTGCTAGAAGCCACCTAACAGATTGCCTAAATATGACCAAGAATCCCTGGAGGGCAATTAAATGTTGCACAGATATGTCCTGTTGCCACCTGCTGCCTTGACCCCTGTCCTGCTGCAGATCACCGACTGGAGAGCTGGGATTACCAGCTCCCTTCAGTGTCTTCTTTTCTCCCTAATACTGTTTTGCCGCAAGCATGAATAGCACTGCTAAGAAATCTTAGTGGACTTTACCGAAAGTTTGAGAGACGTGAAAGAGAAGTAGAACCCAGAGAGTAGCTTATAATCACTACTAGATAAATGTCTTAGAGCTCATAGGACCAGATCTATCCTTGCATTTGGACAGTATCACAGGAACCCAGACCATCCCAGACAGTTTCCATGACACAGAGAGACCAGATTACCTTCATTCTATCCCACCCTTACCCCCGATTCTTGTTTTCTATCCTAGGATCAGTCTTTTTCAAGGATGATTGATTACACAATGAATTACCTTCAAAGGAAAAGTTAATCCCCGAGGACTTCTCACCACATGAACTACACTAGAACCCAATAATTCAACATCAAGAAAGGCTGAACACATATAGTGTTAGGGATATTAACATGTCAGTCTAGTTTGAACTTATCCAAACTCTCATTCATTTCTGTAATTCAAGATAAAGATTAGGCTTGCTACACATCCTTTGTGCAGGATCTCTGTTCATAAGATGAAGCAATAGGTTTCAGGCTTAGTTCATTCTAGATCCATATTTAAAGTAGACATAATTCTCTCAAGGATACAGCCGTAGCTATGTAACCCCATCTGTCATATGGACCATCTTTAGTGTTATCACAAAGTAGTTTGCTTCCTTCACATCACAAAATCTTCAAGTCTGGGTTACATCTCCATTTTACTTTTGCATATCAAAAATATTTCTTTGGTTCCTCCAAAACAAAGGCATAATTTGCAGCAAAGGTAAATCCAAGTCTCCATCCTGAGCAACATAAAATGCTGAAAGCTTGGAAAATATGCATGTAGTTTTCTTCCTTTCTAGCTTGGGGGGGAAGAAAAACAACCTCTTGCATTTGACTTCTTCTCACCAAGAACGTAAGCTTGTTTTAGTTATAAGTCACTGTAGTAAAACAGCTGTCCTCAAACTCTAGCTTCAAGGGTTCTTTTCAGTCTCCTACAACTCCCTTTGGCCTGACCACTTTGGTTCAAGTTCTCAGTGTTCACCCACCCATGGGAACTATGTTTGCATCTTAAGGAAGTCTGCTCTACCTGTCAGAGCATTTCCCTCGTCATGTATCTCTCAATCTGCTCCCATCATGGGATCCAGCTCCTGAGACTCCAGCCTAGTTTAGAATTCTGTTCACTAACCACCCCAGCCTCCAGCATCACCTGAGAACTAGACTGGAGCTGCTATTCCCAAGAAGTTGAGGATTTCAAGAACTCTCCTATGAACTAATGCTGTGATGCACACACAGCAGCATGTCTGAAGCCAAAATAGCTCAACTCACTCACCTCCATCTGGTTCAGTGGATTGTAGAGGACCTGCACATTTTATTAAGCATGAATAAAGAATGTGCTTGAAACTTTTAATGCCAAGTTTCCTCGCCTTACTTATTCTAACCTTTTCCTCCTCACCTAGTCTAATCTTTGCCCAGTGGCCACTGATGGCTAGTGTTTCATTCCAGAGCTACCCTTTCCACAGCTATTCTAATAGTGCCCTCCAGTGACAGATAATTCAAATGCCATTAAAGAATCATACCATAAACGGTCAGCTAATTCAGTACCTACCCAGTGCCTAGGAACTCCCTGAGATATTCACCTTTGACCTGAATACTTTCTTGTTCTCAGTCTTGCACAGATATATAGATACATGAGATAAGAGTCAGACAGCAAAGAACTAATCGGACTTTTTCCAACCGGGAAGTCCACTGATCAAAGACCAGAAGTCTGTCAGATAGTACTGAGTAAACCATATCATCAGTAATGTCATTACCATTAGCCACAGACATTGATAAGGGAGAAAGCGGAAGGCCTGTAGCTCCACCTGTCATGTAGTTATGGCTTCTCATAGAGAATCTAAAAGAAAATGGTCTAGTTCTAAGGTCTCAGTTCTGGAATGCACTTAAATATGAGCTCCTTAATACCACTTCCTTTATTATTAAACCGTTTGAAGATAAAAACAAAAAGACACTGGGTTCACACTTTCTAGGCTAAGTTCTATTAACAACTTTGGGGTGGAGGAAACAGCTCTATAGAGTAGACAGCCAGGATATCCAACTCTAGCTCTACAGAGGAACCCTCTGCTCTCTCATCACCATGTCATGAAGCTTAGTGAAAGGATAGCGGGGACATGCATTCATGTGAAAATAATTTTGGGCTCAAGTGTGCTGAACAGCTTTATAGACTAAATTATCATGTATGTGCAGTTCCTCACAAAACCCATGAGGGCAAATATTGCCAATGGCCCCATTTTTGTTCCCCATCCTATTTGTCACCTCTACGTCCTGAATCCAGATAAATATACCATCTATGGAGAAGATGTATCAGACAAGGAAGTAAAAAGCTCCTTTGGTGATTATGATACATAGTCAGATTTGGGAAGCAAAGCAAGTTACCCTCAAATACATTCTCACTGTTTGGAATCCCACGATGTTTATGGAATCCCACGATGTTTATGTGTTATAGTTTAGTCTCTGTAAGTGAATTTGTGTTGTTTCCAATTTTTCAATATAGAAAAACCCTACAATTCAGTGAATGACTTAGAATTGAATTTCTTTTTTTCTTTTGGGTAAATTATTGATCAAAGGACATGGGCAATTTTAACCCTTTTTAGACAATATTTAATTGTTTTGTGGGAAGACTAAATCCTCTAACAGTGCCACCAGCAATGAATGTACTCCCTAACTTCCTATCACCATTGGTTTTTATCATGATCATTAAATTTTGTGAGTAATGGTTATGTAACAAGACAGTCAAACTGCTCTAATTCGCATTGCTATGATAGCCCTGCAAGCCCCTACATGATAGAAGCCTTCTGAATAGCCTCAGATACCCACATCTAGGCAAGATACTTCAAGCTAACTATCACCTCGCTTAGTAGATGTATTTATGTAGCCTTCTGATAATAGAGGTTATTCTTTTCTAGGACAAAGGTATTCAATGAATATGCAATGAATTTGAAAATTCTAAAGGGATTTGTTTTGGGTATATTGGGAATTTCCTTATGTCAACATTCTTTTTTACTATGATAGCAAATTAGGCAAAATCAAACACATTGGTTATCTTTCAACTTTTGTGATCTCTGATGAATAGCTAGAAGGCTTTTTTAAGTGCAAATTTAGGCAATTTTTAGAGAGCTGAGTGGGTTTAATAAATCTATTTAAAGCTATTTTTATGATTCCACTAGTGCAAGCAATAAATGAGACCAGGGTAGAGTTATAACATGCAGGAATCTTGTTTATGCCTTTGGCTGCCACTAAAATCTGAAGGGAACACAAGAGTGTAGTCCCAGGGTCTTTTCATAAGGAACAAAATTATGAAAAATTTCAGGGTCATATACCCATGGTTGTGAATCTTTGGTAATGGGCTGGGGCAGGCCTGAAACAGTCCCTAAGAATATAAACACTTTCTATTCTCTCTCCTGTTATTATTACAAAGAAAATGGAATAAGAAATATCCATTAAACAGATATCCCCAAAGTTTGCATATAAATAAATTTCAATGCAATACCACAAGTACATCTTGCTTTGTTCTCTCCAAAGTTTTATCTATAAACAAACGAGAAAGTACATCACTCATAAATATGAGTGGGATAAAGAACTTGAAAGGATACCAGATACATTGAATGACAGATTCCAGATCCCAAAAGTTTCCATTTGGACCATAAATGGGGAAAATGAGGCCAGAGGTCAGGCATCTAGTTTGGGGGTGGGGGGGGAGGTATATGCAATGAACACTGGGAGGCAAATGATCCCAAGATACTTTCCTGCTGCATGCTAGCTGCAGGGCAGTCTCCGGTTTACTGATTTCAGTCATCCTTACTGAAAGCAAGCTCATGCTTCACACTCCTTTCACCTTGCCTTCTCTCAGGCACTGTTGGAAGTATCACAAGTTACTTTCTGTCTCCCTGAAGTGTAACAGCATCTTTTCTTATAGGCAAGTATGTAGTAAAGTTGGCTTTGCTCAAAGGGAGATAATGGCTTTTTCTCTTGACTTCTGGAAGGTAATTTATGTCATACTTGATAGGAATGTCTTTGTTTAGGTGAGGGTGGCCACCCTAGATTTTAGGGTGTGGCCAGCCACACCTAATAGTCTTAAAATGGGGGCTGGCTATAAGGTAAAGGCTTAGGGTCATTCCATATCAGTCAACCTGAAGACTTGAGTTCAATCATGTGAGCAAGCAATCAGTCATGCCTATATAATGATGCCCAAATAAAAACTATGGACTAAAGCCCAAGTGAGCTTTCCTGATTGGCAAAACTTCATTAGTGTGTCACATATTGAGGCAAAGAAGGTAATGGAAGCTTCTGAATAGTCTCTCAGACTTTATCCTGTATCTCTTCCTTTAGCTAAATTTTCCCCCAGCCTTAGTGAGATATAATTGACATATGACATTGTATAAACTAAAGGAGTACAACATGATTATTTGATATACATTTATATTACAAAATGATCACAATAAGGTTAATTAACACAACCATCACCTTATTTTCATTAGTCTTCATTTTATCTGTACCCTTTCCCTGTAATAAACCTTAACCATGAGTATAATAGACTTCAATAAGTTCTGTGAGACCTTCTAGAAAGTTCTCTAACCTGAGTGGTTTGGGGGACCTTCCAGATTTGTAGCTGGCATCAGAAGTGAGGGCAGTCTTGTGGACTGTGTCCTTAAACCTCACAGTTTGGCTAACTCTAGGTAGTAACATATACATGTCTGCTATGAAGTATGGCCTTCAACCTCAACTGTGTGCCTGTCCAAAGTGCTACTTTATACATGGGGGTCAACTTACCCTATTTTTGTGCAAAATCTAAGCTCACTGCACTGATATGTTGGCAATCTTCTTACTTAAGGGAAAACTAAAGGTTTTGTATTTGTTTTTTCTCTTCTGAAAAGATAAAAGTTCTTTGTGTTTTATGAAAGTTCCCTCAGATTTTTGAGGTTATTCTGTTTAATCATTAGGAACAGAACTGTAACTTCAGGTAAATCTCATCCTAGGTGCTAATTGCAGTTGGTCAGTAATCACGCTCACATGTATGAAAATATATGAAAAGTACTCTACAGTAATAAAACCCAGGCACTCCACTTCCTAGCTGCTGCTTCCTTCTCTCAATTTTTTCATCTTCCTGACCTATTGAAATAGTATTTTATCTCGTCCAACCTATGTTCTAGGTACCCCAGAGATTGTGTCGTCTATTAAATATTCTTTGCTAGAAGTTATGCCTGAGGTCAATTTCATCAGCTCTTATTTTAAAAATGGAAAATTGACCTTTTTAAATGAAAAGGCCTCCTATTGCTCAGCAGAATTTTTATATGTTTCCTTTATGTGTGTGGTTGTATTTAATTATTTTTATTTATGTAAAATGATCACCATTCATATCAGTCAGCTTCAGCTGCAGTACTACTAATGCTAAGAAGAAGAACAGGGAGGGGGAAGAATCATCTAAAATCTCAGAGAGTTATATTTATTTCTAGCTCTTGTTACATGTCCACCGTGATGGGTTTAGCTCTGCTTTATATCTTCTTTGGATACAGATTAAAAGAGCATACCCCTGCCCAGTTTGGGACTACCAGTTTCATGATAAATAGAAAAGATAGTGGGACCATGCAATGACTTGCTATGCCACTTCCATTCACATTCAGTGGGCCATACCTATTCACCAGGCTAAGCCTATTCATGGGATCAAACCCCAAAGTCCCATTCAATCATAGCCTCCTACTCAAAGTTCAAGATTTCATGATAATCTTTTCATTGGAACTAGTTGTTTCTTTTGTTGATCCAGAGACCTGTGACCTGGAAAAAGCAACTTATTTGTATCCTACACACCCAATATACAATGATGGTAAGAAGTCCAAAAAAGCACAGTAAACACTTCCTATCAGAAAGGAGAAGACTTACTGTAGTCATTGTTCATAGCAGTTCAAAACCCTCCTGGACAGATGTCAGAGAGCCTCGTACCTGGGCTGGGTAATGCCACTTGATTCGAAGCTTCCCATTGTAACCTGAAGTCCATTAGCCTTCTTGACCAGTATGGAGGTTCCTACAAAAATTAAAAATAGAACTACCATATGAGCAATCTTACTGTGAGATATGTATCCAAAGGGAATGAAATCACTCTCTCAAAGAGGTATCTGCACCCCCATGTTCATTGTAGCATTATTCAGGATAACCAAAATATCAAATGTTCAAATGTTCATTGACAGATAAGTGGTAGATAGAGGGGGAAAAATGTGGTATATACGAAGAATAATAAAAAAGAAAGAAATTTGTCATTTGCAACAACACGGATGAACCTGGAGAATGTTATGCTAAGTGAAAAGAGCCAGACACAGAAAGACAAATACCACATGATCTGACTTTTGTGTTGGAATCTTAAAAAAATTGAACTCTGAGAAGCAGAGAGTACAGTAGTGGTTACCAGAGGCTGAGGAGTGAGGGAAACAGGGAGATGTTAATCAATGGGTACAAAATACCAGATATGTAGGATGAATAAGTTCTGGTACAGCATGGTGACTGTAATTAAATAATGTATTGTATACTTGAAATTTTCTGAGAGTAGGTCTTAATTTTCTGAGAGCAGGGCGTGTGTGTGTGTGTGTGTGTGTATAATATATATATAATAAATATATGATAAAACAAAGGATCAGAAAGCCATATCCATGCTTAGGTCCTTATCAAAAGGCTGAATTTTAATCAGCCTATCAGTCTTTTTTATTCATAGTTGATTCTGTTTTATAGCCCAGGTTGAAAATCATCATTAATGGTCTGTTAAATTCAGCCATAGTAATCAGGAAGCACCACTGACACTCTGTTTCCCACATCTCTGCCTAAAGCCTTGAGGTCACTTGTATTCTATCTGTCTTCCTAGTTATTGTAGCAAACCCTGTATCGAATATCCTACCACTGCAGAACTAGGGCTCCATCTTTCTAGCTTCAATAACAAGTTCTTTATGATCCACTGCTCGCCTGAAAGCCAAGGCCAAATATCTTCAGTGTTTGTTACAGCAGGTCTCTGCTTGGTATAGCAAGAATTGACCCAGTCAGTTTAGGCAAGTCATACTATGGTAAAAAGTGATCCCAAATTCCCATTGGCTTACAATAACAGACATGGATTTCTTGTTCATCCTTTATGTCTATCATAGGTTAGCTTCAGTTCTGCTTCACAACACGTTTACTCCAGGACCCAGGCTGAAGGCAAGCCCACACGTCCAGGCCTCACGGCAAAAGGAAAAGAAAGGATGGCAGAACCATGCAAAGGCTCCTAAGCTGCTGATGGAAAGAGGTACTTGCCACTTCTGTTCATATTTCATTGTCCAAACAGTAACAAGATCTACTCTTGTATCAAAGAAAGATAACCTTCCTACAGGGAGAAACAGTAAATACCTTAAACAAAAGTAAATCTGACATACCATTATTCATAGATAATGCATTTTTATTTAATCATTGACTATGACAGTGACATATGAGAAGTGTTAGAGAATATAATAAAATATGCAACTATCCCTTTTTAATTACTAAGGACCTTCAAGTCACATCACCCTTGCTAGTAGGTAAACAAGTATAGAGGACATACACAGATAACTTAGTCTCTGACTCCAGTCTCATCCTCTTCCAATCTTGCTATAAGCATTTTTTATTATTGCATAACAAATCACCACAAACTTAAGCAACTCAAAATAATACCCATTTATTATCTCATGGTTCTATAGTTCAGAAGTTTGGGTGGGTCCAACTGGGTCCTCTGCTTAACATTTCACAGGTCAAAAATCAAGATGTTGGCCCGCTGAGCTCTTACCAGGAGACTCTGGAAGTAATCCGTTTCTAAGCTTATTCAAGTCGTTAGCAGAATCCAATTTTTTGTCGTTAAAGGACTGAGGTCAGCATTTCCTTGCTAGCTGTCGGTCAGGAATTCTCCTTCAGCTCTCTGGGGCTACCCACACTTTCTCACTTCCTCCCCTCCATCTTCAGCACGAGCAGCAGTGCTCGTGCAGTAAGTCCTGCACAGACTTCAAATCTTTCTGACTTTCTCTTCGGACGCCTGCTTTTAAAGACCTGTGTAATTAGATCAGGCCCACCTGGGTAGTAGCCCTGTCTTAAGGTCAATGGCGCCATATAACATAATGTAATGACAAGGATGATATCTCATTATATTCACAGGTTTCAGGGATTAAGGAAGGAATATTTGAAGGCCATTTTAGAAAACTTACCTACCACAACATCCTTTCACAGACTTAAAACATGCAAAATGGACTGTAAAATGATTGCTTATATTGAATCAATGACCTTTCATGTCTCACTAAAGCTAGTGAGATAAAATCCAGATTATTTTCCCTGTTTTAGAGAGGCCTTCACATACTATTTGGCGCCTACCACACAACTTAACCTCTCACTAACTTCCAAAATGAACTCTTCATTCTCTTTTGCAGATTCATGTTGGTTATTTCTACCTTTATTATTTTGTGAAGGTGTTACTTCGTACATGTGATATTCTCCCACCTCCTCTCTACCTGTCCAGGTTGTCTGATTCCTTTAAATTAAAACATAAATTTTATATTACTCATTAATTCAACATACGTTTATTGAATATATAGTAAATGTCAGGCACTGTTCCAGGCTTAAAGGATGCCTACTAACCAATGGAGATAAGGCCCTTGCCCTTGTGGAGCTTATATTCTAAGGAGGAGAGACTAAAGCCTTCTCTAATTACAAAACTGTGGCAAATCTTTCCCTATCAGGTTGAAGTGTTTATTAACTGTGGCACTTATCTGATGCATTTCATACCATGTATTATATCATATACATGTTTCCATGCCTCTACCCTGTCCACACAATGAGATCCTGACCTCCAGCCGGATATGTATAGCATAATATCCATAACTCCTAGCATTCTGCATTGAGGATTGAAGATTTACTTGTTGAATGATCAATTCCTATAGTTGAGTTTGGTCAAATATTGAATAATTTTTTTCTCCAAGAAGCACAACTTTAATCTCTCTTTGCAAATATGGGGTTCTTTGGGGAGGTGGAGGGATGCAAGAAAGCAGAATATTGACTAGAGGACAAACCGTGTCAGGAAGAAAAGTAGAACTTGGATCCGTTTTCTAAAATATCCATAACCTGTAGAATCCTCTCCTGAATCGTTGAAAATTATGTCTGATCCCTGTGACAGAAGAAGTTCAAAATTAAATGTTAGGCTACAATTTTGTTACCGCTGCTGGTGAGTTATCTGGCAGAGCATCTGTAAGAAGACATTCTTACGGGATGGGAAAGTGGAACTGCTATTTAATATGTGAATAAGAAATGGCGTTTGCTTTATCATTGAATCCAGAATATTTTGAAATTGGGGAGCATTGCTCCTCTGCATAAACTTCAAGATGGCAAACTGAGATCAAGCCAAGACCATAAAAGAATAGAAGACAAAAACAAGAATTTTTAAAAGGTGTAAACCCACCACAACAACATAAAAAGAAAACAAGAAAGGGAACATTAGCTGAAATTGGATTTGAACAACTTTTTGGAAGGTGGATATTGGAACATTAACTAATGAAGCAGATAGAAAAATGCTGTAACATCAAAAAGTTGTGAAGAGTATGTAGCAAAGAAAGCATCTATTCAACCAACAATTCCTAGAAAGATTATCTTGACCGTAATACAATGTAGAGCAGGAGGGAAAAGTGGGACTAAGAAGATTAATTTACATTCCGTCGAACATGTAGAAAACTTCCTTTCCACAATTTTTAATCTCTGCTCACCAGATATAATAGATACTAAAAATCAGGGGTATTGGTCTATAGGCAGGCATTTACCCCCATCAAGAAAAAGGGGTGGAAGCAGAGTTCTTTTGAAAGAAAGAACTTTAATTAAGAAATTAATGAAGTGTTTAGGGAGAACTTCATTATTAAAATTAAATGGCTGAGAATCAACAGACTTTTGCAGGAAAAAAATGTATGGCATAAAAAAGAAGGACCAAAACAAACAAAAGAGGAGGAGATGACTCTCGAGTAAATAGAGATAAATCAAGGAAGAAAAAAGTAATTTAAAATATTATAATTAGTATTCTAAGGAATAGCCCAGACAACATGATATCTATAAATCATGAACAGGCTACTGTGAAAAAAACAACAATAAAAGAAGCCAGAAAGAGCTCCTGGGAAATTACAAAATAATATTAACAAAATAAAAATTTCAATAGTCAAGTTGGGAAATAAAATTAGGAAAACCCCGCCAAGAATGGAAAGAAATGAAAAAATATAAGAGTAAATATAAAGACATACCAAAGCACAAATATCAGTATCTGTACCCAAGTAATAGGATTTTCAAAAACAGATTACAGAGAACCTAGAGTAGAAAAACAAATTACTAAATAAATAATCGATCATAATTTCTCAATGCTGAATTCCGACGTCTTCAAGATGAAATGAAGGCACCAGCACAGGAAATAAAGATCCACATCCAGGTCCATTGTTGCAAGATTTGAAAACACAAGCAATAAAAAATCCTAAAAACATGAAGAATGAGACACAAAGGCATTTTGTTACTTGTGTAAAAGTCTTCAGGGTGAAGGGTGGCAGAATGTGCTAACCCAAAATATGCCAGTTTGTCATGTGGAGCTGAAGACAATTAAGACAGAACAGACTCAAGAAAAGCTTTTTACCTCCCCTCTTAACTGCCTAAAAGAATTTAGAAAGGAGGCCTACATCAGGAAGAGAGCCATTACCTGAGATAACTTTTCCTCTGAGAAACTTACCTGCATGGCACTGCAAAATTTGTTTACCAAACGTTTCCTCTTCTCATCTTCCAGTAAAGTGCCTCCCTCCCCTCTGAAGCCCCAGACCCTTGTAACTTTCCTTAGCTCAGGATGGTATATAAGTCTCAATTGCCTGGCTGCCTAACTTTGTGACACTCCCGTATGTATGAAGTTTAATTTTCTCCCGTTCATCTGTCTTATGTCAATTTAATTATTAGACCAGCCACAGAACCTAGAAGGGAAGAAGGGAAAATTCTTCCTTCCCTACAGTCTGGCAACCTTTTTTTTTTTTTTTTAAGATTTTATTTATTTATTTGACAGAGAGAGAGACAGCCAGAGAGAGAGGGAACACAAGCAGGGGGAGTGGGAGAGGAAGAAGCGGGCTCCCAGTGGAGGAGCCTGATGCGGGGCTCGCCTGAGCCAAAGGCAGACACTTAAGCTTAATGACTGAGCCACCCAGGCGCCCCTACAGTCTGGCAACCTTAAAGGGATTTCCAGTGGCTGGGTATTACTTGCTATGGGGCTGATAAATTTCTAATCTTGATTATTGCAGTAAGTTTCACAGGCCCATATAAATATCAAAACTTATACCATTATACATACTATTCACATGCAGTCTACTGTATTTCAGTAACACCTCAACAAACCATTTCATTCAGTGACACCGCAACAAACCATTTCATACATACACACCACACATTTTTTTAAAGCCTGATGTTATGGGCTGAATTGTATCCTCCCCAAATTCATATGTTGAAGTTCTAACCCCCAGAACCTCAAAATGTGACTGTATTTGGGGGTAAGGTCTTAAAAGAAATAATCAAATTACATTGAGGTCTTTAGGGTGGGGCCTAATCTGACTGGTATTTCTATACAAAGAGGGGATTAGGACACAGTTATAAGAAGGGAAGACTACGCGAAGGCACAGGGAAAAGATAGCCATCTATACGCTCAAGAGAAGAGGTCTCAAAAGAAATATTCTACCCTGCCAACACCTTGATCTTAAACTACTAGTCTCAAAACCGTGAGAAAATTAATTTTTGTTGTTTAAGCCACGTGGTCCATGGTACTTTGTTATGGCAGCCCTAGCAAATGAATCCATCTGGTTGGACATTATTCCACAATATATAAAAAACACACAGTCTCCATGTGCTGTATTATTTATTTTCTATCTAAATGATTTCCTTTGCTTTTTTTTTACAATAATTATGTGTTTCTGTTATAATTATAAAAATAATCATAAAGTGTTATATGGAACCATTCATGTAATTCAATCTGAAAATCCTAACAACAAAGAAGCCATGAAGGAAGAATGTCCCGTTTTCTTATTGTAAAAGAAGTATGTTTCTAGTATAGGAGAAAACATGGTAATTTTAAAACGACAACTTAAAGAAAATTGCAAGTATACTTTTGAAATCTTTCTATAAATATTCAAGAGGAAGCCTGCCGACTCTAAACTGCTGATACTGCTGTTTCAAAGATGCCTGCAACACAGGAAGGACTCAGTGGAACTATAAACGAGCTGTTCATTAAAGATACCTATGTAAATTACAAGACAAAAGGTAATATTCAATATACAATGTTCCTATTTTTTTCAGAAAGCTTTGCAAAATGAGTTTTAAGTTGGCAGTGATTACCAGCAGTGTTTTTGTTAGGAACTTCACACGGCTTTCTTTTATTCCTAATTACTTTTGTAACTACCAACACTTATTCAATTAGATATGTTAATAGTCCCTGGATTTCTGTACACCTGTTTCTTCCAGCTGTCTGCAAGGCTGGTTCTTCGACATCTGTATGGAATTGGTAGCTCCATTTCCTACCATTAAAATCACAGGAAAACAAGTCCTAGGATCAGTATGGGGCAAAAGAGCATAAAATAAAGACAAAAGGCAGTTAAGCGTGAATATTCTTGCAATGAAATCAGTGTTATAAGGATAAATTCTAGGATACACAATAATTACCAGAAGGTCTCCTGTGCTTTCATAGATAGAAAGGAAGTTTCCCCTACTTTATAAACCCTCTGGTGCTTGGGTTGTATTTACAACTACATACATATATAAGGTCCAGCTTGTAGTGTAGTTTTGGCTATAAAAATTAAATACTTAAAAATTGAGTCATTTATAATAGGCTAAGGTATCTATCTAAAAATGCTTTCCAGAGTATGCTTTCCCCCTTAGACAGAAAATACATACTATGTACTTTCTCTGCACCATAATTTAGGATATAGGGTCTTTAGAGAAGTAATTAAATTAAAATGAGGTCATTTGGGTAGGGCCTAATCCACATGACTGGTGTCTTTATAAGAAGAGAAGATTAAGACAGACATGCATATACAGGCAGGAAAAACCACTTGAAGACATAGGGAAAGTTTCCTAAATTCAGAGAGTACAGGAGTAAGGACAATTCCCCTGGCCTCATGGAGCTTAAAAAGGAGTGGGAGGGACTAATAAATTCAGATGAATTGAATGTTACGAAGATGATATGATAAAATTACAGGGAGAAAGAAACTGGTTTGTACAGGAGAAATGCTATTTCTGTAGGGCGGTTAGTCTTTTCAAAGAGGTAGTATTGAAACGAGGTAAAATCTTTAACTTATACAACCAAGAAAGATGAAGGAAATAATTATTTTACCAAATGTTGGTGAGACTCCTGGGTAATGGGCACCATAAATCGAACCAATCTGTATTAAGAGAATGTAGGCGTAACACATTTTAAATGTACATAAATTAACCTACAATTATATCTGTAGGATTTTACCTGAAGTGTTTACACCAAGAGTTTATTCTAAGGTTGTTCATTGTGCAATTGTCTATAGTCATAAAAATTTGAAGAAAACTGAGTTTCAACTTCAGAACACTCGTTAAACAAATAGAGCGCATCAGCAAAATAGAATATCCTGCTGTACTGTTTCTGGTGCAAAGGGGCAAACCCTCCTCTCCCTTTCGACTCTTTCATGATAGTAAGGGAATGTTTAAAAGGTTTAAAGCTACCAGTAGGAAGAGAGAACAGCCAGCAATAAACAATGGGAGGTAAATGGAAGAAGCTCGGTAGATGAGGCATGTCAAAGAAAGCCACAGTCTGGAAGTCAGGCACTATGAGCATCAGTAAAGGAGGAAGTTGATCCCCCCAGCAAGTACAACATGTATGGCAAAAGTTCGAAGAAACAGTGAAAAGGGCTACAAATGGTAGTAGATGAAGTCTGTGTAGAGAAATTCATGACACAATGTGCCCCCCTCCTTTGCCGGCCTCTAGTGTCCTGAAGCCTTATGCTCCACCCCAAACAAACAACACCTAGAAAAACGGAGGCAGTTGAGGCTTATGGTTGGCGCCACAAGACAAACAGCTCCTCAGTCTATTATCTAGAAGTACCCTAACCTAATAGCCAGTTCTGGCCCTTAGCCCAAAGAAAACCCGGCAGTCAATAAACCATGACTAGCAGCATAGATCATGCAGTCAGACTTACTCTCACCTAATTTTAAATATAAGCTAATGAGACATTTACAGAAAGGCTGCAGGATGCAAGGGAAATACCAAGATTTGAAAAGAAAAAATAACCTTTGGAAAAAGTAAGAGAAATAAGAAATTACAAAGAAAGAAACACTTTCAAGTTAGAGTCCCTCAACAACATTGGAGATATCACGTCTCTAAAATAAAACGCTACATTATAAAAGCAAAAGCAAGTCAGAGAATAAGAATGAATTTCTTAGAAATTCAAGATTTGGATTTGGAGAAGAGAACCATGTAAACATATTTCTACTGCCCTGCCATCCCAGTTCCAATCTATCTATCAGCCTCTTGCAGAAAATGCCAGACGAGCCTGGAGATTATAAATAAGGTCTTGGGCTCTGCTGGGGTCTAGATGGAGAGAACAGACCTGCAGCCTATTCCCTGCAGGATGGAGATGAGCCTGGGTGGCACCAAAAAGCCGAGGGACATGAAGTATGACACCTGGTAACCTGAAGAGATGTTGGTCCTCTGCCAGCCAGATCCCTGAGAGGAAGGGAAATTCCTGAGGAATAACATGGAGACTAAACAAATTATGACCCTGGCCATGAGGCCGGTAAAGTTCTATCTAGCCCAGTGCTTCTCCAAATTAGAAACATCTGGGGAGCTTGTAAAAAATCCCATTGCCCAGGCCACATGGCCTACCAATTAAATCAGAAACTCTGGGGGTGGGATAGAGTCATTAGTATTTTTGAGGTTCACTACGTGATCCCAAAGCACAGCCAAGTCTGAGAACCAGCGCTCTAGCTACTGGCAGCAACAGCAGTAAGAACACCTGGGAATTTGTTAGAAATGGTGAATCAGGTCTTACTCCAGACCTCTGGAACCAGCATCTGCATTTCAACAATATGCCCAAAGGATTCCATTTGCGCGAAAGAGTAAAAAAGTTCTGCCTCTAGCCTAAGGACTAGAAACCCAGACCAAATAAACCAAGGACTAGGCATTGCTACTCAGTGCTAACTGGGAATACTCCTAAGGTAATTCCCATGTGTACACACGTTGAAGACCCTGGGCCTAGACACTGTAACTGAGGAGAAAAGAGCAGCAGCAAAGTTTCTCCCTTGGAAGCCAAATGGGAAAAGGACAGATTATCAGCTGCTATTTCATTGCATTGGCCCTCAGGGAATGAGATTGCTACAGTTCCCATCTCCACATAAGGTAGACCCCACGCAAGACAGGCAAGCAGCCCCATGCCCAAAAGATGAGACATGAGCAGATGAAGAAAAAAAGATACATCTTTAAAGCTTCAGCCAAGCAGAACACCCAGAATAGGCAGCTTCTAGACAAAAAAAAAAAAAAGTATTAAAAACACATAAGGAGATTCAATGACAGTACAAAATAAAAATATTTTTATCAACAAAAAAACATTTTAATGTTAAATTTTAATAGATTAATTAAAGGTGATATCAGCTGTTGAAATATACGTCCTTGATTTTTCATCTTTTAAGTAATCTCTGTGCCCAACGTGGTAGATCAAGTCACATGCTCTACCGACTGAGCCAGCCAGGTTCCCCAAAATATGTGTCCTTGAATATAAATCTTAAGTATACAAAGTATAAGTGTCTCACAAAGAGATGGATCTCATGAGGTTAGATGATGTTTTGGGTTGAATTGTGTCCTCCAGAAAGATGTTGAAGTCGCAAACCCACACCTGTGAATGTGACCTTACTGAGAAATAGGGTTTTTGTAGGTGGAAACAAGTTAAAACGGGGTCATACCAAATTAGGGCGGGCTGTAACTCCAGTGACTTGATGTCCTTGAAAGGAATGAGATATATGAAGACACAGAGGAGGCCCAAGGAAGAAGGCCATGTGAATAAGGAGACAAATTGAAGGTAGACTGCCACAAGCCCCAAAACATCAAAGATTGCTGGGAACCACCAGAAGCTAGAAGAGGCAAGAAGCAATTCTTCTCTAGAGATTGAAAACAGAGCATGGCCTTACTGGCACCCGGATTTTGGATTCTAGGTTCCAGATCTGTTAGAGAATACATTGCCATTGTTTTAAGCCACCCTATTTGTGGTACTTTCTTACAGCAGTCCTTGGAAACTGATACAGATAACCAATCCAGATCTAACATATACATGGAAGGACAAAATAGCAACTAACAGACAATTTTATGTCCCTGAGTTTAAGAAATTTTTGAAGCTTCAGATTGAAAGATATCACTGAATTCTATACTGACTATAAAAAAAAAAACATGCACCTAGATATATATCCTGGTAAAAAAATTCTGTCTCCAAAGATAAACCCCCTACCCTCTTGCACAAAACAGGAGAAATTTCTAAAAAAGAAAAAAGAAGGCATTGGACTTCTCATCTGAAAAACTAGAAGCCAGAATTTAGTGAACTCATGTCTATAGACTTTTGAAAGAAAAGACTGCGACGTAAGAATTTTATACTTAGGTACACTATAAATTTCATCACCTGCATAAATGCAAAATGCAGAAATAAAGAAGCATATGTGAGGTATCATATCTGAAGAAAATAATAGAGAATGGATTATAAAAGAACTGCCAATGAGTCAGAATACAGACTTCAAAATAAAGATGGAAACAAGACTACAATGGTATACAATCGATGTTATAAATGTATAGTTAAATCTAAATGAAAAATGATAGAGTGGGAAATAGGTAAGTACAAAACAGGTTATGATTTAAAATAGAATGTGGGGGCACCTGGGTGGCTCAGATGGTTAAATTTTAATAGATTAGGTCTTGATGTCAGGGTGATGAGTTCAAGCCATGTGTTGGGCTACACCCTGGGCGTGGAGCTTACTTTTTTAAAACAGTGAAATAATAAAATAAAATAAAATAAAATAAAATAAAATAAAATAAAATAAAATAAAATAAATAAAATAAAATATAGCTTGTGAACCTTACTGGTACTTTGTACACATCTGTAAGGCCACCTGTTTAGACATAATTTTTGGCTGAAATGGGTTCAAAGCTAATAACTGATTTTTATATATCCCCCACCCCATACTTGTAAGCTCATATTTTTATTTGCCTATTGATTAGAGTATCTTCAGAAGCTTTTTGTTTGCTTGTTTCTTTCCACTCTCATGGTTATCAAGTGATCACTTTCTATTGCTTTTACATTGAAGAAAAACTCTTCCTGTAAAAGAAATTTTTGACTTGTTTCAAAATCTTGTTCTACTCTTTCTAACATCTTTTGTGACTGAGAAGCAACCATAAGTTTGTTCTCCCTTTAGAAAATATGTTTCTGCCCCTTTTACAAACTTATACAGTCCTTTTGAGTTTTTTAAATACAGTAACCTCATCAGAAGAGATCTCAGTGTTGGTTGCTTTTCATTAATTTTGCCTGACGCATGGAGAGCCCTGCAAGTAGACAGATTAAGATCTACACTCAATTCAGGAAATTTCTTTTATATTTAATTTCTACTGTTTTATTCTTTTTCATTTCTTCTGCTCTATTCTATTTCCTTCCCTAGGAACACAAATTATAGGTATATTGAATCACCATTATCTTATTCTTCACTTTAATCTTTTTTATTATAACTTTTATAAAACTCTTATAGCTTTTCTTCGGTTGGTGTTTTAGGTAATTTTCTCAACTATGTCTTAATGATCCCATTTTCTGCAATGATGATTTTTCTCTTTACTACTTGGAATGCTTTAGTAGTATTATTACTTTTATTAAATCTATTTATTTAATGCCTTAACAAGAATCTCTGTGGCTCATTATTTAATATAACATTCATGTTCATTTCAGACCCCATGTTATCCTTAATATTAGTCCAAAATAGATAGCACCTAAAATTTGATTTTGTTTGCTTGGGTAAGTCTTTAAAAATACACCCTTCAACTGAATTTTTCACAGTGTTTTAGGATGTGTTAATTCCATTGTTTATCATAGTATAAGGGTTGTCAGTTTAGTATAATGGATTGAGAGCAGTTGACTCAAGTTTCTTAATTTTTTCCTAACATCTTAAAAAAATATACTCCTGGAAAGTAAGCTAGAAGATGATCCTGTAGGTTAATGTTATCACCTCAGATCATTCAGTGGTTTAAAGAGTGTGGGAAAGAAGTTAACATTATAGGAAGTTGTAGCCAAAGTATGCTTTGCTGGAAAGCACTTTCTCTACATCTGTTGAAATCCATTACATGGAGGCCAACTCAGCTAGGTTTGGAGAAATATTTTCCCATTGTGGAGGGCACTTGGTACTCTTCCACTCCTAACTCAGCTGGCCATATAGGCAAGACCTTGTGCCTGGGGTTTGGGGGAACCCATCAGATTTCCATCTATCTTTCTTTCTATCTTTTTTCTATTTTCTTCTTAATTAATACTTTTACTGCTACTGATGTAAAAATGTCAAATGACTGTAAGTAGATATTCCCCTATCCTTCCAATGACTCATCCTTATTTCCAAACTTCTTTGATCTGAATTAGTGGATGTGGTAGCAGATAGGCTCTAAATAGGGCCCTTGATGGTCCCTATCTCCTGGTATTTTTGCCCCAGTGTAATCCTCTCCCCTGGACTTTGAGTAGAATCTATGACTTGCTTCTAATAGACAACAACAAAAATGAAGGCATGTCATGCATGTGACAAGAAACTGACTAGTAGTCAACAAAGAGCTGAGGCCCTCAGTCTAACAGTCTGCAAGGAACTGAATATTGCTACAACAACTTGAGGTTAGAAATGGATCCTCGCCCAGTTGAGCCTCAGGTGAGACCCCAGAACAAGACAAAACATTGATTCATGTTCGTCTGGAAGCAGAAGACCCAGGTGAGCCATGCTTAGATTCCTGGCCCACAGAATATGCATTGTTTTAAGTCTCTACATTTGTGATAACTCATCTTGCAACAGTAGAAAATACTATAGTGGGTTTCCTTCTCAAATCAGAACGTTGCTACTGGAAAAACATTTCAGAGAAAAGCAAATAATTTTGACTGAACCACTGTTACATGGGAATATAATAGATCTATGTCAAGGGGAAAAAACTCCAAAATGGATTTTCTCAATCCTTCCCATTGCCTATTCAAACCTCCATGCCTATATGCTCCCAATTAGGAGATATTGGTAGAATTTTCCAGAAATTTTTCCACCTGCTTTCCACAATGAAATCATAAGCTATCTTTGAAACATCTAGTTCCCTAGAAGCAGAGACACAGAAGGGGATTATAAAGTGTTTTATTGTGTGTTGTCAGGAGGAGAATGAAGAAAGCGGGAGAGGGAAAGGAAAACAGCTAAGCAAGGTATGGTCTTTCAGCTGGAGACTAACTTTAATTTTATTCCCTTAGGCACCTTTAGAGCAAAAACTGCGCTTCAGAATTTATTCCATCTTTAGGAACGGGCTCGGTCTTTTTTTTTTTTTTAAGGTTTTTATTTATTTACTTGAGAGTGAGAGGGAGTAGGGAGAGAGAGAGAGAGAGAAGGAGTGGAGGGGAAGGATAGAGAGAGAGAAGCAGGCTCCCCACTGAGCAGGGAGCCCAAAATGGGGCTCGAACCCAGGACCCTGGGATCATGACCTGAGCCCAATGCAGATGCTTAACCAACTGAGCCACCCAGGCACCCCAAGAGGCCCAGTATTTTGTCCCCTGTAGTGATTAGTCATTGGTTACTGGCTATCCTGAAGGGGTCTGGGCGGATTTGAATGGAGAGGATGAGTGCTTAGCAGCCAACACTCACAGCACCTGGAGGAAAGTTCCACATACTCAGTGAAGGGCAGAGAGCCGACAGCACCCACCAAAAAAGGTAAGTCGTGTTCTGCTTCTTGGCATCATCTTTGTAAGTGTTCTAAACTATGTTATATACTCTGGTTTCTCTTCAGTTCATATAAATCTTTCGCCTTTTAAACTATGTTATATCTTACAAACAGTCTTAAAATGTTTGTAATTGGCAATATATTTAATTTCAGTACTGCAGGCATTTTCTTCCCTGTCTTTTTTTTTATTCAATTAATATGTGAAAGTTTATAAATTTGCTTTTACCCCACTATCTTTCCCAAACGTTTCAAGCTTTGTGAAAATGAGGCAAACCCATGTGGTGAGTTATTTATGCATTCTTCCCTGGTAATACTCTGAATTAGCCAAATCTGTAGTTTACATTAAGGACCTGTTGACCATTTCTTCCCCTCCCCCACCCCCCACCCCCATGTAAAATCTGTCAAACAGAGCTTGTGAGTGAGATATTCAGGCTTTTGCTTCCAGATAAAAAATAACCACTGTCTCGCACAGATTGTGTGTTTGCTGGCCCCGTTTCCAACTGAGTCTGGGGCACGGTGTCTGAAAAACAGCCCCCACGGCCCGGGTTACCCTCCCACAGTGCCGCTGGGGTGGCTGGCAAGGTTTTTCCCGTCACAGCTGGTATTATCCTGAGTTACTCAGCCAGAGGAAAATTGCTTCCTAATGGAACCCTAAGTCCTCCATTCAATTTTTCCTCAAGGTCTGAAGAGAGCAATCCCAAGAATTCATGCTAAGCAGGGCCTCTTCAAAAATTATGGTCTGTGCTCATTTGAGAATCAGAAACTTTCAATTATATAGCCTCGCAGGATACATTTTAAGGAAAAACAAAAGACAGTTGTTTCTGCTCACTTGTTAAACACGAACCATTTTCTTCTCAGCTCCGTGACTTTTTTTTTTACTTTATCCCTTTTATGCAAATAAGCAGCCCATTTTCAATCTTCCTTGAAATAAGCAATGTAGGCTCTGTGTATGGGAAATCTGTAGTTCTAGAGTTTGCTTTAAAAATTATCTTTGGGAGCAACCTGAAGTTTTCTGACACTTCAGCGTTTCGTAAGTGCTTCCACACCCATTGTTCCGTTTCGAGTTTCGTCGCAAGCCTGCAAAGCAGATGGGTGTTATAAGCCCCAATTTACAGACTGGAATTCAGAGATCACCTAACTTCTTCAAATCGTGTTGCTAAGAACAAACAGAACTGAGACAAGAACCAGATTTTTTGACGTGAGTCAGATGCTGTTTCTCCTCTTCCATGCTGTCTTCTGTCAGCAATAGGCACTCTCAATTTCTTTCTTGATCCTGGGATGCTTGCTTTATTATTATTTTTCACTCAGGGATTCCACGAACACACAACAGGACTTAGCAACGCCCCATTTAGTGTCATTCAATATTAGCATTCCCTTTATGGATTTCCACATTCTCTAATGAGGAGCCTGACTTAATTGCCTAATCCAGACATGTTATTTTACCAGCGTGACTCCAACATGGACTGGTGAGTCCCGAAACTGGCGCATTATTACAGTTTATTTGAATTTTATTGTATCACCCTTATGCCTTATTTCTATCACATTTCAAAGCAATCCTTAGCATGCGTAATATCACTTAAATAAGACATAGTGCTGCAAAATGAGTTCTCTAAATATCCCCTGTGCAACCACAGGAGGCTCCTTCCAAACCAAAAAGCTGTGAATCTTATCTGTGGTTCTGTTGTAAATTTTGATCTGGAGGCATGTTTAATAGCTTTTCAGTGACTATTGTAAAGGGAGTATTTACTCGAAATGATGTCTGCTTATATTATTTCTTTGCCAAATTGCTCCCAGCAACTAGAAAATCTGCTTGTACCTCTCCATCAGTATCCTCCCTGGAAAGGAGACATTTTCTGTTTGTATACTGCCTGAAGTATTTGATTTTTCTTGATGATCTTTAAAGTTCAGCCAAAAGGACAAACAGCACATCCAATGATTCTCAATCTTTTCACCACTAAGGATACTTTCATTACTTCGCTCCTTGATTTGAAATATTTCACCTGCCAAACCTCACATTTACCGAGGAATTCTTTATTTTCCCATTTTTAGTAACATATACATAATGATAGCAAATGCACAGGGCACTTGATGTGCTGGGTGCTGTTCTAATGATTCACATAATTAACTTCTTTAACTTTTCTGACACTAGAGGAGATGGGTGCTATTATCTTCGGTTTACACATGCGGTACAGAAAAGTTAAGCAACTGACAGGAACTAGGAGCTGAGATTTGAGCACAGGCTTTTTAGCTCTGCAACCAATGCTCTTAACCTCTGCACGTGCTGTTTCCCATTTGTAGTATCTAATTAGTAGAGATCGGGGAAAGCGTGTGCCTCTTTTAATTTCAGAAAAAATGGAACCAAGGAAAACATGACTTCCCCAAATGGGCAGACACCCCAGGTAGAAAAACCATTCTCCCTGGAGTCAGGTTACTAGAATCCAAGGTCCCACCTCTCCCTTTGACAGCTTTATACTTATGAGGTCATCTTTTAAATTGCCAAGCCTCTAATTCTTAGAGTGAAAGTAAGGGTATGAAGATTTATCCTCTACCTTATTCATTACTTCAAAAAAAAAAAATCCTTCATGGCACAACCTACCATGTGCCAGGCACTGTTGCTAGACCTTGGCATGCAGATATGAATGGAGTGAAACTATTTCCCTGAAGGAATGCAGTGTCTAGAGTGGACGCACAGGAAAATAAACATATATATCCAATATGACAGGTTGATGCCGTAGGAGTTTTTTAATACTGCCAGAGTGGAAAGGAAGAAATGTGTCCCATTTCTCTAGAGTGAGCTGATGGGGAAGGAAATGTTAGGAAAGTATCATGGAAAAGATGATTCCTGAAATGAGTATTGAAATCAGACCAGGAATATTTCAGCTGGCATATAATGATGGGGATACAGGATATGTGAAAACATGAAGATACAAAAGGAAAAGATATGCTCTAATTTCAAGCACTTCTAAAAGTATAGAAGACACAACTCCTGGGCAGTTAGCAGGAGGGGAGATCGAATCATACATAGAGCTGGAAATGTAGGATGTGATTAACAGGACAAAGCGTTTTGTAAATTCCAAAGCATGATATAAATAGACAATAGGATTTGGGATCATCATTACTGAGGACGTGGGTCTGTACTGATGGCTCAACATTTTCCTGATTTGCAGGATACCAGAACATGCACAGCTCTGGATCCTAGAATGCAGGAGCTCTTTAAGGAGCTCTGAAAATTTATTCCTGAGCACTGATCCAGAAGCAAGAGATGTTGAAACCATGACCTTCTTAGCCCTTCTCATCCAGAATTTCAAACAAAATACTGTAGTTCTCGATTAGATGCTTTGCAGCTGGAGAAGCCAAACCTGTGCTTCTGAGAGAAGCTTAGAGAAATCACAGAGGCCTAAAGGATTCTAAACAAAGAATTCTGGCCATCCCGTTTCGGAGAGACATGAGGGCCAGAGACAGAGAGCCTGGATTATTCAGATAATTGCTTCAATTTTCTATTTCGCTTTGCTTTTGTAAATGAGGAAGGAAATGATGAGCAGAATAGTTTAACTTAGGTCTCCTGAAAACACATTTATTCTCCCTTCCCTCATTCACTCATTTTACTTTTGGAGAATTTCAGTAAAAAATCGGAATATGCATTGTCTAGGGGAAATTACACTGGCATAATAAGTCCATGAAATTTTCAATGGGGCACAGGTGGGAAGAAGACAGCTGTTGCCCATTTAGGCAAATGTGCATGTTTTTTAAGAGGAAATTATGTATAAATGACCAAAATAACAGCTTTCCTGAATAATTGAGATAATTGACACCATTGTCCTTATTACTTTGTTGGTGTAAGCAAAAGTTTTGTGGACTTTAAAGATGCTACTCTATTTCTTTTACCTTCACTTTCTCAGGTGTACAAGGAAGATGTTGCTAACTATATCTGTACAAAGCTCACATGGATTTGATCATTTCATTTGCAAGCAAATGAATAAAATCTTTTTTTAAGATTTTATTTATTTATTTGACAGAGAGAGAGAACAGCAGGGGAAGGAGCAGAGGAAGAGGGAGAAGCACACTCCCACTGAGCAGGGAACCCAATGTGGGGCTCAGTCCCAAGACCCCAGGATCATGACCTGAGCTAAAGGCCAATGCTTAACCGACTGAAGCCACCCACGCACCCAAAAATCTTAAGGAAATAATAGGTTGTTTTGTTACATGTGTAGTCTATGCTACCTTATGTCAAATATCAAAGTCAAATCAATGTTCATAGAGAAGAAATGACCTGCAAGTCACCAAATTAGGTTTTAGATAGCAAAAGAGAAGTCATACAGTATTATAACAGCTTCCAATTAAGTTAGGGATAAATGTGTAACAAGTTTGCAAGATTAACTGATACCTCAACTTGGATTTGGAGAAATATATAATTTTTAAACTAATTTGAAGTTAATCTAAAGCCCCAATCTGTTAGTAAAAATGATAATGATATTAACTTTTACTCCTATCCAATTTAAACTTTAATCTGAACCAATATTATAAATAGCCCATTTAGACAATTTTTAGTATTTTCCGAGTGAATATATTTAATTTCTCAGATAGTTTCGACTTCCTGGTTTCTCTCCCCAGGACGATGTCCAATCTACAGGGAAGAGGAATGATATGCCAAGGCTGGCAGTGGTGGGGAGAGGTGGCAAATGGGACCCCTGACCTCATGCTTGTCCTTGGACTTGCACTGGCTCTCATATTCTGACAGGGGCTCACCTTCTTGCATTTGCAGGCGCTGGTATAACTCTTAATCTGGATTCTTTCAATTCAATGGGCCTGTTATCTGTCACTGAATGAGTCAGCCTCACAGTGCCTCCTTCCGCCCCTCCAGCCCTGCAGCCCATGCTGGCCTTCTCCAGTGCCTCCCCTCTCCTGCCACACAGGCCCGTTGCCCCTCAGCTTCACATCAGGACCACACATGAACCTCAGAGGTGTCCCCAGCCCCACCTACACCTCACCAGCCTGACAACACTGTGCTCTTTGCTCCATGTTACTTTCAACTGTCTTAAACATTTCCTGATGCCTTAGCCTTGACATGAAAAGAAAATATCAGGAGACCTCTCTTTCCCAACATTTATGTATTAAACATGGAAAGATTCTAAATAGTAGCTAAAGGGGGTGCCTCAGTGGCTCAGTCATTAAGCATCTGCCTTCAGCTCAGGTCATGATCCCAGTATTCTGGGATCAAGCCCAGCATTGGGTTCCCTGCTCAGTAGGAAGCCTGCTTCTCCCTCTCATACTCCCCCTGCTTGTGTACCCTCTCTCGCTGTCTCTCTATGTAAAATAAATAAATAAAATCTTTAAAAAAAAATAGTAGTTAAAGGGTTTTCTGTTATGATCTGTTACCATAACAACAACAAAAAAAAAGTTCCAGAAGTCAAACATGCAACTGTAACTCTGTCCCTTCCTCCCTTCTAAGAGCAAGAGGTTATTTACCCACATTCATTTAATGCATTCAAATCATGTGTGACAGACACTGGTCTAGGCCTGGCATCTCAGTGACCAAAAGCAGCCAGGCCATCAGAGTGTTACCTCTCTCAGGGAGAAGACAGAGAAATAGATGCAGAGGACACAGAAATCTGCTGTGATAGAGGGAAGCACAGGGTACTGGAGAGCCCAGAGCTAGACTGGGGAGGCCAAGGAAGACTTGTCCGTGAGCCAGTGCGTGAGCTAGTCCCAAAAAAGAAACAGGAATGTCTAGAAAACAGCAGTAAAAACGTGGACTGTGTGAGAGCAAGCAGCACCGTAGAAGGACAGGGAGGTGGAGGGGAGTGTGGCTCATTAGCGGAACTGCCAGGTTGCGTGGTGTGGGCTCCCCTGCGCAGATTACACATTCATCTTTCCTGTCCTCTCCTGAGAGGCTTTGATTTTGACTTGATTTTCCCACAGCTATGAACAAAGGCTTAAATGCAAAGTAGAAATGAACAGGGTCATACGAAATGAAAAACTTGTAGATAGATACCTTTTGGAGATGAAAGCAAAAACATTTTACAATATTCCTTAAAAGCATATGATTTTGCTTCTAAAGATTTCAGGCTGCCTCTTGATTTCAAACAGCAGAATAACCGGCTGTTATTATTGGTTTCTTTTTTTTTTTTTTTTCTTTTGCCTGTCTAAAAGAATTTCCTTTAGTATTCTCCACCAATTACAGAGTAGTGGAAAGGTAAATAACACAGGAAAATTCCAGAATTTACAAATGCCATAGTAACAAGGCAGAATACCTAAAGAATGCATTGCTTAAACTATAGAATAATTAGAAAAGAATAGCAGTGAAGATTTTGTCTTTGTTCTATTTTTATGTAAATGAGGATTTTTTAAAATGTGCACATCCCACATTTATTTAGGCCACGTAGAAATAAATAAAATAAATTAAAGACAATGATGCCAGCATAGAGGAGGATTCCCAGTACAACACAAAAATATGTTGAGAGGATGATAAATCAGTAAGGGTTGAATATATTCCTAAGGTGAAATTCCTAGGAAATTATGCAAATTGGAATGATTTTCTTTATCATGGATGAAGTTTGCCTTTAAACTTAGAACTTCAAATGTTTTTGCAGCTCACCAGAACTACCAAGATTGACTATCTGTTCAATCTGGTTAAGAGAAAATATTTAGAGAAAAGGTGTACATATCCATTCAAAAATAATGTTCAATATCATTTTAGTCAAGGGAATTCCACCTGCTAGAATGGCATATAGAAAAGTTTAATTTGAAATCTTGAATCTTTCCCTGCCTTCTAAAAACAGCTTTCCTTTCGGTACACTAGTCAACCTCTATCTTCAAACCAGTAGATTTATCAAGTACTACTCATTCTTCTTACCTCATAATTAGCTGTGATTTCCTTCAGGGCTAAAGTTCTTAAGACATGCCTTCTAAGGGCCCCTGGGTGGCTCAGTCGATTAAGCGTCTGACTTCGGCTCAGGTCATGATCCTCGGGTCCTATGATCGAGCCCAGCAATGGGCTCGTCTGCTTGTCCCTCTCCCTCTGCCCCTACCCTCGCTTGTGCTCTGTCTCTCTCTCAAATAAATAAATAAAATCTTCAAAAAAGATAGAAGACATCCCTTATAACAGAATTAGCTTGGGGTATAGAGGGGGGAGAGGACATGGAGATCAAGCTGTTAGAGTGTGTTTATGGAGTCAGCTCCTTTCTAAATTCACGTGATTGTTCCAACTCCCTTACTCCAAAGGTCCCAGCATAGAATTTGCTCAGTGTTTCTGAAGGATTGCTGGGGCTACTGTCAAGAGATCACTTTACAAGAAGAACTTTGAAGTCTCCCTCATAAGCCTTTATCCTCACAACAATTGAATCTGGGAGTAACAGGCCAGTGATAGAAATTGGACAGAGAGGAGAGGAATCTAGGCCCAGAATAGTGCCTGTCCCTGAGATTATTTTCTGACCCAGACTTGATAGTCCAAAACATGAGTTTGGGGCAAAGGGCCAAAATAGAAGAACCAATATCCCTTACTCTCTAACACTGAAAATGAAAATTAGTGTCTGCATGATCGTGCTAGAGATTTCATTTGTTTGACAGGATAGAATGCTTCCTTTGCATCGACAGGCTCCGCATGACATTGGCACCCAATGTCGTCACCAGCAGTCACCACTGTAGGGCTGTGGAAGAAACGGGTAGTTGTTGGTTCAACACCTAGACTTAGCCTTTGCCTGAGTGCCAGAGCTGGGGTTCTCTTAGTTGAATTGACCTCAGTTTTCTCACCTCTAGTCCTTCATGGGTTTTTTTAAGGATATAACAGAACAGTTGGGGTGACTGAAGATATCATCACATTATTCCTTTCAGTGTGTCATTCCTTACCAAGATGTATATGGGAAATTTTTGCTTTGTAACTGGAGAATGGGGGAGTTTGCTCCAGAGAGAAGTGGTGAGAGGAGAACGACAAGGGAAGGAACAAGTCCCCTGCAGGCTCCTAGGCCTGTGTTTACTCTCTATTATTAGAAAGGTAGAGAACTGACATCCACACACCTATCTTTATGAGATTTTAGTCAAGAGGGATAGCCAGAATTGTACTCATCCATTCAAATGAGACTTTTGGAGACAAGGAGAGCTGCTCTGAGGGCACAGATTATACAGCGAGGTCACAGTCAAGGAGCAAATAGATCTGCTCCATCAGTTTTCATGGAACTCAGAACAAGTCTTTCCCCTCAGGATTGGATTATCTTAAGAGCAACTGGAGTGGGTGTCCTTAGCTGGTACACTGCGGTTCTCAGGGGAGGTAGCTGGCAACATTGTGGGTTCTCTGGGCCATAACATTAGTGGGTGACAGCTGTGAGGAAATGGAATACAGAATGAGAGGACAGACAGCATGTTTGCTGGATACAGTTGGCTACAACCAATTCATTGTAGGCACA
Organism: Ursus americanus; assembly: GCF_024610735.1. NCBI lineage: Eukaryota > Metazoa > Chordata > Mammalia > Carnivora > Ursidae > Ursus > Ursus americanus. The sequence goes on from NC_142144.1 coordinate 28,913,492, forward strand.
AAGACGTCCACCTACAGAAACTCTTGAAATAATTCCCGTCAGAAAGAAAAACTCTGTGTAAGAAGTTAGACTTTTTTCTCTACTCAGTCCTCCATGTCCAGCACTCCGTAACTACTTGTTGCGGAACACATTCAGGATGCTTTAGGGAAGCTGATTTCCAACAATTAGTTCAGTGAGCACTCGAGCTAGCATCCTTCGATCATTTAAATATTTGTGACATAACTTTATAGACCCAAAGTCGTGGGTGATATTTGTTTTGTGGGCAGAGCAGTTTAGGTCACTCTGTGAAAGAGGCTTTTCTCTTTGGAATAGAGCTGGGGGCATAGAGAGGCAATTAGGGCAAAGGGTGGGTGTGATTTCTGCAGTGGCAAATCCATTGAGTCTGGGCCCTGGTTCTGTCATTCATGTGTGGAAGGATGCTGCTGTGCTCTCCCGATTCCCTTCAGCTTCGCCGATCAGACAAGGCTGCCCACAGCCATGCGGACAGCCTCGGGGCCCTGTAGAATTGAGCTGTCCTTTGTGCATTTCTCAAACACCAAGACATGAGGTCTTTTTAAGGATATAACAGAACATTTGGGATGACTTGAAGATATCACATTTTTTCCTTTCAGTGTGTCATTCCTTACTAAGAAATTTTTACAGGAAATTTCTGCTTTGTAACTGGAGGGCCCATATTTTCCTTTGAACCAAAACTTCTTCACACCAGTCTGTGCCAAGGATCTGATAATCCACATCAGGCAGTCTCGGGGTGATGTGCCTGTTTAAAATGTAAATATACTACCTTGGAGGGGTAACATATTAATCCGTTACCAACCATTAATACTACAACACAAATTAGTTTATCAGTCAGCCACTGAGTAGACATTGCCTCAGGGAATGGGACATAGGGCAGATCTGTTACTTTTTCCCCATCCTGGGTTATGATTTATTATATAAACAAAAATTGCAGCAGCAATAAAAAAAAAGTCTAAAACAAGGACCAAATTCTCCCCATGTTCCTACTGTAGTAATATATTAATTGTTTTATCTGGGTTCCCTTTCAGCTCCTATTCAAATTGAAAATCAGCCTTAACTCAAGTGTTTCCCATTTTTTTCTGAATAATAATAGCTAACATTTATTAAGTTCTTACTGTGTGCCTGGCACTGTCCCAAAAACACTAACACAAATTAAGTCATGTCATCGAACAACAGCTCATGAAGGAGATACTGTTTTATCTTCATTTACACATGAGGGGACAAAGCCTCAGAGAAATTAAGTAACTTGCCAAAGCCAGTAAATAATCAATTCAAACTCAAGCATTTGGCTCCAACATCCATGCTTTTAACCCCAGGACCAAGCATTCCACTTATCAGGAAGGAAACTGAGGCATCATGAGTTAATTAACTTGCCTACAGTTCCTTAAATAAAATGTGGCAGAGCCAGAGCTGGAGCGGGCTGCCCGGTCCTAAGGCCAACCCCTTAACTGCACCGTACAGATGACTGACACTTTATCCTAGTTGATGCTGCCCTTGAACGAGGTTGATAGCAGTAGGTCCATTTTGCAACATGGGGGTTCAAGACGACTGACTAATTCGCCCAAATGCGGATCAAAAATGCTAAATTCAGGTTATAAATCCAGATTTATAAACTTGTTTGTTTATGTTCCTTTTTATCTGCCTCTATTGAAATTCAGTTTTTTCAACATAGTTTAAATAAAACACATGATCTGTATGTTCCTACTTTGGTCATATAATTCAAGAACACTTTCTCTTGTTACTAGGTAGTTTTTATAATTTTCATTGTATTGCCAGCCCGATAGTACCCTGGGGTTATGAATCATGATGTACTTAAACACCTTGCTTGAATTTTTGTGGTTTTTTTTTAAATATTTTTCTGCTGTTATAAATAAATGTCACAGTAAAGCCATCTGTGCAATATCATTTTTCTTTTAAACTCTTTTTTCAGGAATGGCAATGTATAGCGTCTCTCATTTTGTTTGATTTTCCAACAATGATTCAACCTTATGTACAAAACAGAGTATCATCTCCTTGCAGACAACAATAGCAACAGACACTTGCCCGGCAGCCCCTGTAATGTGAGCTGCCTGGAGAGACTTGAATTCTTCTACTCTGTGGCTGCTTCAGAGGCATTCATTCAGCAAATCAAACTGTGCCACACATTTGGTGGCAGAGTGACCATTAGCTGGAACATGACCTTTTCCTTTGTGGTGCCATTTTTCTTGTGGGCTGCTTTGTGCAAGGACCCAAGCCTGAATATCAGGAATGACTGTCAAGATTGGGCTTTGGATTGATACCACCTCTGGGAATAGGAACATACTTCTTGGAATTGCCCAAATCCCCCAGCACCTGCCCCAACTGTGCCTGCCCAGTTGGGCTAAAGAGCACAGATACCAAGTAATTAGTTGCACATCTCTCTTAGTATTGTTACCAAGACAAAGTAAATTTGTATAAGTCTTGCCTCATCTGTCTTCTAGAATATAAATTCCTTGGGAACAGAAACTATGTCTTGGTTGGGTCTCATTGTGGGCTCTTTACACAGATGATTCACAAACGTTAACGTCTTCATATGTTGGTCAGGGTGTGTGCCTTATGTTTTATAGTTAGTTAACTCAAACAACCACTTTCCCTAAAATGAAAGATTGGTGATTATGGGGAGACTTTGTGTGCTTTGAACTGCATTGTAGAAATTATCTATTTATGCTAATTACCATGAAATATTGATTTTTAAAAATAAAAATAACCTTGAAAAAGTGACAAGTAACATATTCTGCACAGAACTGATAAAAAATTATTTTTTATTAATCTAATCTCACTACATAAATATATTTGAGAAAATATGTATTTTGCAAATGTTTATTTTTTAATAAATTCTTCTCAGGGTTATATTTTTCTGGAAGCACTCTGATTTAGAAAAAATAAGGTCATCATAATGTCTTATTCCAAAATAAAATATTAAGTTAAACAAAATTCGGAGTTAAAGTGTTGATGTCAGGATAAAGGTAAATATTCATCCATCTCAGCCAAGAGCTTTCATTATTTCATGCAAAATATGGGCTGAATTCTTGAGAAAACCCATGTCTTAGGGCTGTTTATGTCATTGCCACTTTGAACATTTTCAATATTTAATTATGAACTTTAAATTTGTTTATCTCACAACTGTATTCTGTGTAGCAACTGAACATGAATTGTAACTGGCTAGGAGGTAATAGAAATATACTGTGGTAACCTCTAAATATAAAAATATCAATACATCAGTTTTCATAGTCAATAACAAGTGAGTTAGAAGCTGTTAAATATGACCATTAGATAATTTCTCAAGTTCTATAGTTTTTGTAATCTATAGAGCGAAACTGATACTTGTGTCATGACCTAAATTTCAAATTCTATTTTATAGAAAAGCGAAAAAAGGGGGATCAATTCTAGGAATAATTAAATCACTTCTGAGGCTTGCCTCTGGAATAAAATCCCTGGAAGGTTTCTGTTCTTTTCCAACTCTGCAGTATATTAGGTTCCCAACGATAAGCCCATAGAGCATCAGAATAGTTGATCAATGATAAAATATAATGTTTTTCGAACTGTTACAAGAAAGTGTAGGATTCTGTGATAACACATCACTGACTACTGCAACAGCAGAGAGAGGCCAAAGACTCAAGGATCCCAGCTCTCCCACAACTTTCCAGCCAAGTGGTGCCATGTTTGTCTGTTTTATAGATTATCCTTCCATCTGAAAGTTCTTTCTTGGGAATTCACAGGGGATGAGGAGTTCCATTGGTAAAACTATTGTATTAATTAATGACAATTTCATAGTCCAAGTAAAGAATAGGTCAAGTCAGTCATTTATCTTTTTTTTTTTTAAGATTTTATTTATTTATTTATTCGACAGAGATAGAGACAGCCAGCGAGAGAGGGAACACAAGCAGGGGGAGTGGGAGATGAAGAAGCAGGCTCATAGCGGAGGAGCCTGATGTGGGGCTCGATCCCATAACGCCGGGATCACGCCCTGAGCCGAGGCAGACGCTTAACTGCTGTGCCACCCACGCGCCCCAGTCATTTATCTTTTTAACTTCTTTTGGCATTCTAGACAAAACACAATTTTAGTTTAGATTTAACTAGTTACTTTAAATCAACCCACAAAATAAAAGAGGGATTAATAGAGGCCAAAAGAAATGCATTTGTATCTTTAAGTGATTTAATATACTGAAGAACAGAGATAAAATTGAAGAGGACTAGCAAAGTAAATCAAGTGGTAGGAAAAGAGAGAAGAATGTAAAAGTCAAAAGTTCAGACCTAGCTCAAAGCTGTTCGGGATAGAGTGTCAGGGAGCAGCTACAGACTACACTGTAGGAAAAGCAAATAGAAGCCATGTTTTGAAGAACTGTATTTGTAAGACATGAATCTGAAATAGCTAGCAGCTTGGTTCTCAGAAGATCTCTGAATCTGCACGTGCAGTTACTTAGGTGAGTAGGTCAGGATCTCGTCATGAGACAGGTAGAAGGGAAATACCCAGCCAATATTTTCTCTACAACGAATGAGACATGCAATCAGGAAAAAGTGAAACATATCAAATGGGTGATGTCAGTCAAAAGACTATGGACTCTGGGAAACGAACTGAGGACTTCAGAGGGGAGGGGGGTAGGGGATTGGGATAGGCCAGTGATGGGTATTAAGGAGGGCACATATTTCATGAAGCACTGGGTGTTATACGCAAACAATGAATCATGGAACACTACATCAAAAACTAAGGATGTACTGTATGGTGACTAATGTAACATAATACAAAATTAAAAAAAAAAAAGACAATGTGGCACAGAATGTCAGTATTCTGACCAGGCCTCAGAGATGGGGCACATCGGTATGTGAAAAAGGGGTTCCAATGTATGCAAAGGGAAAGTAGACAATAGTGAATGCACAGATAAAAACAATGTGTGACAACAAGCAACAACAATCAGAGCTGGTAACATATTTCTGAGTGACCAAACCAAAGACAAGATATAGATAGAGTGGACAATTCTTCTTTGGCCATTGTTTGGTACAGTCTCATTTCCAAATCATGTATAGTGTTTATAGTTCCTAAGGACAAGAATTAACATATTCTTTTATATATAAATTTTAAAAAGAGTTTAAAGTCCAGAGGGGAAAAATATAAAAATATGCTTTCACTTTAAGCTTTGACTTAGATATTTAAAGTGGGAAATTTTATTTTTTTTAAGGTTTTATTTATTTATTTGATAGAGATAGAGACAGCCAGTGAGAGAGGGAACACAAGAAGGGGAGTGGGAGAGGAAGAAGCAGGCTCCCAGCAGAGGAGCCTGATGTGGGGCTCGATCCCAGGACTCTGGGATCACGCCCTGAGCCAAAGGCAGACGCCCAACAACTGAGCCACCCAGGCGCCCCGAGAAATGTTATTTTTTTAACATTGATTTAGGCTCATCACAGCCAAGATTTTTCATGGATCTTGTAAGCTGAGATTATAAACTAAAAAAGAAGAAAAGAGGCTTACCTGGAAGACAAAACTCAAAGGAGTGTAGACTGTAATAAAGCGTGAGGCTTCACCAGGAACCAAGGTCTTTCTCTGTCTAGTAGAAACTTCGATTTACTCTTTTACCACATTATTCCCTCAACAAGTATTTACTAAGGTTTTGTAATGTGCTAAGTTATTCTAGGTCCAGGAAAATATGATGAGTGGCTTTATCGTCTCCATTAGAGAAGAGGAAAGTGATATAGTTGGAAACTTTTCAACCCCCACTCTTATCCCACATTCTAGGTTTCTACAGTTCTTTATAATATTTTTTTACTAGTATTTATCACATGCTTTTTTTATTGTAGAGTTATTTTTGCATGTGTAATTCCTTGTACTAGCCCACAGACACCTTAAAGGTACAAACCATGTCATGCTCCTTGGGCCCTCATATATTGCCTTCCACACAACCCATATTCAATATATATTTAGTGAATTGAATGTGTAAAGACTATAAAGGTAGATATCATTCAAATTTTCATAAAACACACCTTCAATAGTGAATGTAGAGCAGGCAGAGGATGAATTTTCATTTATTTGCTATTATACTAGGACACGCTTAGTGTTACACGGTGCCTTTCCTCAAAGAGCTATCATATTATTTCATTTATTTTCATGAGTGGCCTCAAAAGTGAGTAGAAACAGGTATTATTACCTCTACTTTATTTGGGGGGGGGGGGTAGCAGAGGGAGAAGAAGAGAGAGACTCTCAAGCAGGCTCCACGCCCAGCACAGAGCCAGACATGGGGCTTGATCTCATGACCCCAAGATCATGATCTGAGCCAAAATCAGGAGTCGGATGCTACCGACCAAGCCATCCAGGTGCCCCCTTAACTCTACGTTAAATATGGAACAGATCAGTAGCTGAAATCATGCTAAATATCATTTATTTTATAAGAGAGAAATACAGGTCAAGAATGCAGTTTTCATGCCTCATACTTCAGTTGTTGTTTTTTTTTCATAAGTTTCCACTCTCTAATCATTAGCCAATGTGCCAGATAATTCTTGCCAAATATCTTTTCGAACAATCAGATCTGTATGTCGGTGAAGATCACTTGAGAGTTACTTAATGCTATGTTCAGACATGAGATGCTTATACTTCATACAGATGTGCCAGATGGTGAGAAATAAAAACACCACCTTTCATCTGTTTATACAATACATATTTTAGTATATTTAAAATATTTATTATGTGCTAGGCACTGGGCAAAACTTCACGGAGTTTACAATGTAGTGGGGAGATTTAAAAAATAAGTAAGCAAACCCTTAGTGGGTTTAATTTAATAAAAATTATTAAATACAAAATGCAATGAAAGAATCAAATGTAGTACTATGATAGAGAATAAGGTGGAGAAGAAACCTATTTAGAAAGTGTAATTAATCCTTATATCAACCCTAGGAAGTGATAATTAAGCTGAGAAGGAGCCAGCCATGTAAAATTCCAGAGAACACATTTCATAAAGAAAGAATAGAATGAAAAAACAGTCTGAAGTGGGTGAGATCCTAGAAATGAAAGTAAAAGGCAATGTGACCAGAACATAGTCAAAGATAGGAGTTGAGATTCTAGAGATAAGCAAGAGTCATCCACACCAGGCCTTTTAGGCCAATACATGAAGTTTAGATTTAACTCAAAGTGCAATGGAAATCCACTGAAATATTTTAAAGCAGACAAGTAGCAAAATTTATTTTTGAAAGATCATCATGGGTGCTACAAGGAGAGTAGATTGCAGGAAAGGGTCAGTCAACAGAGTAGGGAAGCTTGGGAGACTGTTGAAGTAGCTCCAAGTATGACTGTATTTACATGGCTTAAATTGGAGTGCTGGTAATGGTTGTAGAGAGCAGTGAAATATGAGATGTAATTTGTGAGTAAAGTGTGCAGGACTTATTAATAGATTGGAAGTAGGGGGATTGGGAGAAGAAAGAATAAGGGATTTTTCCCAGGTCTCCGGAGTAAGCAGTGAGGAGAAAGGTTGAATCATTTACTGACATGAAGAAGACTGTGGATGGAATAGGATCAGAAGATCGAGGCTAACTATGGGGTGTTCCTAGGACTTCCAAATGAAGATATCAAATGGGCAGTTATATACATATTGGTGGTCTAAAAAAAGGTTGGGCCCAGAGATATAAGTCATAAGTCACCAGCGTAAGTCATAAGTCACCAGCATACAGATAGCATTTAAATCTGTGGACACAAGAAATCTGCTACTAAATAAGGCCTTTGGGGGGAGAAAGGTCTATTACCAAACACTGAAGAGCTCAAACACTTAGAGATCAGTAGAGAGGGAAGGTATCAGTAAGAGAGGCTGAGAAGAACAAAGGGATAGGAAGAAAACTAGGAAACAGAGACGTTACCAAGAAGGAGGCTGAAGAAGGATCCTCAATGCCAAAGTACAAGGACAGAAAGCATAGACTAGATTTGGCAACATGGATATGTCAGAGATCTTAACAAGAATGGTTTGGGAGAAATGCTGGAGACAGAAACCAGACTGGAGCAGATTTGACAAATGAAGAGCACCAGACACAGGTCTTAGAGAATTCTTTGGAAAAAGTTACCAGTAGAAAGGCTATTCATGCGTTTGAGGCTTTTATTCATGTCTCTCATTAAATTAATTAAGCAAAGAATATCTAATTCTAGCAATGAAATTTTCTGATGATCTCTTCAAGATATATGAGTTGCAAAATGTGCTTGTAAGTAATGGAACGACTTGATTTCACATACAGAATTGTAGGCAGTTAGCCAAATAATTGTAGAAGAATGTCCAAAAAACAATAATTTTGGTTTCAAAACAGTTGATCTTTGGCCAGTTTTCTGTCAGTAGTTAAAAGAAAAGACTAATTGTCTATTGAGAATCTTGTTAGCCTATATTAATAAAACTTTATCATGAAAAGATAAGAATATATGTACCCTTTTTTATCTCAGTGACAGGAAGCATATATATAATTCAACTAGGAGTTTCTTGGGGTCACTGAGGAGCACAGTCAGTGCTAAGCTAAAATATTTGTTCTCAAGATGCTTAAATGGAGACGTGACATCAGCACTTTTAAATTATACAACAGGATCAGCACGGATGATAGATTAAGATCTGTGAGAGTTTGAAAAAGCATGAAGGTACATTGCTTATGTGTTTTAATAAAACTTATATGTTAAACAAAATTTTATGGATCTGAGCTTTTACATAACTATGACAAAGTTGTAGAATACAAGTTCAAATAGATGCTTCATTGAGCCAGGGATATATTGTGAATGTTATAATGAAACCTCACTCTTGTATAAAAAGATACGATTTTCCTGCCAAGTTGTGCCTTTCAGAAGCATGTTGAAACAGTCTTTTCCAATATTTCCTTTCTATCCAGATGTAAGTTCTGCAGGGAATATCATCTATTAAAAGGTATCAAAATTAAGTCCTATAGCTGTTAGTAGTCTTCCAGTTGCAAGTGAGAGAACACAAAACTCAAAATGACCAGTGGAAGAGGTAATCCCCCCTGAATCACATGACCAAAAAATGAGAGATGGAGCCTTTGCAAGGTACTCCTAGGAAGGTGGACAATGGATATTAGTGCCATAAAGAAGGAAGGTTCATTCCAACCGAACAGGATCAAAGCCACATTATTATTATTCACTAACCTTTGTAAAAATTTTCATGGGTTGTAGAGATAAAGACTAGAGAATAAAAACTATCTTTTCATTAGCGTAAGCTACTGCTAAGATAAAATGCCTTATCTAGGTCAATTCCTTTGAGAATGTAAAATTTTCATTTTCCTTTTTAAAAATGATTTTAGGTATCCATACTGAAATAAAGAAATTTCCTGCTATTCTAATTAGCTTCTCATGTGCCTCTCCAGAGATTTTTCTGATGTATAAACAAGTGTAATACATGAAAGGTTTACCTATATATTTAGAAATAATCGCCATAAATCTGAATTTCTATCTGGGAACTAAAACTATGAATTACTCTGACCTATCTTTTGTTGATAAGCAATGGATTATCTGCTAGTTAGTATCTTTCTAATTAAATGATCTTTCAATTTCTTCTCACTGTTAAAGGTAGAATTCCTGAATCTGTGTTATTTCAGGTAGAAAACAACACAGATTATATTTTCATTTTTATCTCGGAAAGATTGTATTAGCTAATCGAAGGAAATAAAACTCTGTGAGATTTATACCATATTGACTTTACAATATATATATATGAGAAAGTCCTCATCTGTGTATACATTTAGTGTCTTCTCAACCTGAAAAAAATCTCTGGATGACAATCTTTGTACTAAATGATGAATGAACAGAGATACTTTTTAATTCTCACTTTTACCATCTTTGGGTTTTTTATGCTAATTCCATTAGAGTTAATATACAGTGTTATATTAGTTTCAGGTAAACAATATAGAGTCCACAATTCTGTACATTACTCAGTGCTTATCGTGACAAGTGTACTCTTAATCCCCTTCACCTACTTCACGCTTCTCCCCACCCACCTTCTCTCTGGTAACCATCAGTTTGTTCACTATAGTTAAGAGTCTGATTTTTAGGGGCGCCTGGGTAGCGCAGTCGTTAAAGCGTCTGCCTTTGGCTCAGGGCGTGATCCCCGCACGCCGGGATCGAGTCCCACATCGGGCTCCTCTGCTGTGAGCCTGCTTCTTCCTCTCCCACTCCCCCTGCTGTGTTCCCTCTCTCGCTGGCTGTCTCTCTGTCACATAAATAAATAAAATCTTTAAAAAAAAAAAAAAAGAGTCTGATTTTTAGTTTGTCTCTTTTTTTCTCTGTTTTGTTTCTTAAATTCCACATATGAATGAAATCATATAGTATTTGTCTTTCTCTGACTGACTTATTTCACCTAGCATTATACCCTCTTGATCCCTTCCACATTGTTGCAAATGGCAAGATTTCATTCTTTTTAATGGCTGTGTAATATTCCATTATATATATGTACCACTTCTTTATCCATTCACCTATTGATGGACACCTGGGTTGGCTCCATAATTTGGCTATTGTAAATAATGCTGCAATAACCATAGAGAATTCATTTGAATTAGTGTTTTTGTGTTATTTAGATAAATACCCAGTAATGGAATTATGAATCAAATGGTAATTCTATTTTTAATTTTGGGGGGAAGGTCCATACTGTTTTGCATAGTGACAGTACTAGTTTGCACTCCCGCCAACAGTGCACGAGGGTTCCTTTTTCTTCACATCCTTGCCAACACTTCTTGTTTCTTCTGTATTTGATTATAAACAGGTATGAGGTAATACCTCACTGTGGTTTTGATTGGCATTTCCCTGATTGGCAATGCCCTGATGGCATCAGTGATGTTGAGCATCTTTTCAAGTGTCTGTTGGCCATCTATATGTCTTCTTGAGAGAACTGTCTGTTCATGTCTTCTGCCCATTTTCAATTGGATTATTTGTGGTTTGGTGTTGAATTGTGTAAGTTCTTTATGTGTTTTTGATGCTGACACTTTATGGGATATATATCACTTGCAAATATCTTCTCCCATTGAGTAGATTGTTTTTTAGTTAAGCTGGTTATTTCCTTCACTGTGCAGGAGCTTTTTATTTTGATGTAGTCCCAATAGTTTATTTTTGGTTTTGTTTTTCTTGCTTCAGGAGAAAATATCTAGAAAAATGTTGCTATGGCCATTGTCAGAGAAATTACTGCCTATGCTCTCTTCTAGGATATTTATGGTTTCAGGTCTCACATTTAGGTCTTTAAACAATTTTGAGTTTATTTTTGTGTATGGTGTAAGAAAGAGGTCTGGTTTCATTCTTTTGTATGTTACCTGTCCAGTTTTCCCAACATCATTTTGTTGAAGAGACTATATTTTTTTCCTTTGCATATTTTTGCCTCCTTTATTGAAGATTAATTGGCCATATAATCATGAGTTTATTTCTGGGCTCTCTATTCTGTTCTGTTGATCTGTGTGTCTCTTTTTGTGCCAGTATTCTACTGTTTTGATTAGTACAGGTTTGTGGTAAATCTTGATATCTGAGATTGTGATACCACCAGTTTCATTATTCTTTTTCAAGATTGCTTTGGCTATTTGTATTTTCTCTGGTTCTATACAAATTTTAAGATTATTTGTTCTAGTTCTATGAAAAATGTTATTGGTACTTTGATAGGGATTGCATTAAATCTGTACATTGCTCTGGGTAATATATGTATCTTAACAATATTTGTTCTTCCAATCCATGAGCATGAATATCTTTCCATTTTTTTGTGTCCTCTTCAATTTCTTTCATCAGTGTTTTATAGTTTTCAGAGTACATGTCTTTCACCTCTTTGGTTAAGTTTATTTCTAGGTATTTCATTATTTTTGGTGCAATTGTAAATGGGATTGTTTTCTTAATTTCTTTTCCTGCTACTTCATTATTAATGTATAGATGTGCCATGGATTTCTTTTTTTTTTTTTTTAAGATTTTATTTATTTATTTGACAGAGAGAGAGACAGCCAGCAAGAGAGGGAACACAAGTGGGGGGAAGTGGGAGAGGAAGAAGCAGGCTCCCAGTGGAGAAGCCCGATGTGGGGCTCGATCCTAGGGCCCTGGGATCATGCCCTGAGCCGAAGGCAGACGCTTAACGACTGAGCCACCTAGGCACCCCATGCCATGGATTTCTATACATTGATTTTGTATCCTGCAAACCTACTGGATTCATTTATCAGTTCTTTTAATTTTTTTGATGGTCTTTTGGGTTTTCTATATAGAGTATCATGTCAACTGCAAATATTGCATGTTTTACTTCTTTCTTACCAATTTAGATGCCTTTTATTTCTTTTTGCTGTCTGATTGCTATAGCTAGGACTTCCAGTACTATGTTGAATAAAAGTGGTGAGAGTGACTATCCTTGTCTTGTTCCTGACCTTAGAGGAAAAGCTCTCAGTTTTTCCCCTTTGAAGATATTGGCTGTGTTTTTTTTTTTTTATATGCCCTTTATTATGTTCAGGTATATTCCCTCTAGACCTACCTTGTTGAGGGTTTTTATCATGAATGGATGTTTAACTTTGTCAAATGCTTTTTCTGCATCTGTTGAAATGATCATACGGTTTTTATCCTTTCTCTTGTTGATGTGACGTATCACATTGATATGCAAATATTGAACTACCCTCACATATGGGAATAAATCCCACTTGGTTGTGGTGAATGATTTTTTTAATGTATTGTTGGGTTTGGTTTGCTAGTATTTTGTTAAGGATTTTTGCATCTATGTTCATCAGAGATATTGGCCTGTAATTCTCTTTTATTGTCATGTCATTATCTGGTTTTGGTATCAGTGTAATATTGGCCTTTTAGGATGAATTTGGAAACTTTCCTTCTTCAATTTTTTTGGACTATTTTGAGAATCAGTATTAACTCTTTCGATGTTTGGTAGAATTCACCTGTGAAGCCATCTGCTCCTGGACGCCTGTTTGTTCGGAGTGTTTTGATTACTGCTTGTGTTTCATTGCTCGTAATCAGTCTGTTCAAATTTTCTGTTTCTTCCTGGTTTGGTTTTGGGAGGTTGTATGTTTCTAGGAATTTATCCCTTTCTTCCAGGTTGTCTAATTTGTTGGCATATAATTTTTCATGGTAGTCTCTTATAATCCTTTGCATTTCTGTGGTGTTGGTTGTTATTTCTCCTCTCTCACTTCTGATTTTATTTGAGTCCTCTTTTTTTTCCTCAATGAGTCTGGCTAAAGGTTTATCAATTTTGTTGATCTTTTTAGGGAGGCTTGGGTGGCTCAGTCAGTTAAGCATCCAATTCTTGATTTCAGCTCAGGTCATGAGATCAAGTCCTGCATCAGGCTCTGCACTCAGCGGGGAGTCTGCTTGAGATTCTAGCCCTCCCCCTCTGTCCCTCCCCCTGCTCTCATGCTCTCTCTCTCTCTCTCTCTCTAAAATAAATAAATCTTTTAAAAAAAAATTTGTTGATCTTTTTAAAGAATCAGCTCCAGGTTTCATTGATCTATTCTATTGGGGGTTTTGTTGTTGTTGTTAGTTTCTATTTCATTTATTTCTGCTCTAATCTTTATTATTTCTTTCCTTCCCTGGTTTTGGGTTTTTGTTTTTCATTTTCAAGCTCCTTTAGGTATAAGGTTAGGTTGTTTATTTGAGATTTTTCTTGCTTCTTGAGGTAGGCCTGTATTGCTTAAATTTCTCTCTTTTGCAGCATCCCAAAGATGTTGGACTGATGTGTTTTCATTTTCATTTGTCCCCATGTATTTTTTGATTTCCAGTTTGATTTCTTGGTTAAACCATCCATTGTTTAGTAGCATGTCATTTAACCTCCACGTATTTGTGCTCCTTCCAGACTTTTTCTCATGGTTGATTTCTAGTTTCACAGTGTTGTGATAAAAAAAAAAAAGCATGGTATGACTTCAGTCTTTTTGCATTTGTTGAAACTCGTTTTGTGGCCTAAGATGTCATCTGTTCTGAAGAATGTTCCCTGTACACTTGAAAAGAATGTATATCTGCTGTGTGTTGCGTGTGTACTACTGTTGTTGCTAAGCCACATTTGCCTTCAGTCCAACTGTCTACAGTGGCTGTCTGCCTATTGTGGGCAGGGGTTGGTCCCTGTGTTGTTAGGGGGCCAATCTAGGGCCACCTTGGGCTTGAGTTGAGTCAAATCAGTTGTTCGCCAGAGATGCAGTAGCACCAAGCTGCAGGGTATTTTCCCTGTGTTGTTCCTTGAGAAGCTTTCATTGGTGAGCAGGGCTTGTAGTCAGACCAGATGACTAGACCCAGGAGTGTGTGTGGTTATCTTCCCCTCTCCCTAAGGCAGGAATCACTTTGGAGTGTTCTGGCCCTTGCCAGGGTTGGTTGTATTGCCACATTTGTGGTACCACTTTGGATGTGCTCAGGCCAAGGGTATATTAGAAGGGGCGAGTCCTCCGGAGAGCACAGGGGGGAGCACTGGTCTGCTGTGGGAAGGGAGCTGCAGCCACCCAGGAAAACTCCTGTCCAGGCTTAGATGCTGGGGGCATTTCCACAGGAGAGCACGAGGGCGGGGTGTGTGGTGCCAGCAAGGGCTATGTCAGTCCTCTGCGGGAGGAGACCTCCAGCAGCTGCCAAGGAAAACTCCTACTGGGAAGGGGCGTTTCTGAAGAAGAATGCAGGCTCGGGCATGCAGCGGTAGCAAGGTTTGCACAGGTCTGTTGTGGGAGGACACTTGGCACCAAGGCCATGATTGAGGGGGCAATCTGAAGAAGTGCAAGGAGGGGCAGCACGCTCTTATCAAGTTAGCTGGAGAGTGTGAGCACAGCACTGCTTCCACAGGTGGCCATGTGTTTATTCTGGGGATGGGGATGGCAGATGGTGCTTAGCAGCTCCTTCGCTCCCGGAGAAGTCTCCCACCTATCCCGGCCCCTCCAACACATGCTCTGAGATTAGTAAACAAATCCCCCTTCCATGTACCCCAGGTGTTTTTCAAACTGCCACTTTTATGCTGTATCTCCATGGGACTGTTTGTTTTGCTGTCTCTTTAAGGGTGGGGACTCAGTTTCCTATCACTGCCCTAGCTCTCCCAGAACCATCCTGATTTGTAAAGTTCCTGGTGTTAAGCCCCACTGGTTGTTGGGCTCCTCCGGTTTTGAAAGCCAAGTGTTATGGGCATTCGTCTTACCCACGCGGGATCCCCATGCCTAGGGTGCCTGGCTTGAGGATCTGCGCCTCTTCCCTCTCTACACCCACTGTGTGCCTCCCTTCCTTGGACAGCCCCTCAGGTCTGTTAGTCTTTTGCCCCCATCGCTGCCCTCCTACCCTCATCAGTGTGGCCTCCCTCTACATTTAGCTGTGGAGAGTTTGTCCTGGCAGTCCTCGGGTCATTTTCTGGTTTACTTAGCACTGATGTGCGTGCTATCTAGTTATATCCATGGGAAGAGGTGAGCTTAGGATCCTCTTACCCCGCATCTTCCCACTTCCTCCCACCATTTTAGGATTTTAATCCCAGAGATTACATTCAGTTTCTTAAATCAAACAAGTTTGCGTCGCTAACTCTAGTTTCACAAATAGGTGTCCAAGAATATGCCAAAATAACTTAATATTTATAAAGGAGTGTTTGCCAGGATGTACAATCTCGTTTTTTTTTATAATACATACTATTTTAATTAAAATACTCTGTGGGCTCCAACACAGTTTCCTTTACTTTTAAGATCGGTGGCTCCCGGCAGTTGTGCAGTATCTTTCCTGAGGTACCTGGATCTCAGAGATCAACATGGAGAAGTCAAATCAGAGAATAAATTCATCAGCCAGGCCTAGGACACCCATAGGTGACAGTTTAATATTTACCTGAATTACTGTTATAAAGAAATATCAGAAGCTGAATGTGGTTATTTGGGGGAAGGAGATGGCGAAAAATGGTATGTCAAAAATCCAGGGGTGGGGGGAACCCGATCTTTTTGGTCAGGAAAGTTTAAGATTCAGAAAGTGGCCAGGGGGTGGCCTTCACAAAAATGGCAAGTAGCAAAGGCAGAAATCTTCAGTCAGAAGAAACTGATGTCCTATGAAGCTAATGCGGTCTCAGGGGTCTTCTTTGTACAAGTATCATCAAAAGACTGGGCAAGGCCCGAGCACGGTATTTATATGGTCCTCTATTTTTGTAAAATTTTCAAAAGTTAGACATTTTAAAAGCAGTCAGTTAAGACCTTGTTTCTCTGCCCTGACATTTCCCCCACTTTGCCTTTTATCTGGTGATGTTAGATCAGCCGTGGCCACTTCGGCAACCTAGCTAAAGGGATATTCAGTGGTTGCGTTTGGCTCACATATGAAGGAGAATTGATACAGAATTTCCCAAATTTGACAGCTACTAAAAATGTACGTGACATAACCAATAACAAGTTGTGAGACTGTGTTATTGATAAAAAGAAAAACACAAAAGTCTGTGCTTCTGGCCACGGCAGAGTAACAGGCTATAGACTCACCTGCCATAAAGACAGTCATTGTCACTGGACAAATAGGGGACGGAACTGCTTTCAGGCACTAGACTACCAACGGGATTGTAATTCTTGAGAGAAGGGAAGCTCTAGGGGTGAGTCCCCCTCTTGCCCTGGCTTCCTATGAGAGAGCCTTTTCCCTTCCTGAATCAGGGAGTTGAGGCCCAAGCAGAAAGCCATGGTCTCGTTGAGCCTTGGCAAATTGACAGGAATTTGCTGAGCGGGATATAAGGGCAGGAGCTGGAAGACGAAGCAGGTATGGCATCCCCATAGGTTCTTGGAGGGGGCTGGGCTGCATGTGTGCAGAACAAAATTCTGCAAGGCCTAACAGAAAGCAGTGGCTCTGGGGTCAAAAACTGAACTGAGAGGTCACATATTGTATAGTGCTGAGAAACGTTGAGTTCTCGCCTAGAGTGGATGGACCTTGCTAAGCCTCGAGGTCATTCAGCTGAGACCCAAAAAAGCTGCACATAAGAGCCATGCTATAGGACAAAGAAGAAAATACTCAAGAAGAGCAAAGAATGCGATGTCAGGGCCTAATCCATATGTGTATTATATTAAAAAGCTTCAAAATGAAGAAGCAGTGTGTCTCTGTAGGCTGGCAACTCAAAGAGGCAGAGATTCCTGGGAGGCCTGTCATCAGTTAGTGTCAGGAAAGTCAGGGTTCGGCCACCAGCAGAATGGGGTTTAGGACAGGGCTCTCACCCTGAGAACAGCCTGAGAGAGAGCATGGTAGCATTCAGGACATGAGAAACATGACGTCAAAACAGAACCCCAGCCATGACAACAGGACCCCAATTGAAAGAACTTGGGCACATGTAAGGATCAGACCAATAGCAAGTGGGACACTTTTGGAGAGAGGATTATTTTGTACTTCCTGTGTCCAAGCAGAGTTAGCCAGATTGGAAGCTAAGTGGTCCCAACCATGAGGATCCAAACAGTGGAGGAAGATGGGGAGATCGTACAATCGATGAAGGGAGGAAGCTTGCTGACCATAAGTCTAGGCTTGGAGAAGACAACAATGGCCATACCTGGACAGGAGAGGCCTAAATGGCATGAGGGGAGAAGAAACACAGGGTAAGCCCAAGTGGGCAGAGGCTGTGAGATCCTCTGATCAGAGAGGACAGGCTAGAACTAGGAAGGCAGCTTGCCTCCAATGCAAAATTGCCTTGGGGGAACCATCCTGAGTTTTCCTTCTGCTGTTCTGAATGCACACTCTGCTTCCTAATTAGGACCATGTGTCACTCACAGACCAGGATAACAGTGACCATTAGATGCTTCTAAAATTACCAACAAGTGTGTATGTGAAAGAATAGAGTTGCATTCCCGAGATGACATTGACACTCACTAGACTGACATTGTTAATACAGATCAAAGAACTAATTAACAATCAAAGGGAATATTTTTGCCACACAGAGCCGTCTAAAGCTGACTGCATCTGAACACCTTGGCAGTCCTAGGAAATCAGTCATTAGGAATCTGCTCTGGATCCTTCAGGCCTGACACAGCCTTGCCAGTGATAATTATAAGAGACTGACCGGGCTGAACAACAAAAGAAAGAATAAGCTAATCTCGGTGACTGGAGTTCTGGAATGCAGGTCTTGCTGGTTGCTTTCGGTGATAGCAGAGGGTTTTCATGTTTATTTCTGCAAAACGTGCAGAGAAATAAAAAGCAGAAATAAGAGACAAAGCTATTGTAAAGGAATAGATTTTTATAGACAATTACAGATGAAATGATTGTGTATGCAAAAACACAAGTAGATGACCTTTCTGAGTTCATCATCAGGATGGTCAGCTACAAAGATGCACGCAAAAGTCAACACCCTTCTGATGTCAACGCTTTTATTTCTACCACCTGCCCCCACCCCCTGCGTAATCTAGAATTTTATACCCAGGTTTTTATTTTTACATTTTAATAATTTATATTATTAATCTGCTCTTTAAAATTTGTCTTGAAGTTTATATTTTGATTATGATGGTAATCATTGTAATTACTTGCATTATTCATGTAATGGATTTTACTACTCACTGCCAGTGCTCTATAATATAACTCCACCGTTCTCAGTGGCTCTTTATTATGATTCATCCTTTTGTCAGTTCAAGAATATCTCTGAGTAATATCATCAGGGATGAAACTCGTGCACTACATCTCATGATTTGTGCGTGTTCCACGGCGTCTTTTTGTCACCACTGCACAAGAAAGACAATATCCTTGCATGTGGGATCTTTAGTCATAATATTGTCATTGTCTCCCTCACCACTTTAAATATTGCGGCTAGCATTGCCATCTAGCAGGGGAGACATCGTAGGTCCACTTCATTTTTTTCAGCGCCAATAATCTGATTTTTCGTACTTGGATGTTTGTAAGACATTTTTTCTTATCCTTTGAAATTCAGATATCTCAGCAGGATGCACCTAAATATTGGCTTCATTTCATTAACACTGCCTGCTTCTCAGTGAGACTGTTCATTCTGCAAACTCAGCACTTCCTTTGGTTTAGGAAAGTTTTCTATGGCCACAACTTTGATGACTGATTTTTTACCATGGGCTCTGATAGCTCATTCATTTATCTGTTATGTTGGTCCTCCTGAAGCTTTCATGTGTCATCTTTGCTGTCATCATCTCCATATCTTAATTCTTTCCCTCTCTATACGGGAGCAGTTTCTCAAATGTGTGTCTCACATCACTGATTCCCTTTTCTGTGGTGTCAGTTTTTATCTTTATTATATCCAATGCATCTTTTGCTTCTCATATGGCAGTTTCTAGTATCACACTAATATTTAATTACCTTGTCTGGCTCTGTTTTCATCTCAGCCTTTTGCCTTATTTCCTCTTTGTTCTTTTTGTTTCATAGTGTTCATGTTTTTGATTATCGAAATTATGATACAACAGCTTTAAAATTTACCTCCATGTATTTCCACCGACATCTTAAATGTTCTTTTCCTTCTATGCCACAAAATCTGTTTGTAGATCTCATGTCATTATGTATTATTTTCCTATATACTCATTTTTGAAATCGAGCATAATATTTGCCCATAATGGGGGAGAGGGCAGGGATTTTTCATGATTCCCTACTATCCATCTGTATCCTCTTAAAATCTCCATCTCAAGTGTTAATCTGGAAACCCCAGTTGATCTGCACATCTCCTTGGCATTGTTCCAGCACTTAACAAACCCTTATCGAGTGTCTTTGCTGGAATAAGGAGGGGGCTACGATTCCTGTACCTGGTTAGCCAAATGTGGAGGTGGACACATATTGCGTCATAATCAATGGGGAGGAAACTCAGAGCTAACATAGGGCAACTTGCCCATGGTTGCCCTTTCTAACTAACACCTGCAGGTCTCAGAAGGAAAAACATTGTTTACACTTCTTTTTTCCCCAACCAATGCTAAATTACTAGGGATTTTAGACCCTTAAAGGATATAGGAGGAGGAGCTCACTGGAAAGATCAATATAATAGTAGAGTAAATTGGCCCAGCTATGTCTGACATTTGGTTGCCTAAGATCTTATGTCTTTGTGATAACACATTCAATGAGGAGAAGGGAGATCTCTCTTACTTTTCCGGTCTGACTTACACTGTGCCCTAGATCTCCATGATGCCAGCATAACTGAAAACTTTCCTGGGTGCCGGCAGAGAATTGGCCACATATTCCTAATGCTGCATGTTGTTAGGAATGCATGTATTTCTGTGGCTGTAGCAGTATTTAATTGGAATTTGTGACTGTATTTAATCAAGATTAATTTGTAAGTATTTGTATTTAATCAAAAACTGTAAGCCACTGAGAATGAAACATGCTCAGAGTTCCTGGCTGGCTCAGTTGGTTAAGCGTCCGACTCTTGATTTCAGGTCAGGTTATGGTCTCAGGGTTTGTGAGATCAGGCCCTGAGTTGGGCTCCCCACTCAGCATGGAGTCAGCTTGAGATTCTCTTTCTCTCTCTCCCGCTGCTATTTCCCCCGCTCATGCATGTGTGTATTCTCTCTATAAATAAATAAATAAATAAATAAATAAATAAATAAATAAATAAATAAATAAATAACATTTAAAAAAAGAAAAAGAATGAGACATGCTCAAGACTCCTTCCTCCCTCCCTTACATTCTTTCTCCTTCTTGCTCCATCCTGCACATGTTAGAAAGAAGAATCAGACTGTTCAGGGGCACCTGGGTGGTTCAGTCAGTGAAGTGTCTGTCTTTAGCTCAGCTCATGATCCTAGGGTCCTGGGATCGAGCCTCACATCGGGTTCCCTGCTCAGCGAGGAGCCTGCCTCTCCCTTTCCCTCTGCTACTCCCCCTGTTTGTGCGCTCTCACTATCTCTCTGTCAAATAAATAAATAAAATCTTTTTTAAAAAAAGAAAAAAGAATCTGATCAGATTCAACAAAAATGATCAGACCACTGTTACTAGTAGAAGTAACTGTATATTAAAAGGTCTCAGGCACAGTTAAAGCCCCTTTCCCCACTGCTGGGAAAGTAAGGTTCCCTAGAGTCTGCCTTCCCTGAACCCGCCCTGTCACCTTTCTCTTTCACCTGTCCTTTCTTCAACTGGTGGGAGGGTACTGAGATCCAAACTGCTTTGGACTGGGGAGGGGTACTAGCAGCAGGAAGCTGAAAAGCCAGGCTCTAGCCCAGTTTTCCACATTAGTGGATTTGGGACACAAACCCAGTTGATAGTGAAATGTCAGTTCATTATGTCTTTTTTTTTTTTAAGATTTTTATTTATTTATTTGAGAGAGAAAGAGAGAGAGTGCGCACTCACACAGAGGGAGAGGGAGATGCAGACTCCCCACCCAGCAAGGAGCCCCACATGGGCTCTATCCCAAGTGCCTGAGATCATGACCTGAGCCGAAGGCAGCTGCTCCACTGACTGAGCCACCCAGGCATCCCCAATTCATTATGTCTTTATCGCTTTTTAGAACTATGCAAAGAGGAGAAGCAGTGATTTGAAGCAGGATAGAGACATTCCTTGGTCTTTGGCCTAATTTTATCTAATATACCTTAATCCATTACAAATTCACTGGAGAATAAGCAAGTAGTCATTTGTCAGTTGCTTAACCCAACTTGTATTTGTACTAATTTAACTCCTATTTGAAATATTGAAAGGAAGTTTATAATATAAAATGTGACCAAGATAACTTCTATAAGGAGCACACTATGGAAGGCAACTAAAAACAAACAAACAAGGCTTGTATTAATTAGTTTTTCATTGCTTGAATCTTCAAAAAAACTAGTTTTTTACTGACCAAGTGGTACTAAATTCTTCAAATTCCATCTCAATCCTCTGCTAGCATAATAACAACTTTGTCTTAGCTCTTCAAGTAGTACATTTATATACATCCATTTTTATCTTTCCTCACATGATTTTTTGACAGTTTTTTTAATTGAAGTATAATTAACATGCAGTGTTATATTAGTTTCAGGTGTACAACAAAGTGATTCGACATTTCTCTACGTTACTCAGTGCTCATCATAAGTGTGCTCTTAATCCCTTTTATGTACTTCGCCCACTCCCTCACCCCCCACTGGCAACCACCAGGTTGTTCTCTGTATTTAAGGGTTTGGGGTTTTTTTGTCTCTTTTTTTCTTTATTTCTTTTGTTTCTTAAATTCCACATGTGAGTGAAATATGGTATTTGTCTTTCTCTGAATGACTTACTTCACTTAGCATTATACCCTCTAGATCCATCCACGTTGTCACAAATGGCAAGATCTCGTTCCTTTTAAGGTCTGGACAATATTCCATGGTATAGAACACCAATCATCTTTTTCCCTTCATCTATTGATGGATTCTTGGGTAGCTTCCATATCTTGGCTACTGTAAATAACACCGCAATAAACATAAAAGTGCATATATCTTTTCAAATTAGTGTTTTTCATATTTTTTGGATAAATACCCAGGAGTAGAAGTGCTGGATCATATGGTAGTTCTATTTTTAATTTTTCGAGGAACCTCCACACTGTTTCCCACAGTGGCAGCACCAGCTTTCATTCCCACCAACAGTGCAAGAGGCTTCCTTTATCTCCACATCCTCACTTGTTATTTCTTCTCTTTTTGATTCTAGCCATTCTGAAACGTGTGAGGTAATATCTCATTGTGGTTTTCATTTGCATTTCCCTGGTGATCAGTGATGTCGAGCATCTTTTCACGTGTCTGTTGGCCATTTGTATATCTTCTTTGCGAAAATATCTATTCAGGTCCTCTGCCTGGAATTTGTTAATAGGATTATGTGGGAGTTGTATAAGTTCTTTTTTTTTCCCATTTTTTCTAAGATTTTGTTTATGCATTTGTCAGAGAGAGAGACAGCACAAGAAGAGGGAGTGGCAGGCAGAGGGAGAAATGAGCCTGATGTGGGATTCGATCCCAGGACCCTAGGATCATGACCTGAGCTGAAGGCAGACGTCCAGCCAACTGAGCCACCCAGGTGTCCCAAGTTATATAAGTTCTTTATGTATTTTGGATACTAACACTTTATGGGATATATCATTTGCAAATATCTTCTCCCATTCAGTAGGTTGCCTTTTTGTTTTGTTGATTGTTTCCTTCACTGTGCGGAAGCTTTTTATTTTGTTGTAGCCTCAATAGTTTATCTTTGCTTTCGTATCCTTTGCCTGAGAAGACATAGCTAGAAAATTGTTTCTACAGCCAATGTCAAAGAAATTACTACCTATTTTTTTCTTCTAGGAGTTTTATGGTTTCAGGTCTCACATTTAGGTCTTTCATCCATTTTGAGTTTATTTTTGTGTATGGTGTGAGAAAGTGGTCCAGTTTTATTCTTTTGCATGTAGCTGTGCAGTTTTCTCAACACCATTTGTTGGAGAGACTCTTCTCCCCATTGTATATTCTTGTCTCCTTTGTCATAGATTAATTGACCATATAAGAGTGAGCTTATTTCTGGGCTCTCTATTCTGTTCCATTGATTTATGTGTCTATTTTTATGCCAGTACCATACTGTTTTAATACTACAGCTTTGTAATATATCTTGACATTTGGGGTTGTGATACCTCCAGCTTTGTTCTTCTTTCTCAAGATTGCTTTGAGTATTTGGAATACTTTGTGGTTACATACAAATTTTAGTATTTGTTCTAGTTCTGTGAACTCAGATGATGATTTTTAACAAGCATAGCCCCTCCCACTCAAAGCTCCAATTATATCAATTATATATACAATATATAATTACATATAGCAATAGCATAATTATAATTATATGTAATATTATATGCACACACACACACACCCACCACCAATTATATCAGAAGATATTAACAGAGTTATATGCAGTGCTCATATACAGTTTCAGGTGTGTCTAATATATACAAACATTAAGAATTCCTAATCAATTTCAGTTTGCAAACATCAAATTCCTTTACTTCTTCTTATCCAAAAAATATTTTCTGTATGACTCTTTCTTAGACACTTAGTGATAGACAAGAATAATAAGACAGAAACAATCTCTAGCATGTGGCAATTGATTTAATTCCTTTTTCTTAATAGGCAAGCAAGGCTTTGGTTACACTTGCTTGCTTGTTTAACCTTGCAATAATTTAGAATTCTTCCACGTGGACAGAATTTAAAAGGACCACGAAGTTCATCTTAGCTTGATTTCAAGTGGATTACCAGCCCCTGTTTCTGCAAGCACTGGAACTACCTTCTTAATTACTCAGGAATTGTGATCGGTTCATATACTGGAAAGAACAGGCCACACCTAAATGACCTAGGTGATCGCTGTCATTATTCTTTCCTTCCTAGATTTTCCTGACTCCCAGAGTCATTTCTTAGCACCAGTTGGATTTTTCCAAGTGTCCTTCAGCTTCCCACTCCGCACGACAATTTATCACTTTATTGTTGCCTTACTATATCTGCCACAGTGAAATTGCTGCATGCTTTCATTTCATATAGCGGGACTGCATTTAACTGGCTAGAATTTGTGGGTTAGCAAAGTTGTCGAGCTGTCACAATTACACTTCATCACCCTTAAGCCTCCCATCGGTTAAAATATTGCGTTAGTTATAGGTGTTGAAATGTTCAGTAAGTTTTTGTTCCTTTTTACTTTCAGCAATCATTTCCTACAGTGATTTAGGGTGAAGTTAGCCTAGGGTAGGTATTTGTAGCAATAAAGCACCATCCTCTGGAAGATTTGGTAGTTCCTTACCTGTTTATTCCTGCTCTCACATTGAGTACTGAAATGTAATCACCCTTTATCAGAACACTTGTTCCCCCACTTACGAGGAGCTAGTCTTTTACAGTGTGTGACAGAGCCTGTGTGAAAATTCCTTGTAGGCAGAGTTTTAGACAGCTACGATCTTCAAAAGATTTCCCAAACACAGTTCCAAGAAGCCCATTGTTTCTGGCTGTAACATTTGTACTTTTGAACTCTGCAATGTTGGTACATTCACAGTAAGTGATATACAGTGAAATCTGTTGTTTCTGTGACAAGTGGAACATGCTAGAATAATTCAAGAATCATGTTTTAGGGTTTACATGTATTACATTCTATGCTTTTTCCTTGTACCTGAAACCTAGTCACCAGGAACTGCCCATATTCCAGACTAAGAGAAAATGAGTATGTGATTAGAGAGATCAAGGTAGAAAACTGTTAGATGTAATCTGTGATCAGATAGATGTCCTGGCAGATATTTGCCA
The DNA here is from genome assembly GCF_024610735.1 of Ursus americanus. Lineage (NCBI taxonomy): Eukaryota > Metazoa > Chordata > Mammalia > Carnivora > Ursidae > Ursus > Ursus americanus. The sequence continues at coordinate 28,938,548 of NC_142144.1, forward strand.
ATGACAAATGGTGGACGCGTGCTCCCTTATGCCTACTTCTTTGAGCTGTGTGTTGCCTTTTTGCTTCTTCAAAAAGAAGGCAACCAACACTAGACTGTCCAATATGCCTGTTTGCACCCAATACCTGACTTTATCACCCCCTTCTCATACATTTTGTGATTAAAGGCTTGACCTTATCTCAACCTCATAACTACCAGTTTTCTTTTTTCTTTTTTTTCTTTTATTATGTTATGTTAGTCACCATACAGTACATCCTTAGTTTTCGATGTAGTGTTCCATGATTCATTGTTTGCGTATAACACCCCGTGCTCCATGCAATACGTGCCCTCTTTAATACCCATCACCAAGCTAACCCATCCCCCCATAACTACCAGTTTTAAAAGGTAGCTCCCAAATTTGCAGGACTATAAAACTGGATCTGGTAAAATCTTTTTAAAGAGTGAGAGAAATAAGATCCACATCTCAGCCAACCAGCAAAGATCCATCTTCTGACCTTTTCTCTGACTGCACTTTGTGGAATGGACCAGACTGACCCATGGACCCAGGCACCATTGGATTTCAGGGGCAGATAAGGAAAGTCAACGAGTCCAACTAACCTGAAATATCTGTTCTGATAAATCTCCTAAATTTCTTCCTCTTTCGGTAGTAAATATTGAGTTTGTTACTTTATTTTGGTGGGGAGGAAGGAAAACAGTGTCAAATTATTGCTTTCAACAGCCCCATCCTACTGCAAATGCTCACTAGATAGTGAAAGGTTTAACTTTGTTTCCTTTCCACATTTTTAGATACTGTGCCTTAAGTTTACAAAATACTAATGCAACTGGTTAGAAAGTAAAATGTAGAGATTATCGTAAGTTCTCTTCTCTTCACAAAGCTTTGAAAGAAGCAGTTCCTTAATGGATATATGGGGGGTTTGATTTTCAGTGATTTAGACTTCAGGCAGTGTGGTGTAATAACAAGACTTTTGGTAGAAAATGACTCGAGACTCTGGGTTTCACGCACTGTTACATCCCCATCTAATAATTTGGTGACCTCATCATGACATCTCTCTGAGCTCCAGGTTCTCCTTTCTAAAATGAGGAGATGTAATTGTCCTTTGGATTCTTTGTTTTTTGTTTTAATGGAGATATTTTTGTTGACTAGAGGGGAGGAAAGAGACAGAGCAACCGGACATCATTTAGAGCTTAGATCGTACAGATGTGCCTGATTTGGAAACTTATTTGGTTGGGTTTCTTTATCTGTTTCTTTCTCTCTTTTAACTTCTTTCTTTCTTTCTTTCTTTCTTTCTTTCTTTCTTTCTTTCTATCTTTCTTTCTTTCATATAAAGAAAGAAAATGGGCCATTTCTTTCAATAAAATGGGCCATTTTGGGGACATCTGGGTGTCTCAGTCAGTTAAGCATCTGACTCCTGGTTTCAGCTCAGGTCATCATCTCAGGGTCCTGGGATCAAGCCCATCAGGCTCCATGCTCAGCAGAGTTTGCTTGAAGATTCTCTCTCTCCCTTTGGTTCTGCCCACAAGTGTGCATGCACATTCTTTCTCTCTCTCTCTCACTCTCTAGAATAACTAAATAAATAAATCTTCTAAAAAATGGGCTATTTGGATGAATTTCCTATATGGTTTGTAATGAAAAAACTCAGTCCAATCACCTGCCTTGTTTATGGAAAAGCCTAATACTAAATAATACTAAAAAATAACTAAACAATAAAAACTCAACAGAAGTCTAATAGAACAAGGAAGAAAACTGTCTAAACATTGTTCACCTCAGTTTACCCACAAGATGAAATAACTTAACAATGAATTAGCAAATTTTGGATAGCAGAAGAAGATATAGAAAGAAATGGTTAGATGAAGTGAATAGTTAGCAAAAACACAAAAATGGCAAAGTGGAGAATGGTTCAATGGGAATGAAAGGTTAGAAATAGATAGCTTCGGGGTGCCTGGGTGGCGCAGTCGTTGGGCGTCTGCCTTCGGCTCAGGGCATGATCCTGGCGTTCTGGGATCGGGCCCCACATCAGGCTCCTCTGCTGGAAGCCTGCTTCTTCCTCTCCCACTCCCCCTGCTTGTGTTCCCTCTCTCGCTGGCTGTCTCTCTGTCAAATAAATAAATAAAATCAAGAAAGAAAGAAAAGAAAAGAAAAGAAAGAAAGAAAAGAAAAGAAAAGAAAGAAAGAAAGAAAGAAAGAAAGAAAGAAAGAAAGAGAGAAAGAGAGAAAGAAAGAAAGAAATAGATAGCTTCAAGGGATCATGCATAGAGAAAGCACCGAATCCTAACCTCTAGACCACCAGGGAACTTCAGGATCATGCATAGAAAGAGACAATAGATATTTATGTCTAACTAGTAAGTAAGTAAATAAATAAATAAACAAACAAACAAATAAATAAATAAATTTATGTTGTATCTTTGCATGATAAGCAGAATGATGGCTTCCCCAAAGTCCATGATCTTATCTCTGGAACCTGTGAATATGCTATGTTACATGACCAATGGGGGCTGTGATTAAATTAAGCATTTTGACGTGGGAGCTTACCCTGGATTATACAGCTAGGTCTAATGTAATCATAGGAGTCCTTATAAGAGGCAGATAAAGGATCACAGAGAAAATGTGGTGATGGAAGCAGGGGTTCATGGTCAGGAAAAGATTTGAAGGTATTATCCTACTACCTTTGAAGATGGATCGATATTGCTGTTATCTGACTAACTCCTTTGTGAGCCTGCTACAGAAATATGTCAGATTCCCTAGCACAGTCTACCTTCCTTTCCTCTGCCGGAGACCCCTGCTTCTAAGTTTCCTGCAAACTGCATGGCAAGGGCTGTCCTATTGCTGACATGTCCTCTACAGAGAGAAAAAAAAAAGCAATATATTTTTTCTTTACTTGATGCAATATTAAGACTATGAACCTACTACAACTATTTTTTTCTGAAAAAAATATTAATTTCAAAGAAAAGGAAATTTAGTCAAACATTGAATATTCACTGTGCTTGAGCAAATAGAAGGTAAAATTACAAAGGCTCAAGTTTCCAATAAATAGCAAAAGGAATCCTCAACCCAATGAAATATTCAATATGTGATGTAAGGTCTAAAATTAAAATTCAATATTACATGCTACCTAGACATCTGGTAAAATCAGAAGGGCCATGAATGATCTAACTGCAAAGTCCCCTCCCAATTCTGCTCCCTAAGGTTGACTAGCCAAACAGTTCTTCTTATCAAAGGAACCAGCACAGTTCCTGGTCATTCCTGAGTAGGGAGTTTTAGTTTCCTGCTAACCTGCAGAATGGTTCAAGCAAGTCAGTCACATTCTCCCAAAGGAACCAAGGAGCATCTTGCCCTCTTGCTACAACAAAGCCTGTTTATTCCGTGTGGTCTGAAAGGCATACAGTGTCTTCTTCCACCAGACCACAGTTATGTGTGCCTAATAACCTACTGCCAAACTCATTTGTCCAGTGTCAAGTGTCATGTGTCTGCCATCTCCATTCCCACCCTAGAATGGGAATCTTTCCCTCACCAACAAAGAAAACAGAAACCAACTAAAACATATCAAGAAAGGGGCTTCTTGAAAATGTTGACCATTCTCATGTATGTGAGTTTTGTTCTGTTATTTTTTCCCCTTCAGACTAGAGTTCTTGGGAGGATGTAGTTTCTTATGAAATCGTCACAGTTGGATGTGGCTGAGTGGTGGGGCTGGATCAACAACCATGAGCTCAGGGCTATTCTCAGTTTGTTTCTCTCCAGCCCACCAATATCCAGAGTTGCCGATCTCTGTTTTCTTCCCGTAAAGCCTTTACACAATACACACAGAAAACGCTATCATCGTGTTAATCAGCATCCAAGTCCAAGTCAAGGATTCTGGAAAGGTAGGGCTAGAGGATGCAGACCTGTTAGTACACCGATGAAAGAAAGTTGTTCCTGGCAAGTGTTTTCAAAAATTCCTAAGCCAGATTTAAAATACCTTCAAATGGTAACTTGAATGGGCATCTGTTCCATCTGTTTCTTTATGTCCTTGGGCTTTTGCTACCATCCTTAATGAAACAGGGGAATAAATTAAAGGGTGGTGTGGCAGGGTGCAAGTTGTCTCCAGCAGCCAGTCTTCAGACATCATCTTGATTATGGAATAGAAATATAGCCTCTCAGTTTACTAACTATATTTTCCAGATTCCCTTGCTCCTATGTGTGACATAGAGTTAAATACTAGACAAAGAGAGATAAACAAAAATGTTGCATAGGTCTTTCTCCCCTCCATTTTCCCACTTTTCTACTGGTCGGAATATGGCATGATGACTGGAGCTTGAGCAGCTGTTTCGAACCATGAGACAGAATGCCAAGTATAACAGAGCGTCAAAAGAGAAGAGAAGGGACTTAGATTCCTGAAGACTATCAAGCCACCATACCAGCCCTGAACTGCTTATAGAGGAAAGAAAAATAAACTACTCTCTTGTTTAAGCTACCTGTTACATGCAGCTGAACTTAGTGCTAACTGATAAAGGTGGTAGAGCTAAGACTGCTTTTCAACCAGTTTACACCAGTATAGCCATGCTAAGTATTAAGTTCTGAAATTCTTTTATTTGGGTCCTGGGGACAAACTTCACCTAAAAATGTTGCTCAGCAACAGCAGAGGCAGGAAATTGAACCTGTGAATCTTGCTAGTCCAAACACGGAAAACCCCTGGTGGGTTGTTGAGTGGACAAAGCTGGTAGGAGCAAGAGCACAGTGTCACGGTCTTAAGCCCACCTGCTATTTTGGAGGAGCCCAGCGTTTGCAGGAGCAAGATGGCCGAGCAGATGGGAGGAATAGTACCACCACTGGCAACATTATCATGAGTGGGTGAAATTCAGGCTCTCTGCACATACAGCCAGGGCTGTCAGCTACCTTCAAAATGCTAAAAGTACAAGCACCAGGAATGTATTCACTATTCATTTAATGAAGAAGTCACTGAAATCATGTATGCGCTTCCCAAAATCAAATCATGGCTCAGACAGCAACATTTAATCACTGAAAGCCATGACAGATAAAAGATCATGCTATTAACTTCTAAACAAATCAACACCTGGTTTGAAAATTATTAAATTGGATGAATGATTTATGTAAACAGTTGTATGGTTTTGTACATATACATGTATATTTAACTTAGAGAATAAAGGAATTTTAAACGCATTTTCACTTATACATTAATTTATATTACCATGGTAGTTGTTATGTATTTTGAATATCATCTCTGATCATTCTCAGATAGAAGCAGTCTTATTAAGTTAGAATTTTGTAAGAAGGGTTGGGGGATGGGCTAGCCTGGTGATGGGTATTAAGGAGGGCCGTATTGCATGGAGCACTGGGTGTTATACACAAACAATGAATCATGGAACACTATATCGAAAACTAATGATGTACTGTATGGTGACTAACATATAATAAAAGAAAAGAAGGGAGGAAGGAAGGAAGGAAGGAAGGAAGGAAGGAAGGAAGGAAGGAAGGAAGGAAGGAGAGAATTTTGTAAGAAGTCTTGCTTTTCTGTTTTTCACACTCTAGATGTCAAATTCCTGATGCCATTCAAGACCTACCCAGTGATGATTTGTCTATCGATAAAAATAGTCAAGGGATATCTTACTTTTAGACTTCATTTAAAAAAAAAAAAAGCACTTATGATGAAATGACATCATTGAGTAAGAACAATAAAACACCTGCAATAAAAAAAAGAGCTGTAAAGATATCACAACAAACATAAACTAGAAACCACTGTGATCTAACATTAACTCATAATCCATCTCTAGTAGGAACGGACGAAACCATTGGCTAGGTGTTGGTAAGGGAAATGTGTCTCTTCTACTTTATCTGCTGTTTTGATTTTACCATACTGATTCCCCAGTCCTCTTTTTCCGTGTTTCAAACTCTAACAATTTTGGAGGTTATTCAACTTCTTGTATCAAGAACTTTGATAATAATTGCAGAGAATTCTATCTCCTCTCAATTGCTCTTTTCTCAGACTTAATTAAAATATAGAGTCTTTATCAACTGTATTTGTTAAGATTTTTCTTTCTCTCAATTATGATCTGCAGAATTGTTAGTAACTCCCAGTTACTAAAAGCAGTGGTTTTCAAATACTAATCTTTTGGCCCAACGCATCAGGATCAGTTTGAGAATTTATTAAATATTCAGATTTCCAGACCATGCTTCCATAAAATATTCTAGGTGGGCCTACGAAACTGTATTTGAGCAAGATCTCCAGCCCTGAAATCAAATTCACAGCCATTATTTGAGAAACTGATATTTAGAGAAAGGCTGCCCTTGCTGCTTGGTGAGGCTGAAGCACTGCTCTGATTTTTTTCCCTCTCCAATCAAGTTCCTTAGGATATTCCCCTTACTACAACTATTGGGTTTGAAACCTCACTCTGAATTTTGTTCAGTAGATGTACTTTCCAGATTCAAACACGGTATGAACTCAGTATGGAAAAGTTAAATCCCTAAGAGGCAGAAATTTGTATCATGTGTTTCTTCCTCAGAAGCATCATCTCATACCTTCTGTGGTTGCAGTCATCTCGGAGTTCTCTGGGTATTGCACATTCATTTTCAGGTAACCAACTTAGATAACTCTGGGAGACAGCAAAGAAGAATTATTAGGAAAACTATAGAATAACCAAATGAAAACCTAAAGAATCATGTCCAAGCATTGAAGAGGGCAGCAATCATCAGACAAAGCAAAATGAGACGTTTTAGATTCCAACTAGAAGTGAGCAGATAGGAATCTGAAGTCGGAGGAGCCAGTAGATCAGGAATCCAACAGGTCCTGCAAACTGAAACTCCTAAAACGAAAGTCTCAAGTCAGCAGAGAGCAGGAAAGGGTTAAGTCCATGGTTTTAGGCAAGGCTGGAGAGATCAATAGAATCTTAAAGGTCACGGCTTGTTCAGAATCCAACAGCTTCGAGAATTTGAAGCAGTGGCCTTCATGAGTAGAAACAGCAAAGAAGCTCTGAGCCCAAGGCAGTGAGTGGTTTTCTCTGCTCATATTGTTCTCTACCTCCTGTTGGAGACATGTGGCCCCGAGACCACAGGTGCGTAATCACTGACAGGATGATTAGAGGCTGAAAGGTACACTGAGTACCTGATTGAAGTAAGGACAGAAGTGTGACAATTACTGGAAGCTCTCCAACATTAAAAGTGCCCAGCAGGCAATTCGTTCCTCCGTGTTTATTAATCCCTCCCTTGTACCTCGCAATGTACAAAGGCAAGTCTGGTCCCTGCCTGCTATATGTTTACCATGTATAAAAGACCTGAGGGGGCCTGGGTGGCACAGCGGTTAAGCGTCTGCCTTCAGCTCAGGGCATGATCCCGGAGTCCTGGGATCGAGCCCCACATCAGGCTCCTCTGCTGTGAGCCTGCTTCTTCCTCTCCCACTCCCCCTGCTTGTGTTCCCTCTCTCGCTGGCTGTCTCTATCTATGTCAAATAAATAAATAAAATCTTTAAAAAAAAAAAAAAGACCTGGAAAAATCTTTCATCTCAAGTCTCTCAAGCAGCTAAATTCTTCATTAGCTTTCACAAAGGCCAATTCAGGAGGTCAAACTCCGTTCTATTGTTGTAGAAATTAAAATATTCTAACCAGTGAAAGGTTTTTAGCAACCATGTGAATAAGAAAATGGAAGATGTTAGTGGGAAGCATGGAGTGCTCAGCCTTCACCATAATGTGGGATAAAATAATAAATAAACTGTGACCTCGAACAAGTCATTTAACATCTCTAGGCATCAGTGTCCTCCGTTATAAAATCTAAAAGATAGCATTTGCCCAGAATATTTCATGAGATTGTGACGTAGTCAAAATAACATATAACAAAGCACTTGAGAAGAAAATCACCATTAATATCATTATTAATTACATTCATTATATTTCTTTGGCCAGTATTTTATTTCATTTGGATATATTTACATGAGTATGTTACTGCAAATAATCACATTTCAATAACACTACGAGAGCAAAAACATTCATAAAATGGACCCAAAAAAACCAATAGTTACATGATTTTTTTAAAAGATTACAATAAGAAAATCCCACCCCAGAGGAGAAAATAAAATCAAAATTTAACCTTGTTTCCTATTGCCGTATGTATTTTCTTCTTCCTTTTAATTGCACAAAAACATCAGACAAAACTATAAGTAGTGTTTAATGAGGTGCCAATGGATATTTATGACTAGATAGATGGTCGGTTCTGCTTTTGACAAGCAAATTCCCAAGGAACATATAGACATAGAGGCAGTAGAGCATCTCAAGGGGACATACCGTTCCTGGCTATCTTTCTTTTCCTCACTCCAACAGAGGACTCTGTTGGACTACTATAACCTTGAGAAGAACCTCTAGTCTTCTTATCCAAATGATTCTGAGAGAATTGGAACCAAGTAGGCTGAAAGTCTTTGCTTATTTTTAGAAGCAATGGTCAAGTGCAGATCACTATACTCTTACCTTCTTACCTCCTTACCCCTCCAGTGCAAGTAAAGACCGATAAGTAGCATATGAACAAATGAAAATAAAAAGAGGAGCTAAAGAATTTATGACAGTGCCTAGAATATAGCTGGCATAGTCTACATACCCAGATATGCTCTCAGTGCTTTCACGACAAAAATGTAGCTCACGTGTGGGAAGAGAAAAATTATACTGAGAAATGACAGCTGAAAATATTCAACCCTTAACCCTCTAAAAACTACTTGCTGGACATTTTGCCCTATAGAGTATCTCAGAATAACTATTGGTGATATAGTCAATAAATTTATGCCTAATTAATAATTATATCAAATAAGTATGCCTAATTAATAATTTATATCAAATTCTTTCTGTTGAAATAACAGGTGTGAGTTCTGTATCCTGATTGGACCTTGACTGATAGAAATATAGATGGTATTTAAGCCATGAGGCGAGATGACATCACCAAAAGAGTGAATATAGATAAAGAGGGCAAGAGTTCAAAGAAGTGAGCTTTGGAGCACTCCAACTAATTTAGAAGTTTCAGGGCATAAGAAGAAAACAGCAAAAAAAGACAGAAAAGAATTAGCAACTAGTGAGGTAGGAGGAAAATTACATGATGTGATACTCTGGAAGACAAGTAAAAATAGTCTTTCAAGGAAGAGAGTCATCAGTTACCTATTAGTGGCAGGGGAAAATGCTGATTAGTATGTGTTTAAAAGATATCATATAGGGTACTTTTGGGATGCCTGGCTGGCTCAGTTGGAAGAGCATGTAACTCTCGAATTTGGGATCATGAGTTTGAGCCTCACATTGGGTGTAGGGATCACCAAAACAAAATAAATAAACTTAAAAAAAATAGGGTGCTTTCCAATTATAAGCTTCAATTTATATTGAAAGAATAACAGTTATTAATATATGCACCAAATAACATTTATAAAGCAAAAATCACAGAAGATAAAAAGATCAATAGATCAATATTCAAAATAATGGGTTTCCATTTTTTCTCTTGGCTCATGGCAGATCAAATGGGCAAGAATATATTTTTAAGAACTAATAATCAAAAATGAAAAATGTATGTAATTGATATAAATGTAAAATTCTATCCTTTGAATATAAGTAATAGACCTTTAGGTGTTAATGCAACAGTCACAAAAATTGATTATATAGTCAACAACTAAGCAAACTTCAATAAATTCCAAAATTTGGAAGAAGTACAGGCAACATTCTCTGATCATAACAACACTGAGAACAAAAATTCCTCCAACTGGGGTGTTACACTAGTGCTTCTCATCCATATTTCTAGTATCTCTACTTTTTGTCATTCCAGAACACAGTAGGATTGTGTTTCCCTACACCCCTGAATTTAGATACGGTGACATGACTTGAATAAAATGTGAGCAGACATATTTAAGGTGCTATTCTCTGTTCCTCTCCAACCTATGCTGAGTGACTGGCAACATTTCAAATGGTTCTGGGTGAGCATTGACTGAGCACAGTCTTCTATTGACCCTAATGAACATGAAGTTTCTGTTAATCTATCCTGTATTGACTGATACAAACATTTGACTAAAAAAAATCCAAATTGAAATTATAGAACATCTATAAAAATAGATGATAAAAACATTATATCAAAACCTATAAAAATATACTTTTTTAAAGGTTACGCTTTAGGTAAACATAAAAATAAGAGGCCTTCCTTTTAGAGCACTGCCTATTAATGTAACCCACTTTCAAAACTTGCAGTCTCTCTTCCTCCCTCTTCCAAAATTCACAATTCCAGGAAAGGAAACACAATTGGCCCAGCTTGAGTGAGTTATATAAACAAAAGTAGGGGATTCAACAGCCATTGCCTTTTAGGCTTTTGATGCCCTGTATTGTGGTTTGAGGCCATTTCCAGATGGGAAAAATTATTTTATTACATTTCACTGCTTGGCCACCTGCTGCCTACAATGACTCAACTCTGTAGATCCTTGACTTTGTTTTATTTTTTTTAAGATTTTATTTATTTGACACAGAGAGAGAGAGAGAGTACAAGAAGGGGGAGCAGCAGGCAGATGGAGGGGGAGAAGCAGGCTCTCCGCTGAGCAGGAAGCCCAATGTGGGGCTCGATCCCAGGACCCTGGGATCATGACCTGAGCCGAAGGTAGATGCTGAACTGACTGAGCCACCCAGGGGCCCCGGATCCTTGACTTTGTAAACAGTGACACCAAGATATAGTTGCTAGATGGAAGGTTACTCCACGATGTTCTACTGTCTCCCACTGAGGAAGTACTTGGCATTAGTGATACGTGTCCAGTGGACCCGGCTATCACTTGAATAAGAAAGTTAATAATATACATGGAAAACTGTATGTTCCATGCCAGTTTCTATCAGAGTTGTCATGAATTCTAAACTAAGAATCTAGAAATTTATAAAGTTTTATAATAATGCTAATGTGCTGTATATATATACTATACAAAGAGAACTAGTGTTTATGGAGAAAAATATGAAGAGAAGGAACATACATTTCTTTGAATTAATCAGTTGAGGCATTTTGGTCCAACTTCTTTTGGCATGGTTGTTTGTATGTCCTGATTCCTAGAGCCACCACAAATGTCTGGTGCAGGTTTTCCAAGCTTTCTTTCTTGTCCTCTCCATCCAAACAGAAGATTTTCATCCAACTTGACTCTTGCCTTTGGTGGGACAAAAGCCAATTTAATTCAGTAAGGCCCACTCTTTAAGCAGCTTCCAGAAGCAGAATTATGTACTCCGTAAGGAGTCATGGACATCACTAAAGCCTCTTCAATGGCAAGAGCAAGGGAAAAAAAGAACATCCAGATGGCTATGCTGGAATTCTTTTCTCTCTTCTGGATCTACCCAGGGATGGATTCTGATCAGATGAATGCTACTGGACTCCTTTCAAGGCATTAAATGTAATTAGCTGTTAATTGTTATCGTTAAAGGACTCTGCTGAGTGGCTATCAGGGCACCATCTGGACAACTCATCGCAGTCACTGGGGAAACCCTGAAATCTCCATCCAAAAATGTCTGTGTGACTCGAAGACATTTACAATACCTGTCAAAAACCTTTGTATCCAGTGGGAAACTTCCTCACAGATGGTTATTATTAAAGACAGAAATGCTCTTTCATGGGTCAAAATTTCACTTTATTTGCTCTTTAAAGCAATCAGTTTTGAGTGAGGATAAAGAATAAGATATTTTCCTACATCTTTAACAACACCATCTATGTCATCTGAGCATTTGGTTGCAAATAACAGAAAATGACACAGATAGTCTAAAGCACAAAGAGAATTTATTGGAATGATAGCAGAAGACTGAAGGACCAGGCTTGTAAACTTAACAGGTACCAAGTGAGTTCTGGAGAGCTATGCAGAAGGTAACCAGGAAGGATCACACAGTTCCAACAGTCACTGAATTGTGCCATCACTTGTTCAAGATTCCAAGTCCTACAAGATAACACCTGTTGGCCAAGCCCATGTCTGATCTTACTGGGATAAAGAGAGAAAGGGGACATATCTCCTTCAATTCATACAGTAGAAGGTAACCGCTGCCTTCAAGTAAAAGGCCTCTGAATGCATACAAGAATACAACTCAGAAGCATGCCTGGAAGCAAAACATTCCCCAAATGCAAATATTTACATTATTTTACCACAAACCAAACCCGTATCTGACAGCTGGGAAAAAATCTCTTCTAGTTATATTTGGAAAATCATTCCTGACCCAATCATTAACCAAATCTAAATGCACGTTTTATTAAGAAGATATTACGGTGGGGGGCAGACGCCTGGGTGGCTCAGTCAGTTAAGCATCTGCCTTCAGCTCAGGTCATGATCCCAGGGTCCAGGGATCGAGCCCCTCGTCGGGCTCCTTTCTCAATAGGGAGCCTGCTTCTCCCTCTCCCTCTGCCTGCTGCTCCCCCTGCTTGTGCGCTCTCTTTCTCTGTCTCTCTGTCAAATAAATAAATAAAATATTTTTTAAAAAAGAAGACGGTATTACAGGGAAATCCTGGCAATTGTGGAGGGGGCAGTACACTCCTTAGTTTTTGAGATCAGTGTCATAAGAGGAAAAATCATGCTGTTCTCCAAGATAAGCTACTGGTCTCAGTAGCCATTTTCATGATACATAATGTTATTTTTAAAGCTTCATTACTTCTTTTCACTTATTCAGTACATATGCATCTGTTAAGTTTTTCATGTGTCCCTGTGTAGGGTGATGGTGGATGAACACGAAACAGTTTTTAACACTGTCTCTACTCAGTCTAATTGGGAAAACAAGATATATTTACCCCAAACAAATAGTGAATAATATAATATAAATTATATATTTTGATTAATGTCAATTAAAATTCTGAATATTCCAATGCTTTCTTAATATTCAGTTCCCAACAAGTCTTTCTGGGCTTGGAAAACCGATATGGCAGGAAAGCTAAGTTTATTTTCTACTTCCCATCTGCTGCATAATAATATGCCAGGATGTTACCAATTTGCTCCTTTTACCCAGATATTTAGTTACATCCTACCTAGTTCTAGGAACCTACCTGCTCCTCCCTTTTCATCCTGTTAACTCCAGTTCATCCTTCAAGAGTCACTTCTGATGCACCTCCCGTAGGAAGACCTTCCTGATACACACTCTCTGGATTAGGTATCTTTGCTCTGTGTTCTGGACATCTTGTTTCATACCCTAATCCCCCAGAAGATTCATTCCCACTCCTCTTCCCCTACTTCACTTCACCCACCCCTCAAAACGAAGGAAGAGTACCAATGAGAGACACGGACAAAATGGAATTCTCGGGGACATACATGTAAGCCAGAATACCATGGGATGACATTTACAGTCAGGGGTGGCGGGAGTGGATGAAAGGACTGTAAAGAGATGAGGAGAGAAAATGCTGGCCCTTGGAAATTTGGCAGGGCCCAGAAGTTCTAACCAAGGTAAATAATGACCTCTCTGCAGAATCCAACACGTTTGCCTTCTTTCGCATGCGTAGCTGATTGACTGTCAGCTGCTCTGGACGAGACCTGCGGATCAGCCTCATTATTGCATCTCTGTGTGGAATAGATAGGAGAGGTGCAGCCTGTGCCCTTCTATGGTGAATCAGAGTGGCACTGGGGCTACTGGAAACATTCCTGCAGAGTAGATGTGTCAGTCACAGTCACACTTATCAGCGACTGAATATAAAGAATTAATGAATAGGATAAAAGGAGTAAAAAGGCAAAAAATAAATAGTGAGGTATTACAGAAATGGTAAATGCAAGAAGCAGCTACTGGCCTGGGAACTAAGAACTTACAAGCTTAGGAGAAAGGTCCTAAAGAACGGGGCATTCACCTCTAAGAAGGGGGCACTGCTACTGGCACTGGTACCTCAGGATTCACAAGAGTCCCTGCGGAGCTGGGACTCAGACTCATGGGGAGGGACACAGCTGGCGAGTGTTAGTAATCTGGAAAGATTCAGTGAGGCTGGCCCAGGAAATATAAAAGGGAAATGAAACCTGGAGCCACCTGCTGCTACTGGAACCAATGGCTGCATTTAAAATGAAGCACCATTGGGGCATCTGGAGGGCTCAGTCGGTTAAGTGTCTGCCTTCGGCTCAGGTCATGATCCCAGGGTCCTGGGATTGAGCCCTGCATCAGGCTCCCTACTCAGTGGGGAGCCTGCTTCTCCATCTGCCCCTCCCCATTCACATGTGTGTGCACTCTCGCTCTATCTCTCAAATAAGTAAAATCTTTAAAAAAAAAAAAAGAAGCACCATTGCTAGCGTGGCCCTGATGGGATTAGGAGACAAAAAAGGAGCAGTCTCCTCTTCCATCCTCAGGCTTCCCATTTCTCTCTAGTTCCCCATCTTAAGAGTGTCTACTAGGAGCCCGCTGGCAGAAGGCAACTGCGCAGCTTGCCGAATCCGCCATTATTACCAAGCCAAGGCTGGGAGATAAGAGCTTCATAGTCAGTAGGGAAGGCCAGTAGGCAGGGAAGGAATCTCTACAGTTAGAATTAGATGTCAATTTTTCTCCTTTTTAGATTTCAGACTCTCTTAATGTTAGGTTTTCAGCACTTCTGAGGCCATCCCAAAGACACTGCCATAAGCCTCACCATTATACTTTTTATCAGATCCCTGACATGAACCAACTTGTCCATCCATTAGAGAAGGGCCTCCAAGTTGCCTCTTAACTGCCAACTTGTCCATTCTTTAATTTGCATTGCTGATTTTTTTTAAAGTTTCTAGAAAGTTACTAATTTCTTGCTGCTTCTTTCATCACTGTAATTACTGATCCAATTAGAAAAACTTAAAAATGCAAATTTCCCTTCATTTCCCGGGAACACGGCTTTCTTGATCTTGTCTGCAAAGGTAGGGACCCATTTCTACTCTTAAAACTTCTGACCTTTAGATAAAGAAAGAATTGCCACACCGTAGAGGGAGTAATGAGTCTGATCTCTAGGCAGCCATGAGCCGTCAGTCACATTTCGTTTTCATTGCATTTATCAACTTTCGTTCTTAAAAAAAAAAAATGTTTGTCATCTCTGCATGCCCTTCTCGAAGCACCATTAACCAATACAGACGAAAATGAAAGGTAAGTTTTCCGTGAGCATCATAAGGCTGTATGCCAGCTGAGCACACTTTTATCAGTGAAATAATGATGAATGTTTTTTTTCATACCTAACTAAGCACAACATTGAGTTAAAATCAACACTGCATGACTCTCTTTTAAAACTCTTCTGACAGTTCTACCATGTAGCTTGGCCTTAAGCCTGTCTTGTCTTTATGGGCTATCAGATTTGTTCAGGAATCTCCAACAAGCAGGAGCCCTCAGTACCAGCAGCTTAGTGGCTCATGATGGAGGACACATTCTTTCCTGGCTTTGAATCTACTAAGCAATTTCTCCCCCTCTGATTGTACAGCTGGTGTCCAGTTGGTCAGTGAAGCATGTCTGCAATGAAAGGAGAACAGCTCCGGGGAAGTAACACGCGCTGCTTAGAGTAAAACAGTCAGCGTAGCAAAGGCCCTCCGTAGTTCATTCTCTCGCAATTTTTGGAAAACGCCTTTCACACTTCCTCTCAAAAATTAAGCAATATAAAATCATTGTTCAATTCAAGAAATGAACTTTTACAATGATAGCCTTAGCACTGTGCGAGAAACAGTAAACCGGAGTCTTAAAATTCAAAGATTTTTTTACAGTCTAGTAGGAATAACTTATTTTTTTCACTCAACATTTTAATTTAACCGTGGAGAGGTGAGGGTCTATGCCCCTTCCCCCCGATTTCATGTGCGCTTTGTGATTGCTTTAATGAACAAATACCGCAGGACATGGGAAACAGACAGATACGTTTCCTATCTTTTGGAACACTCTCTGTTTTTTAAAAAAACATATAGCAGTGTGTAAGTTTAAAGCGTACAACATGTCGACGTGGCACATTTATATACTGCAACATGATTGCCACCATAGTATTAGCTACCGTCTCTACCGCCTCACATACTTATCATTTCTTCTTTGAGTAAGAACATTTAACAGTCACCAGGCACCCGCTCTACAGGGTTCTGTTGCCTCATAAGAGATAACATCCTCAAGACATTTTGAGGTCTTTAGTTGAGCACACTAGTAACCCCCTTTATTTTTGCCCCCAGCACATGCATATTTCCCACCTTCGCGTAACGCATACTCTGAAAGAGGGAAGCAACGGTGACATACAGGAGTACATGGTAAGGTAGAAAATGTTAAGTTCCGTGTCCTATGATTTACCCTGACGTGAGCGGCATCTCAGGAAGGACTAGTAGGCTTGCCCCTGATTTCCCTCTCATCTTTCTTTTGCTTCTCCTTCAGCCGTAGCGTCCTCCTCACTCATTCCCACCTCTTCTCTGTATTTGATCTCAACAAATCCAGAAGGAAGACTCTGGCCACAGAGAGGGAGAACAGAGCAGGAAAAGGAGGGACAAACCACCAGAAATAATCCTTCATCAACCACAAAGCGTTGTTTTTTTGTTTGTTTGTTTTGAAGTGGGGGTGGGGTTGTCCGGGCTCGTAGCTTGTAAAGCATTTCTTCAGGCACTCGGTGAAAACCACCTATTAAAACTGCAACCCTGGGGCGCCAGGGTGGCTCAGTTGGTTGAGTGTCTGACTCAGCTCAGGTCATGACCTCAGGGTCGTGAGATTGAACCCCATGTCGGCTCCACACCAGGCTGGGCATGGAGTCCATTTAAGATTCTCTCCCTCTCCCTCTGCCCCTCCCCCCCCAACTCACATACTCTCTCCCCCTCTTTCTCTTTAAAAAAAAAAAAATTGCAACCCTACTGATACATTCTACGTTCCTCTTCCTGATTTGTTTTTCTCCGTAGAATTTATTGCCAGATGCTATACTATGTATTTACTTATCTGTCTTGCTTATTTTTGTGCCCCCAATAGAATGTAAGTTCCAAGAAAACAGGAATATTTTTGTCTGTTTTATGCATTAATATATCTCTATCCCCTAGAATAGAGCCAGACCCATGTAAGATTCCCAGTGAATATTTGTTAAATTATTGCTGTTAAATGAGTGTGTATAGGTAACCCTCAGAACATATCATTGTTGATACTAGAAAGATGTGCTCCAAAATCCAAAGGGCCTGCTTTTGAATATTAACCTTCTCACCTTGAGGAGGTTAAGATAATTGCCCAAGGGAAATCAGCCATGTGAATGAGCCAGGTCTTCTGATTCCAAATACGTTCTTTCCTCTAACATGTCTGACCTATTCATTTATACTTACAGAAGCTGAATTCCGCCCCCCCACCCCGCAACACACACACACACACACTCTAGAAAGATAGAACCACTTACAATTACTAGGATACTTCAGGTATTCCAAAAACCAAATTTTAGATGTAGATAAATGCAAATCCTATTAGTTCACACTAATCTCTATTGTTTTTAATTATCAAGTTGTTATCAAACCTTTGATGTGCATTGTTTGTCCCTCCAGCTAAATTACTACCTTCTTCCAGACAGAAACTAAGTCCTATATGTTCTATGTCTTTGTAGTTCTCCTAGTGCCTGACATAGTGCTGATGCAGATAGTAGCTATACCATGTGATCGATAAGGCTAAAATAACATGAGGTCAGCGTAATAGAGTTCTCTGTTGAAGAAATTAAGATTAAAAGGAGAAATCAAAATTGATCTGGGATTGAGTGACCGGCAAGAGATGATTTCCAACTGTGCTTCCTTAAGAAAAGAAAAAAGGAATATATTTTTTATTTTCAAACCCTTCATTCCCACTAATATATGTGAATATTTTCCTTATATGTATGTGCTCTGCCCTCACAGTTGAAAATCAAGTAAGGTGAACTGCCAAGGGCTAATTGGTGAACTAATTCTTTTATTCAGTGTAATAGCCATCACAAAGGTTGGGTTCAATGAGGTAATCACTTTTCCATTACAAAAATTGAATCCAGATTTTCTTTACTACACTCAGAGATAACTGGGTTAGTGTCATTCTCTATCCTCCTTAGCTTTTTAATTCAATAACTTTATCAGACTTGGAAAGGGTAACTGTTGAAAGGAATATAAGGTTCTGCAAATATTTTTGTGTATGGGTAAGTCAGGTTGCCCCCTTTCCCATGTCTGAATCACCCTCCAGTAATGACGGAAGGGAACAAAAAGGTAATGTAATAATTTTCTGTGAAAACTCTGCACATGCCATTCTCTTTTAGCAGTGTTTGAGTTTTAGAAGAAAGCACCAGATGATACATGTTGTTTAGTTCCCATTGAAAGACCCTCTATAGAGAAAGGTAATGGAAAAACTCTGCGGTGCTAAAACATATAGGCCTCAGTTTCCATGTTTCAGTAAAAACTGAAATTCTTTCTTTAATGTTGAGTTTTAGATCTTCAGTTAGGAGCAACTCAAAGCCAAGTCAAAGTATATTGGCATCTCAGAATCCTTGAAAGGGGAAACTTATCTTCCTCATAAATAAACCTCTCAAAAGGATCCAATTCATAGTTGAGGCTAACTTCACTATTAAAGCAACAATTAAGTGACTATAAATGTGAAGAATGCTTTGCATCACCTATAAATAGATGTATACTTTTTGAAGCGCGCTGCAGTAATGCCTGAGGATAATGCTATTTCCTTCTGACGTAGAATGACATTGGCTGAATTGTTACAGATATGGAAACATTGACTGATAGTGACAGGCAAACCAAACTGCTATACAAAACTTGAGATAAGGTGGATTCAGTGGTAGATTATTTTTCAACAATAGGACAACATAGACCCTGGACTTTTGAGTTCAGAGTTAGACTCAATCAGTGTCAGTTTCTGAAAATAAAAAACATAGCCACCACGATGTTTGATTTTTATGTGTCAACTTGGCTGGGCTAAGAGATGTCCAGATACCTGATAAAAACGTTGTTCCTAAGTGTGTCCGTGAGGGTATTTCTGGAAAGATTAGCATGTGAATCAGTAGACTGAGTAAGTAGATCTGCCATCACCATTGTGGGCTGGCATCATCCAGTCCACTGAGGAACCAAATAAAACCAAAAGGCAGAGGAAAGGCAAATTCTCTTTTCTTGAACTGGGATGTCCATCTTCTCTTGCTCTTGGACATCAGAGCTCCTGGTTCTCGGCCTTTGAATGCCAGAATTGAATTATATCACTGGCTTCCTTAGTTCTCCAGCACGCAGATGGCTGGTCATGGGACCTCCCAGCTTCCCGAGCCATGTGAACCAATTCCCACAATAAATCTCTTTAATCTCTATGTGTATCCTATTGGTTCTGTTTCTCTGGAGAACCCTGACTAAGACAACCCCATGTGCAGATTGACAATGAACAATAAACAACTCCCCCCTCTCTCCAACAACAGCATTCACGTAAAATGCATCAGCAGGAGCCCCTTCACTGGGGAATAACACGGGCAAAAACATTGCCCTAAAATGTTTTCCTACAAGTCTCTTTATAAGTTGTAATAACAGGAATTTGTGTATGTGAAAATCAGACAAGGCCTAAAGGAAATAAGATTTCCTATAAGAAATTTTTTAATGTATAATAATGAAATGTATTTTTAAGGGACAGCAGTTCATAATCACCAGATATATTTCATGGTAATGATGAGGCTGAAAAAAGATGCCAAAAAATTAGGGGAGTAATGATTACAACCAGCATGATTACAACAGTTAATAAGCTATGTTAAGACTGGAGGTTCAAAGGAATGGGTGCTGCATCCCCATATGCCTCCAACAAGCCTTAGAAAAGTCATGTAAACTGTCTTTATGGTTTTCTCTCCAATACAGTGGGAGATTGGATTGTACGATGCCTTCTGCCATTGGGACTCATTGACCTTTCTCTCTGGATTTTGGGAAACCATACAGTGAATCTCATTATTACCTTTTCTAATGTTCATTATGCTTTAATTTATTCCCTATGATAATTTTCATGAGTTATTTAATACCAGGGAATAATACCTCTTATTTGATTCGCAATGATGATGTGGTTGTAAAGTCTCTAGCAGTTATTTTAATTTCTTGGAAGAAAGCAATAGAAAAAGGACATTTTATACTTCAAATACTTTTATATAATGATTGTCATTTTTTATAAAGTCACTATTCTTATAAAAAAAATTACCCTTCTTAATAATGAAGTATTAAAATATTCTTCAAATGATATTTTATTGCTGAGGATTATGTAACAAAAGTTGTGCTTTCATAAATTGTTAGTGAATGATATAGATTAGTACAAGCCTAGTAGAATGAAATTTGATAGCCTGATCAAGAATTAGGAAAATGCTCAGTATTTTATTTCAATGTTGGCTGTAGAATTCAAGTAGCTCAGTCCTGTAGAAAAAAAGCAACTTAGAGCTCAACTCTATGTCATTATATCATATTTTTAAAATGTGTTCAGAAGATAGAAAATGGGATCAAGCAGGAAATCGCAAAATCAGCACTTAGGCTTATAGATCTTAAACAATGTTTCCCAAGATTTCAGATCCAAAAGTTCAGGTTGTTTCAACTGTTCTATTCAAAGCAAAAGTCACTACTCCTGAAGTCCAGTTCCAGAAGTAGAAAGAAAAGGAAAAAGTAAGAATAAATCAATACATGGAAAAGCATGTCTATTACTGCCTAAGTCTAAAGAAGTAAAACACCAATTTATCAGCAGTAAAACTCATTTAATACATCAAAAAATAATGGCTTCTATCCTTATATTTTTGTTCTCATCGTCGCTGTTGTTGATGTCCAGGGGAGAGTTTACAAAAAAAAAAAAAATCACTGTAGCTGGTGGTAGGAAGGCAATATGCTGTGAGTTGCCCAATGCTTGGAAATAAGACATCAGGTGCTCTGTTCTTCTAGTCCACCAGGTGCCATCTCAGGATGAAGGACTAGGCCTATAAGTACTTTTTAAGATTTCAAAAATGTATATCTTCTTCACATGTGTTACTTTTTTATTTTCCCTTCTTCTGTATGATCAGCAGCTAAGCCATTAAAAACAGCCATTTGTAGTTGCCATCTTGGTGTGTGCCAGGAAAGTCAGCCGAGTAGAGAGGACTACCGGGAAGGCTAGGGAGCCCGTTCCACTTCACAGCCATATCCTGGGGAAGCACACGCCCAAGGCGTGGAGTAGATGGTAAGCCAACTGCAGAGAAGAAAAGGAGATACAGTCCAAATCGGAAAAGCAGGATTTAGCTGGAGAAAAGCTGGGGGAAGGGGTTGTGTGAGGGAGTTCAGGCAGCCTAAAAATGACCATAGCAATTTTAGAAGTTGATTTGAGATGAGTCCAGAAAATCAGTTTGCTAGAAAAGTGAAGTAGTTGTTTTTCTGCCAAGGTTTATGATTCTATTATTTTCGTGCATCTATATTAAAATCCTTACCTTGCCATGTTCCCTCCAGGGACTGCCCCCATTGTTTCACACCTCTAGCACACACTGCCAAAAGCCGACTCTTGATTTCACCTCCAATGAAAATGTTCACAGTTTGAATTTGCAAAGCAGTGATACTAATTCCAAGACGCCAACAACCTATAGAGAGGTGAAAAGCTTCATATTTTTTAAGTTTCTGGAATCTATATAGCAAATATGGCATATATACATACATATGCCCATATACATGTATACATATATGTGCATATATGTTTACACCATATGCATATGTATACACACGCCTATATATCCATGCATATATATACTAAATATACAGACACACATGCTAAGAAATGTTAAGGAAGTGACAGAACCAAGAAGTTTGTTGTATTTTCCTAGGACATTTATCCTATTTCTTGGTAGGATTAAATCCAAAGCTCACCATTTTATAGGGAACTGAAAACTAGGAAGAAATAATTCAGAAGGATTAAATCCAAAGCTCACCATTTTATAGGGAACTGAAAACCAGGAAGAAATAATTCAGAAGCTCCATTTCAAGTGGCTTTCAGGGGAAAACAGTTAACTCAATCATGACCTAAACATAGCACCAGCCGCAAATATTGGAAAAGCAATATTGACTAGGAATACTGTTGCACAGAGATCAGGCATTGCTGACTTCGTGTAATAGTAGCCTCTGTGGTTGACAAGCATACTCCAAGTTGAGAGAGAGAGGAAATCACAGTTATGAAAATAGAGCCTAAATAGAGCTTGAAATGCCGTAAGATGGTATTCCCTGAGTAGGTCCTCCTAGTCTGATTCACTTGGGAGTGGGAATCGCTAGATGAATGCTACATAAACTAGAAAACCAGCATTAATCTAACCTACTTGTGGTATTAAAAACCCACTTCCCAGGGCACCTGGGTGGCTCAGTTGGCTAAGCATCTGACACTTGATTTCCGCTCAGGTCATGATCTCAGGGTCATGAGATCGAGCCCTGCATCAGGCTCCGTGCTCAGCACCGTGTCTGCTCGAGATACTCCTCCTCTCCCTCCTCCTCTGCCCCTCCTGCTGCACTCACTCTCTCACATAAATGAATAAATTAATTAATTAATTAATTAATAAAATCTTTAAAAACTACTTCCCTTCTTTTTTTTTTTTTTTTTTACTGGCAGCTCAGAAGAATTTCTTGCTACTAGATAAATATCTTAACTTAGTGATAAAAACCAAAAAACTTTAAAATCTTGAGAACATCCAGTTTCCCTTAATTACATCATTTTTCAATATTATTGTTAAGCATCATCAGTTCTTTAACAGTTCTGTAATTTGTGCCCTGCATAAATGTATTTGGTCACCGGGTGTGACAACAGAAGAATCCAGCCCTGGATCTCATTAAGTCATACACACTGTGGAGAGGTTGCCTCTGCCAGGAAGGAGGGAGGAACTTTTCCTAATTCATCTCCACCAGCATCCTTGAGCTAACATCGACTCCCCTCTAGCCTCCTACAGTGATACCAAAACTTCCATTCTCTATCTTCTCTCTTCTCTTTTCTCTATCCACATCCAAGATCCTCTTCTTTTCTAAGACAAACTCTTTTGGTTGTCACCTATTCGCTTGACCTCTGGTGACCCATTTTCTCAGGGTCTGACTTTACCTAGAAATTTCTTATTTTGGTGCTGACCATGATCACGATCTGTTTTAACCCCATGATTTTTGTTCCTGCTTCTGTGACAACGTGGCTTTTAGCCACAGCTCTTGTAGCAATGGGGCACAGAGCTGCCTGCAGTGAAGGCTAATACGCGCAGCAGGCAGAAGATTGCTTTCTCAGGGCAGGAAGCCGTGCCAGGGACATCAGGCAGGGGTAACTACAGTACCACGTTGATGGGCATCTCCAGAAATGCCACACTTCCTTCACGGGCATCAGCATGCCTCGGAGCACAACACCCTCAAAGGACCTCCAGAAATAGTTGCCAGGAGACTTAAAGTAAGAACGGAAAACTAACACAATGAAGTGCAAGTAAACCTAAAACTATAGATACAACCATATTTGAGAATCTAGTTTGATACAGAAAACATAATTTTTGTAGCAAGTTTATATAAAGTACATAGTGGAATATCTCAGAAGATTAAGTTCAAAACATTTACTTAGGCAATAATTTGTATGGTTCTGACCAATGTAGAAATGAGACCATGCAAGTATATCTAGTGCTGGAGTGTGGAACATCAAAGTTTAAAAAATATAATATGGAGGGGCGCCTAGGTGGCTCAGTCAGTTAAGCGTCTGCCTTCAGCTCAGGTCATGATCCCAGGTCCTGGGACTGAGCCCCACATCGTGCTCTCTGCTCCCTGTTCAGCCAGGAGCCTGCTTCTCCCTCTGCCTGCCTCTCCCCCTGCTTGTGCTTGCTCTCTCTCTCTTTCTCTGTCAAATAAATAAATAAAATATTAATATATAGGTATATATTTATACACATATATATAAAATATGGAATATATTTTATGATTGCCTACAGAAAGAGAGGGACTAGTTATAATATACCGTGATTGCATAGTCAGGGAATGGAGACTATAAGCCAGTAGATTCAATAGGTATCTATCCTCTAAGGGGTGAAACTATCTTTATAGTCTTAGTTTAGTCTCTCCTTCATTTAGGAGAGGCACTCCCTAAAATTAAACAAATCTATTTTCATCAAATGAGACTCCTGATTAAATGTTGTAGCCTTTGTCTATTGCCTACAGGGAAAGAAAATGCTGATCTGCTAACAAGAGTAATTCAATCCTAGCTTCAGTTATATTTTTCATTACAAGTGAGTAAATTGACATTCTAGCTTATACATCTCGCTGTCTTTATTGAAATGAAGCACTTTCCTAGGGTCTAATTGTCTCAGAGTTGTGACAAGATCAAATTTCTGGCCTTGCAAAGCTGAAGACTAGACCCTGGAATGTGATGAGTCAACCACTGGACCATATCTCTGCATGGCTGGCCTGAGCCGCAGCTGCAATCCCCAGTGGACATCGCAACATCACGAACCTGGGAAATCAACCACCTTGCTCTCTGAATGTCATATGAATTCATTTGTTTGCTTTCTTAATACTTTCATTTGGTATATTTACTAAAAGATGTTCACCACATTAGCAGTTAGGGGACATATGTAGTTCATACATAGTGAATAATTTAAATTTAATAACTTAATTTCAGAAAGAGTCATTTTTTACACATGCATAATTTAAGTTAAATTCCAGTATTTCTAAGGCTGAGAGTGATATTTAATAACATAAAATAGGAAGGAATATGAAGCCAATATCTTTTGCATCAGAGGCAAAACATTTTCCCGTACTCTACCTAGAGGCTATTGTCATTCAATCAAAAGCTAGCACAGCCTATATGGTCCCGTTAAACCACAAGAGAAGAGACAGAAACCATCTGGGCCAAAGGTAGCTTCAGCCAGAATGTTTCAAAGCTTCTATCACAGGAAAATTAAACTCCTCACTTTCTAATTAAAAGAGCTAAGGGGTTAAATAAAGAATTGATGAGGATTGCCCTTAAAATTTTATAGTTGAGAAATTACAGCTACAGACTGGGAATTCTCTGCAATTCATACAATATTAAAGATCTAATATCCCTCCCCATTCCTGTGCCACAAATAAATGCCTATTCTAATACTGTGACTTACAGTGGAAATATATATTTGGGCTTCATCCTCATTTCTGGCACAAAACTCCTAAAACCCTTGGAATTTCCTAAGTGATTAGAGTGATAAAGATGTCTTTTGTTGTGTTACTGAGGTGACCTCTGGAAAGCACCTAAGGCTGGAGGCCAGTTGCCAGGGGACCCAACCAAGTGGATCAGTCACTAATGGGCAGTGATTAATCAATCATGCCTAAGTAAGAAGCCTCCATAAAGACCCAAAAGGACTGAGTTCGGAGAGCTTCTGGGTTGGTGAACACGTGGAGATTTGGAGAGAATGGTGCTCTTCGAGAGGGCGTGGAAGCTGCACATCTTTTCCCCATACCCTGCCCTACACATCTCTTCCATCTGGCTCTTCCCGAGTTATATCCTTTTATAATAAACTGGTGATCCAGTAAGCAAAATGTTTCTCTGAGTTCTGTGAGCCTTTCTATTAAGTTAATTAAACCCATGGAAGGGGTCATGGAAACCTCTGATTTATAACCAGTGGGTCAGACATACAGTGGCTCTGTAACAACCTAGGCTTGCAGCTGGCATCTGAAGTGGATGTGGGAGGAGGGAGTCTAATGGGACTGAACCCTTAACACGTGGAATCTGAGGCTCTCTCCAGGTAGATAGTGTCACAATTGAGCTAAATTGTAGGACACCTATCTGGTGTCTGACATTTGCTTGTTGGTGTAAAGAAGCCCCCTGCCCACCTCCCCATACACATACACACACACACACACACACACACACACACACACACATCGTGTAGAGGTCCTAAATAAGTGGGTGTGCCATATGTTTATACACTTACAATTTTTACATGGACCATTAGGCAAAAATGTCTAATATTCCTTTCTAATCACAAGGAATTTACCGCCCTATCTAAAAAAGAAAAAAATTAAACTGTAAAAGCTTTTAGAAAAGTTTGTGGAATCATCTTCAGATATAGGTACATAGCACATTATAGAAGAAGCGATGAATAAAAGACTACACTGCCTTCTGGCTTCATTTCAGTGAGGACATCATACGATGTCCCTGCATTTCCATATGTGAAATGTAAATAACCAAACCAAACCATCCAAGATTCCTTTCATTTCTGACTGTCCAAGATTCTCTAAGACACCAAAAGTGGGAAGGTTTGAGGAACGGTTGAAGAAAAACCATAGTGCCCTGCAAAGCAACAACAACATATTGGCAAGGCATTATGCAATTATGTCCAGTAACATTCTCAATTGATAGTTCCTCACCAAATGTGATTCTCTGGTGACATTTTTCTGTTTATAGCAGCTAGAATTTTCAGAGTGTAGTCAACAGTGGAATATTAAACTGTTTTCACTAAGCATCTTCAAAATACCCTCATTATCTCCCATAACTTCACTTTTAAACTCAGAGCTTTTATCTGAAAGACACATGGCTTTTCTTTACTAAATGTCATTTCCTGTTTTTCTACATATACAATTAATATGTTTATATTTTACTAAATTTGGAAAATATAGCAAAATAAAAATTATTTGTAATTTCTCAGATGACTCCCACAAAGATCAGAGATATCCACTAGTAACACCTTTCAGTCTTTTTTTCCATGAAAAGAATAGAAAGTTGTTATTTTTTTAAAGATTTATTGATTTGAGAGAGAGAGAGAGCAAGCAGGAGTGGGAGAGGGGCAGAGGGAGAGAGAGAATCTCAAGCATACTCCCACAGGGCTCAATCCCAGGACCCTGAGATCATGACCTGAGCCAAAACCAAGAGTCAGTCGCTCAACTGACTGAGCCACCCAGGCATCCCAAAAGTTGTTATTTAAAATTGGACATTCTGTAAATACTTTTTTAACTTACATTTTCCACTTAAAAATATATCTTGAACACTTAAATATGTCATTAAATATTATTAAATGTGATTTTAATAATTACATAATACTTCATTCAACTCTTTATGGGAAGACATTGAGTTTGTTTTGAATATTTCAATATTATAAATCATGCCTCAACAAAGATTGCTGTATGTAAATCCTTTGGTGGGTCTCCTTAGATGTTCTAAGAATATATTCCTAGAGGAGAAATTACCCAGTCAAAACATGCAAAGATGTTAAGGTTCCTCTGGCATACTCATAATTGCACCCTAGCCCACACTTGGCGTTACCATTTTTCAAAGCATGCACGTTTGAAAATTTAAAGCTGGTAACATGCTTCTATTTATTTTACTTTGGTTGTTCTTGGAGTTGAATATTCTTTCCATATTTTATTGGCTAGTTTCCTTCTTGTAAATTATTTGCTCATGTTCTTGACCTATTTCTCTATTGGGGCATTTGTAGTTCTTGTCTTGATTTCTAGCGCTGTTTTTTATGTTAAAGATATTAAACTCTCACAAAATGTCCAAGATGCTTAACACCAGTTTGACATGTGGCCTCCTGTAGGCATATATATGTATTGTTCAGATATTTTTAGTAAAATCTTATTATAATCTTTCCTTTGATTTTATGTTTGGAGAATACTTACCTACCCTAAAATTAGAAACATATTCAACATTAATTTCCTTCTATTTTCCTATACTTTCATTTTTTTTCTCTTTATTCATACTGACTTATTCTGATATGGAATCTGAGATAGAGAACTAACTTCATCTTAATTCCAAAATGTTTATCAATTGTTAAAATTATATCTGTTTAATAATCCCACTGATTTGATAAGCTAGTGGTTCATCCATTCATATGTTATTGGGTGCCTATTATGTTTACTCTTCCATCACGCAAAACATTTTGTACATATCCTCTGGTCTGTACCTAGGTTCATTTGAATCCATTGACCTCTCCGATTATCCTCAGGCCCGTACCATACTTTTTAAATTATTATAGCTTTGAATGTCACTTAAAGAATTTCTCTGCAACTATTCTTATTATAAGTAGTCTTCAGCAATCGCTTGACTTAAATTCTGGCCCAACGCTTATTGAGAATGTCTTTTTTTTCCAATTCCCACAAAGATAGGTTCGAGTTTACATAGGGGGTATATTAACATATTAATTTCAAATTTTAGCCCATTTTGAGCAAAGACCTTTCATTTTCTGGTTTAGAGAATTAATTGATGCTTTTTATAGCCTAATTTAAAGAAATGTTTTCACATGTTGTATGGAATTTTAAAAAGAATACATTCTCTGCGGTACAGAAAGTTTGCTAGTTGTCTATTAAATTAGAAATGTTTTTCTTTAATAATTTTCAAATAACTAGTTTGTTTAAGTTATTCTGTTTTCTTCAACAAATGATTACTTGAACTTTGCAAGGCACTGGATAAAAAGTGAGCAGAAAGCTGCATGGTTCTTATCTTCAAATATGAAAGTCGGGTATGTTGATGTTTATCTGAATGATTTACATATTCCAATTTGGATTTTGTTTCCGCTCCTCCCCACTTTGTGGCTGTCGTTGTTAACTCTTTTTCTTCGTGTCTACCTTCAGGTAGAGTCGTCTCAGTTTTATCCACCCATGATTGATGTGATTTTTTTCATATTGTTCATCTTGCTTTTTCTTGTCAATAATGCATTTTCGTTTGTTTTGTTTTTAAATAATACATTTTAGTTTTAAATCCTAGATAAACATTCCTTATTTCCTCGATATCTATTTTTATCTAAATCTACTTACCATTTTGACTTCCTTTCTTTCTCTACCCTATATTCTTGCATCATACTGGAAACACCAATCATCTGTGTCCCACAGTACAAATTTTCAGAAGTATACCTTTTGTCTGAGTCTTCAGGATGTTGTTCCCTTTCTTTTGATCTGCTTTATTCATTCACAGATTTATATTTTTCTCTTTAGTCATCTTCAAACAAGATAAGATTAAATTTAATTCTTGTCATTACAGAAAGTTTGCATTTTGCCTTTAGCTTCAATCACTTTATTATTTACATGACAGTTGAGTTCTATTCTCAAAATCAACAGCTGGAAGACAGATAAGCAATTTTCAACCCAACTTCCTAGAAAATATATATTTATAATCAGGTTATCTGATTTTTTTTGTTTTATTTTTGTGGTGTAAGACTTCTTGGTGTATTTGGATATTAACTCCTTATCAAATATATAATATGTAAATATTTTTTCCCATTCTGTAGGCGCTTTTTCACTCTGTTGGTGTGTCCTCTGATGCACAAAAGTTTTTAAGTTTGATGTAGTCCCATTTGTCTACTTTTGCTTTTGCTACCAGTGGTGACATTTTTAATAGTATCCCCAGACATTTCGTCAACAACAAACCTTATAATTTTCAAATGGCCAGAAGATTAATTTGCTTGTTTACAAAGTATGTTATTAGAGATACAAATCCTAAAGGGTCATTGTGAAGGGTTGTTATCTAAGCATTCTGTGTGAAGTTTCCAAATTTTCTCAATTCACAACACCCTTAGTGTCTTGTGAAAAAATGTCTAAGTCTAAAGAAACACCGAACATTTCTGTGTATTAAGTAGTTTGGTACTAATAGGCCCTAGAGCAAGTCTACCAGCAAGATGGCATCTTATATACTGTCGCAATCACAGGAGGGACATCCCTTCACCTTTGTCCTGTTCTGTTAATTAGAAGCAAGTTACAGATCTCACCCACACTCAAGGGGCAGGGATCACACATGTGATCACACATGTGCTTACATGAACACCAAAAGTTGGGGGTCATGGAGGCTACTTTAAAGTCTGTCCACCACAATAGTTAATATGAAAATAAGTATAAGGGGCGCCTGGGTGGCACAGTCGTTAAGCGTCTGCCTTTGGCTCAGCGTGTGATCCCGGCGTTATGCGATCAAGCCCCACATCAGGCTCCTCCACTAGGAGCCTGCTTCTTCCTCTCCCACTCCCCCTGCTTGTGTTCTCTCTCTCGCTGGCTGTCTCTCTCTGTCAAATAAATAAATAAAATCTTTAAAAAAAAAAGAAATAAGTATAAGTTTAATTAGTATTAATATTTGATATTCAGTGATATAAGTGTGCTAAAAAAAAAACTTGAAGAAAAGTTAATTATCCAAATCATGTCTACTATCTTAATGAGCATTAGTTGTGATTACATTTATTTAAATGTCAATTTTAACAAAAACGTAACAGCACCTCACAGGCAGTTTCAGAAAACTATAAGTGTTTTTAGCTGTAATTTGGTCCTACATCAACACTCAGCAGTGAGGAACGTGACTGTCTAGGTGGAAGCATCATTTTATCTTTATTTAATGACATGTCATACGTATATTACCTGTTGGAAGGTGTTAAGGTGTTAATGGGCAAATCATACCAAGCAAGGAATGACCTGATACGGACTGTACAGCTTTATGAAAGGGTACTGTGGTGTGGTTTCTTAAAGTTGCCCTATTTACTTATCCAGCAAATATTTATTGTTCATTTACTATATGCCATATACCGTGCTAGTTATTAAAGACACAAAGAGAATAGGTAGGTAGTTATAATAGCTGTCTTCGTATTAGTCCCTAAATATTTCCCTAGGAACGTATCCCAGTCTGACTGACTTAAGGTCCAGATTTCTTTACAAATTATGTTTTTATTAATGGTTTGGCAAGATCTTCATTACTCTCTAATCAGCCACATTTATTTTCTTTCCTTTTCATATTGATGAGCAATGGGCTAGTTATTGCCTTCATTTTAGAGTCATTCATTTTACATTCTTCATTTCTTAGAATAATAGAATAGAATGACAGAAAGAAACTTGAAATGTCATTTTTATGTAAAAATCCATCTGAGCCTGGAATCCTGTATACAACATCTCGGCCAACGGTATGTCCTGTTCATTCCAAATACGGTCCATGATGGGCAACCCCCTCCCTCCAAAGGCAACCTGTTCAGTGTACGTGCCCAGCCAGCGTTTATTAAACTAGTGCCATCAGTTGAGTATTATAGGAGGTGCTGGTTATACAATGTGGGAGTCAAACACTCACGGCCCTTGCCCCTCAGGGGAAGACAGACAATAAACTAGTTAGAGAAATAAATGAATGCATACTGATAAGTAGAAATGGGTTCAAGAGAGAGGGAACACAGTGCTATGGTAGAGAAGCGCAGAGGACAGCCAGAGAGGCACTTTCTTGGGAAATAACAGTTAAGTCAAGATCTTAGGAATGATGAAAATACAACCATGCTGGTACTGAGGCAGCCCAAAACGTCTGAGTATGCTTAAAGAACTGAAACAGAGCTAGTGCAGCGCTGGCCTGTCCGACAAGGAGGGAGAGTGGCATGAGACAAGCCAGAGAAGAAAGTTCTCATTTTAAATGGAAATCAGTCTCCCTTCATTCCTACTCATTAGTCTCAGTTTTTCTCCCTCTGGGCCGTTCAGAACAGATGGACCTGATCTGCCTCTAAGAGCATTCACTCGAAGCATCTCTCTTGGACATCCGTGGCTTCCCTTCACACAGCAAAGCCTCTCCGTCCCTTCACTCCTTCCTATGACTGACAGGCCTCACTTCCACAGTCTGATCTGGCTTTCAAAAGATGTTCTTAGCAGTAAAAACACAATTATTACAAATTGCCTTCTAACCAAGAAGGAAATACCTCACTACTTCCTGCTTCATCCCCAAGTTTTGAGTCTTTTTATCCTCTTTAGACCTGGGGATTTGCCAACTCTCTCCCTGCTAAACCACCCCTTCTTGTTCTAACTTCTGTAAAGAGCACCACCTTAACCCTGGCATCCCAGACTCTCCTGATTTTGTATTCTCTCACACCCTTCCCTGCACCACGTCAAATCGCCTCTGGTCTGTGACTCTCTGCTGCCCTCTTTTGGCCATAATCAGGGTGAGCTGATGACAAAGCCCTCGTTCCACACATCCCCCTGTACACCGAAGGCAGAAAAGCTCCACCCTGAAACAGAGCACCTCCCCCGAGTACAGGTACACACCATTTCCTCAGGCAGAAGGTACAAAACCCATAGGATATACCAGCCCTACCCACACACACTATGTGTGTAGGTAAATATTTCACTCACCTAGCCAAGTTTCTGGAAATTCAGTAGATCAGAAATTTCTGGTCCTTTAAAGAGTATGACTAATGAGGGATGTAACTATATAAACTGGCAATACTATATTTTAGCCAGTGCTATGGTCAGGAAATTATATAATGCTATAGGAGCATTTAAAAGGAGGAATATAACTATGATTTGGGGACAAAGAGGCTTCAGTTCTCAAACTGTGATCTGAAATGGAAGTGAAGACTGTTTCATACAGAACAAAGTTTAGCACATAGAACCCAATATGCTTGGCCACTCTGCAGAAAATTGGGTCACTCACATAACACATGCCGTCAATTCAGACCTTGGGTCACTTACTCTGCTTCAAGATCTACTCATCCATCGAAAACTAGGGCCATCTTTTGCCCAAGATGACTTCTAAGAAACCTAACAGTTAAGCCCACCCACCTCAAATCTCTGCTATCTTTCTAAGCACCCAAGGAAAGCCTTCTTATTGCTATCTTTAACCATATCACCAGCCCATAACACTCTGCGCTGCTTTCCCCTTAACACAGCCACCACCGCTTCCCTCTGTCCCAAACCTTTCCACCGTGCCCTCTAGAATCCTGAGCTGAGTTATAAAATCCCCCTATATCCTCAGACTTTTCACCATTTCCTTCATCCCTCTCCTGCCATAAGTTAAACTTGTTTCAGCCGTTTCAGGCTGCTAGAGTACTATAGACTGGGTGGCTTGTAAACAACAGAAATCTGTTTCTCACCGTTTTGGAGGCTAAGTCCAAGATCAAAGTGTCGGCAGTTCTCCTGCAAGGACCTGCTTCCTGATTCATAGATGTCTCTTGCTGTGTGTTAGCAGAAGTGAGGGAGCTCCCTGGTGCGTCCTTTATGAGGGCCCTAATTTCACTCATGAGGGCTCCACCCTCATGACCTAATCACATCCCAAAGGCCCCACCTCCTAATATAGTCACAATGCAGATTAGGCGTTAGCATTTGAATTCTGGGGAACACAAACATTCAGTCTGTAGAACCAGTCCCAAAATCTTGTTTTTCCTGCAACCTTCTCAAAGGAAGGTTTCTCATTCCCTCCCGTCCCAGAGTCTGTTCTTACCACTGTGAAGGATGTGGCATCCTGTCGTCTAGTCACACCGTCCCATCCCAGGCACCATCCGTCACATCATCTACTGTCACCTATCATTTTCCTCCCTCATGAAAGACCTTGGCAGTAACTGTCTTCGTCCCCACCCTGCTCTTGCCCTGGGGAGCTTCAGGATCCACACAGACGAGGGAAGCTACCGTGGGTCCATCACTTATGAATGTGGTTTTCCTCTTCCTCTCTGACAACTCCATCTCCGTGTCATTTATAGGATCTTACTCTCTGCATGTCCCTGTAGTAGTAAACCACAGTATTGTCTCTCTTCTCTCCTCACCCCACAGCTTCTCGCTGGTAAGTCTTGTTTACAACTACAGCTCTAATTAACATCAAAGTGCTAATAAATGCCAGATCCTTGCCTCCATCCTAGTATCTCTCTTGAGCTCCAGAGACACATACCTAACTGTTTAAACAGATAATATTTTTGATGGCCCACAGGTAGCAAAACTCAGTATGTCCACAGATGATTTCATCCTTCCCCCCCCCCCCCCCACTGAGCTGTTTGTCCTCAGAGTGACACGTAAGTGCGCGAGCCGGAAATACGGGTTTCCTCTCTTGTTGTTCCCTCTCCAGTCCCTCTGCCCACCCCACCTCAAGGCCATTTCTATACCTCCTTTCCCTTGCTACTTGTCTAATTCCAGGTCAGCATCTTCGCTCAAGTAGATTGTCCTGGATTTCCTCCCTGCCATCCTGCCAGCCCTCTCTTCATACTGCATCCGTAGTGATTCTCCACAGACGCTAATCTGATCGTACCATTCCCCTGATTTAAAAATAAATAAATAAAACACTTCAGTAGAACCCTTCTGCCCTCAGGATGAAGTTCAGACTTCCCAACGTAAACTAACCTTCCCTTCTGATTTGGGTCCTTGGCACCTTGCCAGCCTCATCTTTCATTCCTCTTGTGCCCCAACCATGCTGACCACTGAACCTAAAAAGCTTCTCAGAACAATGACAACTCTACTTGCATCTAAGACTAGAAGACTTCCTTATTAATTGTCTGAGGGTAGAGGACAGAGGTTTCTAATGAAGCCCATCACAATGAACCCCCAGATTTATGAATAAAGATAGCATTTGGTTTCTACAGAGAATTCTGGTAAGTCCTGAGGGGGCCACTAGAAAAAGAGGTGGAAAAAAAAAAAACACTATTAACAAGAAAATTTTAGCTCCACTGGGCTCCACTGGGCTCCTTAAATTATGACAACACTTACACATGATTGGCCCAGAATTTAGGCTGCAGTGAACCATCTCTAATGACTCAATTCCAAGGCTAATAGAGCCAAGCAACTCCTTGAAGATCCTCTACGTCCTCTTATTTTTAAATCTCCAGATGCTGGCACATAATCAATGCCTCACTGTATGCTGAAGATCCCTTGCAGGGATTGTAGCCACGTAACCTAGATTCTCCAGGACAATTAAAATCTCAAGTATTCTTCTCTGTAAACCATGGAAATGTTACGTAAAGTACAGTTTTTGTGAAAATAATCATGGACAGGATCAAGTAAGTAATCATTACAATAAAATTATACATGTTTAAAGACAAAGCACGGAAAAGATTTGAGAAATCAGAAGCCAAGGAAGTACTGTGATATATCATGAAAATAATGCATGCTAACCCATGTCACACATGTCTAGGTATATAATGTTAAGTGTGTATACAAATAGATCAGATAAAAATAAACCACATTAAGGCAACACTCTGGAAGGATGTCACTCTCCTGGTTGGCACAGTCTGAGTATCAGAATTGAAATGAGCAAGAGGATGAGCCACCTTCTTGTTTCCTTTCTTTCTTTTTAATAACTCTTGGGACTTCATGAATTATTTGAGAAAACAGAAAAATCTGAGTTAATTGTATGAAAACGATATGCATTTTACAATGGAGTTAAGTCCATTATAGCAACTTATAACTACTTTGATCACTGTTTTGATAGACTCTCCTGGCCTCATTTATTCACTCACTTAATACTGAGCACCTCCTCTGTGTCAGATACTGTTCTAGGTACTTGGGATATGAATAAGACAAACAGAGGTCCCTGCTTTTAAGAAACTTACATTCTAGCAGTAAAGAGACAGTATCAATGAATGTGTAGATTAGTATGCTAAGAGATGATAAGTTCTACGAAAAAAAGGTGTAGGCAAAGGGATTGGGAGTGCCAGTGAAGGCAGTTGGGTGGCAGCTGTAATATTAACAGGGCGAAGAGGGAGGGCTTTATTTGGAAGGCAAGATTTGAGCAACCACTTGAAAAGGGTAAAAGAGAGAACATGTTTCCAGGCAGAGGGGACAGCAGGACTGAACGTCCTCTGATGGGAGGACTTTTCACAGTGTGATTTCACATTTATATTTTGATTATTTCCTTAATCTGCCTCCTTCATTAGCCTGTAATCTGCAAAAAGGCAAAGGCCATATCTGTTTTGTTCCATTTCTCTCCAGCATGTCGTCCATGGGCTGGCACAGAGTAGATGCTCAGAAAATATTAGGCGAGTGATTAAATAAATGAAGGAGATTAACTTGTACATTTCACCTAATGAATTAGAAAAACTCTTAACCTGCTTTGACTAAGACAACATTGTCTATTCTAGCCTACCCTGGATTTTGCTCCTTCATTCAGTTTTGTCTGATTCTGGCCTTACCCCATTACCGACCCAACCTAATCTGGAGTGGGATGATTATTTCCTTGCGTCAGATACCAATAATAATTTCAGAAAGTCTTCAGCCTCATTCTCTATCTGCTAACTTTAAGTATGAGAATTCTCATAAACCTTCCTATACCCTCTAATAAATGTCTGCAACCAATTACTTTTCTGCACAGGAATTATTTCTGCTTTCTCTTGCATAGCTGAATAGGTCCTTTTCTCTTTATTCTCTGGCTAGCTGCCTATGTTCTGCAGAACCAATATTCTGCTCTACTGTGTGACGGACAGGGGGTTATCCCACTTCTTTTTGGCAGGAAGAGGATCTTCAAATTTGGCTCTGAACTGAAAATGGGTAACACATTAAGAGATAAGGTCACCACTATTTTTCCTGTGTAACTTGCTATTAAACATTTTCTTTGCATGAATTAACTCAGGAATTTTGCTGTTTAACTATTTGGGGCTCAATACCACAAAAGATACAAAGATACAATAAACTGGTTGAGCTCCACACACACATTTGAAAACCTGCACGACTGTGGTTGAACGAAAAGCAAAATGACACTCTTGTCGTTCAAATTTGCACGAAGTAAGTTTGAAAATATGTCATTATTTCTTTTACTGTTCAAATAAAGACAAAGAAAATCAAACAGAACACACAGGGAAGTGTCCATCGACAGATGAAAGGATAAAGAAATTGTAAGATATATATGTATATATAAAATGTACAATAGAATATTATTCAGCCTTCAAAAAAAAAAGGAGATCCTGCCATTTGCAGCAACATGGATGAAAATGAAGGGTAGTATGCTGAGTGAAATAAACCAGACACAAAAAGAAAATAACGGAATGCTCACTTATGTGTGAAATCTAGAAAGAGTGAAATATATAAAAGCAGAGAATAGAATGTTGGTAAACAGAAGTGGGAGGTGGGAGAAATAGGGACATGTTATTCAAAGGGTACAGAGTTGCAGTTTTATAGGATGAATACGATCTAGTGTCACCTAGAGATCTAATGTACCACGTGTTGACTCTAGTTAACGATGCTATATTGAATACTGGAAATTTGCTAAGAGAGTAGATTTCAGATGCTCTCAACACCAAGAAAGAAAAAGAAAAGGTACCTACGGGGGCGCCTGGGTGGCACAGCGGTTAAGCGTCTGCCTTCGGCTCAGGGCGTGATCCCAGCATTATGGGATCGAGCCCCACATCAGGCTCTTCTGCTATGAGCCTGCTTCTTTCTCTCCCATTCCCCCTGCTTGTGTTCCCTCTCTCGCTGGCTGTCTCTATCTCTGTCGAATAAATAAATAAAATCTTTAAAAAAAAAAAAAAGAAAAGAAAAGGTACCTACGTGAGAAGATATGTTAACTAGCTTGACTGTAGTAGTAATTTCAATATGTATATGTCTATCAAATCATCATTGTTATATACATCAAGCATATATAATTTTTATTAATGAAATTAAATACACAAGAGAAATCTTTCAATACAATATGTAAAAAGGAATACTTTTCCTAAATGGGCCATTTACTCATAACATTTGGTGTTATAATGCCAATAAAGTTTATAGAACAACTACCATGTTCCAAGATTAAATAATATAATACATGTAAAATGTGTCTGTTCATAATACACACATAATGAATGTAAGATATTTTTATCAACATGCGTTCACCTTTACACTTCACTCATCCATGGGCTAAGTACAGAATAATCCTGAAAACTTTATAGTAGAAGACGCTGATCCCACTTAACAAATTTAATCTAAGACATACCAGTTAGCCCTCAACTGTGTAATATACAGAGATTCAACAAAGGTCTCAAATAGAGTTTGTATGGAAGGAGGAGATAATTCTATATTGTAATATTTACATTTATCAGTTTAGCATATTGATTAAGAATATACTTTCTAGGTGTATCCTCCCTGAGTCGAATCTGTTCTGCTGCTTATTAGCCATGTGTCCATGAGCAATTTAGCTCATCTTAAAGCTGTAGCTTTTTTCATCAATAAAATGAGGCTAAATTCCACATATAAGTGAAGTCACATGGTATTTGTCTTTCTTTGACCAACTTATTTCACTTAGCACAATACCCTCTAGGTTCATCCATGTTGTCAGAAATAGCAAACTTCATTTTTTTATGGTTGATTAATATTACATTGTTTATATATACCACATCTTCTTTATCGATTCATCTATCAGTGGACACTTGGATTGCACAGGGAATATAGTCAATAAGATTATAATAATGTTTGGTGACAGATAATAACTATGCTTCCCATGATGAGTACTGCGTAAAGTATAGAATTGTTGAATCTATTGTTATACACTTGAAATAGTATGACACTGTATGTCAATTATACATCAATAAAAAATTAGGCTAAAACTATTACCCACCTGTGATGGTAAATGTTGTGTGTCAGCTTGGCTAGGTATGGTACCCAATTGTTTATTCATGTACCAGTCAAGATATTGCTGTGAAATATTTTTAAGACCTGATTAACATTTAAACTTTGAGTCAAGCAGGTTACCCTTCATAATGTGGGTGGGCCTCATCCAATCAGTTGAAAGCCTTAAAAGAAAAGACACAGTCCCCCCAAAAGGAAGGAATTCAGCATCCTGACTATCTTCAGACTCAAGACTACAACACCAATTTTTTCCCTGGGTCTTCGGCTTGCCTGCCTGCCTGCAGATTTTGGAATTGCCAGCCCTCACAATCTTGTCAGCCAGTTCAAAAGAATGAATCTCTTATGGTGGTAGATGATTGATAGATAGATAGATAGATAGATAGATAGATAGATAGATAGATAGTAGATAGATGATTGATAGATAGATAGATAGATGATAAATAGATAGATAGATAGATAGATAGATAGATAGATAGATAGATAGATAGATAAGTAGATTTCACACCCTATTGGTACTATTTCTCTGGAGAACCCTAATACACTACCTTCCCTCATAATAGTTTTGTAAAAATCTTTGCTCTGAAATTTACTTTAACTTGACATTAATATAGTCACTTCAGCTTCCTTGCAATTATTGTTACAGTGTTTCTTATTTTCCATCCTCTTACTTTTAATCCGTTTGTACATTTAATGGAGGTAACATATAGTTGAGTTTTGCTTTTTTATCCTGACACTTTCTGCCTCTAACTGGGTGTTTAAAATACTCCTTGTTTAGCTCCACACTTACTTGGTATTATTTTCCTTCTACCTGAAAGACTTTCTTTCATAATCTTATAGTACAATAGTCTTTTTTATCTATGAAAGATATTTATACTGGGTATAGAATTCTAGGTTGGCAGGGTTTTTTTTGTTACTCCACCGTCTTCTCATTTGCATCACTTCTAATGTGAAATCTGCTGCATCCTTCTCTGTGTTCCTCAAGACATAATGTATCTTGTTCTCTGGCAGCTCTCACGATTTTTCTCTGTCACTGGTTTTGAGAAATTTATTTAGGATGTATTTTGGCATAATTACTCTATATTTCTTGTGCTTGGGGTTCATTGAGCTTCTTGCATCTGTGGAATCATCCAATTGGAAATTTTTCAGCCTTTATTTTTTCAAATATTTTTCTGCCTCTCCCTTTTTAGGAACTCTAATTGCACACATCATAGGTCACTTAAAGTAGTCACACAGCTCACTAGTACACCCTTAATTTATTATTATTATTATTATTATTATTATTATTATTATTTATTCCTTTTTCCCCTCTGTGTTTCATTTTGAGTATTTTGTATTTCTGTGTCTTGTAATTCACTAATCTTTTAATTGCAGTATCCAATCTGTCATTAATTCCATCCAGTATACTTTCCATCTCAGTCATTGTAGTTTCCATCAGTAGAAGTTCAATTTGGATTTTTAAAAATATATTTCATATCTCTACTTAACATATTGAAACTTTCCTTTAGTTTCTGAACATATAAAGTACAGTTACAATAACTGTGTCAATGTCAAGGTCTACTAATTCTAATACCTGGGTCAGTTCCTGGACAGTTTTAATATAGGGATTTTTCTCCTTTTTATGAATTGTACTTTCCTGCTCTATGACTGATAATTTTTTTATTGGATGCCAAATTTTGTGAATTTTATCTCATCTGGTGCTAGATTTCTTTTTTATGTCAATAAATACCCTTGAACTTTGTTCTAGAATGCACAGTTTGACCTTTTTGGGCCTGGCTTTTAACATTTGTTGGGCAGAACTGGAGCAGCATTTAGTCTAGGCTTAATGATTCCCCACTACTGGGGAAAGACCCTTGTGAATGGTCCTTCCAATGCTCATGAATTACGAGGTTTCGAGTCTGGCCAATGGGAGCAAGCACTATTTCTGGCCCTGTGTGAGAGCCAGCTACTATTCCCTCTGATCGGTCAGATTTTTCTTTTCTCCTTTTCTTTCTTTCTCCTGTGCCTCAATGGTTTCTTCATATGCATATGTTAATTAGTACTCTGCTAAACACCCAAGGGGGAATCTCTGCAGGTCTCCAGAGTTCTCTGTGCCTTCCCCTCCTCTCTAATACTCTGCCCCATAAATTCCAGCTACCTTGACCTCTCCAGACTCTCATCTTTGTCTTCTGGACTCAAGAAGTTTCCTGGGGTAGGGGCACCTGAGTGGTTCAGTTGGTTAAAACATCAGACTCTTGGTTTTGGCTCAAGTCATAATTTCACGGGTCATGAGATCAAACCCTGAGTCAAGCCCTGCCTTGGGCTCTGCACTCAGCAGGGAGTCTGCTTGAGATTCTCTCCCTCTGCCCCTCCCCCCACTTGCACTTGCTGTCTCTCTCACTCACACTGTCTCTCAAATAAATAAATAAATCTTTTTAAAAAAGTCTCCTGGGGTAGACCTAGATTTTCCCCTCCCTATATCATGACATGGAAATGTTCTCAAGTCAATAAAGTGGAAAAATTGTAGACCTCACCTCAATTGTTTCCCATCTCTCAGAGATGTTTCTTCTCCATTGCTTCATGTACAATGTCTTGAAAACTGTTCATATACTGTGGTATTTTTTCGTTATTTCAGACAGAAGGGTAAATCATGTCCTTGCTAGTCTATTAGCCGGAAGAAGTCCAATGTTATGGGAAATGTAATAAGATAATGAAAGAAAAGTGTTTGGAAAGAATTCAATGAATGTTAGCTACTATTATTGTTATTAGTATTAGAGTTTTAAGCCATTTAGATTTTTAGGCACTTTTAGGCAAATCTCATTGTATGAACTAAGTTTTCATAAATATGAGGAAAGTGTGGAACAATGAAAATACTAACAGCAATAATAATTGTGCACTAAGTGCTTTAAATTAATTGTCCATTTAATTTCAGTTCAACACTATAAAGTAAGGTAATATTATCAGCATTTTATAGATGAAGAATCTCAGACCCAGAGAGGTTAAATAAATTGTTCAAGGTTAAATAGTTCCCAAGTGGCAAGTAGAGAACAGAGCCAAGGTGTGTCTAATGCCAGAGCCCAAGCTCTTAACTATCATACATCACTGCCAGATCACTTCTAAGCAACTGTGAAAAAATTATTGTTTCATAGACCCAAAGACTTCACAAAATAATTGATAAAGCTATCTCTTAATGTTATCATGGGTTTTTCTAACTGTTAACATCAGATAGTCATTTCCACAGATATACGGTATCTTATAAAA
The DNA here is from genome assembly GCF_024610735.1 of Ursus americanus. Taxonomy (NCBI): domain Eukaryota; kingdom Metazoa; phylum Chordata; class Mammalia; order Carnivora; family Ursidae; genus Ursus; species Ursus americanus. Next base: position 28,979,820 of record NC_142144.1, read on the forward strand.
ACATGGGTTCCAGTGTGGCATTCTTGAGCTTCAAGTCCTGCCACGTGGGGCAAATAAATTTAGTGATGGTGTTACTCTTCTCAGAGCAAAGCAGATTTGCTGATAAGATGGTTAGCACATCATGGATAACAGGAGCTCCAGGTTCAGTAGTGCAAAACATAAAAGTAATAAGAATGATTTAATGAAGCTGTCAGTTAACTGCAAAAGAACAAGATTAGGACAAACGGGCAAGGACCAGGTGTGCAATCCCTGTGCCAAGTAAGTCATCAAATGCTTCTCCAGTTGATATGGTAGTTACTATAAAATAGTCTATTGTTTCTCTAGATACACCATACAAAACATTGAACTTAAGACATTCTATGAATTTATCTGAGTAAAGTTCAGACAGATTTTGTCACATGCAAATGTAAGATTTTTAAAGCCTGTGCTTAATCCTAAAATAATATCAATATTTAATAGTTATTTTAATACAGAAAATTTTAAAGAAAAAAGGTCACCATAATTCTGTCCTGTCAACTTAAAAAAAAAAAAAAAACTAATCCAGATATGTGAGCAAAAAATTCAACCAATAAAGGAAAGTTTAAAAAAATTAAGCAGGGGTGCCTGGGTGGCTCAGTCAGTTGAGCATCTGGCTCTTGATTTCAGCTCAGGGTCCTGGGATCGAAGCCCCGCACTGGGCCCACCCTTGGTGGGAGTCTGCTTGAGGATTCTCTCTCTCTCCCTCTGCCCCTCCCCCTGCTCCTGCTCACCCTTTCTCTCTCTCTCAAATAAATAAATAAATCTTTTTTTAAAAATTAAGCATTTCTCCTCTGTTCTTCTCATCCTCTTACCCCTACCCCTTTGGTTCTTCTTCCCAGAGGTAATTATGATTAATTTTTGTGATGTTCACCTTCTGAAAAAATGGAGAAAGATATATAGATATGTAGAAATTTTCCTTTTAAAACCCTATTGAAAGTACTTTCATTATATTTAAGGTATTTTTAAGAGATTATACCACCACATATACTCTAGTTTCTGTCACTAATCGAATCTATTTCAGTTGTTTTCCATGGTATTATTTTCAAAATGTGCAGGCAGAATTTATCAAACCAAAAACAAATACCTGAGCTTACACTGAAATTTAAACTGCTAGTAAAAGTGAGAAAATTGAGCATGCCCATGGTTCAGTGGTAATCGTTACAGTTGGACCAAGTGAAGGAGATTCAGGGAAGTTCTATAGTAATTGAATGGATTGTCCGGATCATTGAAAAGAAATGCTGAACCATCTTATCAGTTTTCCTAATTATAGTTAATAAAACAGTACAGAGATAATCTATGAAAACCTGGCATCTTTTATCTTTTCTCTTTATTATTATTTTTTTTATCTGCTCACTTCTTTGCATTTTCTGGCAAGTTGTTCTCATTTGGAGTTTGTTTTGGGATTTTTGTGACACTCTTTGGCTATCTTGCCTTTTGTTTTATGATATCCAATTAATAAACTCTAATCGTGGTGAGATATGATTATCTGTTTGGGAGTCACTTTCTCTTTACACAGCATCTTGACTTATTCCCAAGACTTAGCTTAATTGGATCACTTATCTGAAGCTTAGTCTCCCACCTGAACTAAACCTGCCTTTCAAAAAAATTAAGAAAAAGTGGGACTTTGATTGGGCATGGATTCTATTCTTAATTGCTGTGATTTCATACTTATTCTCTTCTTTGAGAACTAACAAGAAATTTTATGGAAAGGAAAAATGGGGAAAAATTGAGTGCTTCCCACCCTTCTCAAAAAAAAAGTTGTGAGAATGTGGATCTAGGGGCACCTAGGTGGCTCAGTCAGTTGAGCTTCCAAACTCTTGGTTTCAGCTCAGGGTCTTGGGATCAAGCCCCTCGTCAGGCTCCACACTCAGCAGGGAGTCTGCTGGAGAGTCTCTACCACTTCTTCTCCCTCTGCCCTCCCCCCACCGTTCACACTCTCATGCTCTCTCTCTCTCTCTAAAATAAATAAATCTTTTAAAAAATGTGGTTCTAGAGGATTTCCACTGAATAAACTAAAAACTAAGTCAAAAAAGAGGCTATGAAAAACTCAGTTCTGGTAATGTTTAGTCTATAACTGATTAAAGGATGAAATTTTGAAATGTCTTTAATTCCCATACTTATTTCCATTTTTCTCTGCATAGTATCCCGTAGTGATCAGCAGCATGACATCCAAACAAGAAGTATCCATGTGCGTGTTTAAAGGGGACTTAGGGATACAATGTAAGAGGTAAGTAGTTTTCTAACTCAGTTTTCTCACTCTCATGTTTGCCTGGGTTCAAATTCTGACTCTGTGTTTTAGCACTCGTCTCCGGACAAGTTATTAAATTCCTCTAAGTCTTGGTTTCCTCGAATGTAAAATAAAGTAATAATAGTTAACTCACCAATTGTTGTAAGGATTAAATGAGGAAAATGCCCCCAGAACCATCAGTAGCTAGTAAAAAGGAAAAAGAGAGAAAGATAGGAATCTAATGTGGTGTTTTATGTCAACTCTTGCCAGACATTTATGCAACTTATTGCATGATTTCTAATTCTCACACATAGTAGCCATGATGTTTTATCTCAAAAATAAGGAAACAGAGACTCAAAAGGAATAACCAATCCAAGGGCAAACATTTAGCAATCAGTGTAGTTGGGATTCAAATCCAGGTCTTTTTAACTTAAAAGATTTCCTTCCGCTCATACCAGAGTGTCTTGCAAGTGGAGCAAACTCGTTGTAAATATGGACATAGTTCTTACCAGGAGATAGTATTAATCTCCATAGGTTACTCGTGGATGTTTTAAAAAGAGAAAATGTATTAAGGGTTTAAGCCTGTGCTTGACACATACTCTTCATCATTATCATGATGTCCCGTTTTGCTTCCTGAAACCCTTGTGGAGTGTGGATTCTGTCTTCCATCCCCATATTGGTCAGTCTCTGCTGCACTTTCTTTTTAAAGTATACCAGAGTGGTTCTTGTTCTGTATTAATACCAGACACACGTATAACACTATAAATAAAATAGAATGCATGATGTTAATTTTAAAATCAATTTTTCCCCAGATACACACATATCCCAAGCTTCTCTTTTATTTCCAATGAGCCAGGCCTAAGGGGATATCTTCAAGTCAAGGAGCCATATTTGTGTGTACAGATTAATATAAAAATATGAGAAAATGCAGAGTCCATATTATCCATACTATTCAGTGTATCTGAATTTTTAAAAATTTGTTGCAGCTTTGTTGAGGTATAATTGACATAACACTATATAAATTTAAGGTGTACAAGGTGATGATTTGATACACATATATATTGCAAAATGATTACCACAACAAGGTCATCTAGCATATCTATCTCTTCACATAATTGCCATTGTGTGTGTGTGTGTGTGTGTTGAGAACATTTAAGATCTACTCTGCAACTTTCAAGTATTTAATATATAGCCACCATGCTGTACATTAGATCTCCAGAACTTATTCACCTTATAACTAAAAGTTTGTACCCTTTGACTGACATCTCCACATTTCCCCCATCCCCCAGTCACTGGAAACCACTATTTTACTCTGTTTCTATGAGTTTGACTTTTTTATTTTTATCTTTTTTAAGATTTTATTTGTTTATTTGACAGAGAGATAGAGAGCCAGAGAACACAAGTGGAGGGAATGGCAGAGGTAGAGGAAGAAGCAGGCTCCCCACTGAGCAGGGAACCTAATGTGGGGCTTGATCCCAGGCCACTGGGATCATGACCTGAGCGGAAGGCAGATGATTAACCATCTGAGTCACACAGGCACCCCTGAGTTTGGCTTTTTTAGATACTACATATAAGTGGATCATATGGTCTCTTTGTTTCTTTAACTTATTTCACTTAGCAGAATGCCTTCAAAGTCCATCCATGTTGTTGCAAATGGCAGGATTTTTTCTTTCTCATGACTGAATAATATTCCACCCTATATATATATATTTATACCACATTTCCTTTATCCATTCATCCACTGATGGATACTGAGGTTGGTTCCATGTCTTGGCCATTGTGAATGGTGCTGCAATGAACATGGGAGTGAAGATAGCTCTCCTAGATCCTGATTTCATCTTCTTTGGATAATATGCCCAAAATGGAATTGCTGGATTATATGTAGTTCTATTTTTGTTTTTGAGAAACCTCCATACTGTTTTCCATGGTGGCCGCACCAATTTTCAATGCAACTGGATTTATTAAGATGTTTTATTTAAGGTATCATCTCTTCCACAAAGGAATTGAAAGGCAGCTCAGGGCACCTATCTGATTGCTCCTGGTTTTATTTGGTCTAAATCAGCGGTTCTCAATTGGAGGGAATTTTGCCCCCTAGCAGAATTTGCCAATGCTTGGACAAATTTTTAGCTGTCACAACTTGCTGGGCAGAAGAATGCTCCTGGGCACCTAGTGGATAGAGGCCAGGGATGCTGCTACACATCCTAAGACGTTTATAAATATTTATATATTTATATATATCAGTTCCACAGGTGATGTGCAGGTTGCTGCACAATCAGAATTGTCTAGATGAAGCTAACTAGTTTAAATAAAGAAATGGAAAAGATAGTTACAGTGAGAGGAAATCCTTATTGGGATTTTTGCCAGAAGAATTCCTGCCCTCCCTCCTTCCTCTCCAGTGGTGCCAAGAGGGTCTTTTGCCAGAGATCTCATTAGAACTCGCTCTTTGTTACAGCATTTCCCCAAATGGTGTGTTTACTGATGAGAATAAATCTCATTTAAATTAGACTCAAAAAACTCAGAGTATTCACCACTCACAACACCGTGTATATGGCTTATACCTAAAATTCTTCCTATGAACAGCCATATGGTTATTTGTATTTCTCCGTCCCCAAAATGCCTTTGTTTACCTCTCTTACCTTGGATCTGCAGTGTTGCTCTCCTTCCTGCAAATTCATCCTGTCCTTGGCTCCTCCTTCATACGCTCTCTTTGGTCCACTGCTTAATTACTTGTAACTCGTACCAGAAACAAACCTCTTCCAGCCAGATTCTCTCACGTGATCCTAAGTCAAAGTGCAGAAAAACATGGAGTCCCCGTGAAACATCAGTGGTTCAGAATCCCTCCCGGCTCTCTTCTCTGTACCCAAAGTAGCTTATTAAATTACCGCTGTTATTGTTTAATGGGAAGTCAAAATAAGTGGGGGAAAAAAAAGAGGTTATTTAATTTCTCTAATTTAAGTTTCTCCACACAGATTGTCTTAGAAAGCTCACTAGGCTGAGTGAAAGATTTAAAAATATACTATGGAAAATGATTTGGGGCACATTTGCAACAGGGCTGATGATTGTGAATGTTGTACAATAAATGTTCAGCTCATTCCCTCCTCCAGATAACAGTTTTACCATCAGCTGCTGGAAGTCCAATTTCTGCCAAAGGAGCAAGGTTATTTTAAGTTATTTGACAAAATGGTTTTAACTCCCAGAAATAAAGCAAGTTGCTTTAATGCATATCAGCTGTAGGCTTTATTTCCTCCTCATGTAACATGCTTCTGCAGAGTAAATGGAAAACTCCTGCAGACTATGGAAGTTGGACATTTTCTGTTTTAAAAAAAATGGCAAATGAAAATGGTAGAAGCAACATAGAGATTTCAAAGCTCCGATGGCTGCCATATGGCAAAGGTAATCCAGTAATTCAGACCAAGGAGAGCAGAGCATTAAACATAATGTGATTTGTATCATGGAAATATTTATCATCCGTGCCAAAGAGAATCTAAGGAGTGTTTGAACAAGAAATAACTTAGCGCAGCCATAAAAAAATGGATGAGATCTTGCCATTTGTGACAACATGGGTGGACCTGGAGGGTATTATGTTTAGTGAAACAAGTCAGAGTGAGAAAGACAAATACTGTATGATTTCACTCATATGTGGAATCAAAAAGACCAAGCAAACCAAACAAAGAACAAACAAACAAAAAGCAGAATCAGACCTATAAATACAGAGAACAAACTGATGCTTGCCAGAGGGAAGTGGTGGGAGAATGGGCACATGGGTGAAGGGGAGTGGGAGGTACAGGCTTCCAGTTATGGAACGAATAAGTCATGGGACTAAAAGGGACAGCACAGGGAACATAATCAACGGTACTGTAAGAGCGTCGTGTGGTGACATATGGTAGCTACACGTACGGTGAGCCGAGCATAATGTATAGAGAAGTTAAATCACTAGGCTGTATATCTGAAACTAGTGTAACATTGCATATCAACTATATTCAAATTTAAAAAAAGAAATAACTTGGAAAAAATAAAGACCTCTGCTCATGAATCACAAAGAACTATTCCTTTCTTAGCAATTTTACCTCTTAACTCCCTGTATTGGATAAACCTGTTACAGCTGAAGTCTATAATTTTTTTTTCATAAGGGACCAAATAGTAAATATCTTAGGCTTTGGGGGCCATACCGCATCTGCCTCAACAACTCGCCTGGACCCCTGTGGTTTTAAGGCAGCTGCAGACAACACGTAAACAAATGGACTGGGATGTGTATTAATAAAACTTCACTTACGGTTGCTGAAATTTGAATTTCATGTAATTTTCACAAAATAGTATTCTTACTTATTTTTCACCCTTCTAAAATATTAAAATTATTCTTAGCTCACAGGCCATATGAAAGGGGCAGCCTCAATTTGACCCTTGGGCCCTAGCTTGCAGAACCCTGCCTTATCGTATTAGTATTTCTTTTTTATTGTTGAAATTCAAGGAATTGAGAGACCAAGAATATCGGAAGGATTTTCTGTGTGGTTATTGAAATCAGTAACGATTAAGATGGGAATTGTTGGACTGAGTGACAGTGATCCAAGAGTTAAAATTTTCTAAAAAATGAAGGGTAATGCCCTAGAGGATGTTAGATGACTGCCTCATAAAAGGGGGGGGTGGTGGTGGTAGAGAGAGATGGCAATAGTTTCAAAGCCAAGTTTTAGTGAAGAAAGATGGAGAATGGTCTGGATGCATTGGTGAAGGCTGTCCTGTGCATTGTAAGACATTTGGAGCACTCTTGTCCTCTGTCACCTAGTTGTCAGTAGCGCCCCTGGTCCCAGTTGTGACAATTGAAAATATCTCCAGACATTACCAAATGTCTCCTCTGGAGAATTGCCCTGATTGATAACCATCACTGTACAGCAAAACTTCACACCAGATTCTCCATTTTATTCAATTCCTCTCCTCCCATTTGTTCATGGCTTTCCTATCTGGCATTCCCTTCCACCACTCCACTAAATGTGCATTTAGTAAGATCACTAACAACCTCCGCATTGCTAAATTCAGTGTTCAGTGTTTGGTCTCCCCTATGTTCCTCCCAGCATTTGACAGATTTGATCATTCCCTACCCCCTTGAAATACTTTCTTCATTTGGCTAACAGGACACTTCGCTCACCTGATTTTCACATTCTCTCATGAGCTGCTCCATGCTTTCTTTCCAATCTCTGATCTTAGTGAAGTGGCCTAAGATTCAGTTTTTGAATCTCTTTTCTATCCTCACATTTTCAATTGGAGCTCAACCAATCCTACAGATTTAAATACCATGTATGGATTAACGACTCTTAGTCTCATGTCTCCATCCAAGTCTTCTTCACTGCACTGAGACTTATATAGCCAGTTACCTTATGACATGTTCACTTCCATATTTAATTGGCACCTGAAATTATATCAAAAATGGATCATCCAATATTTCCCATTAACCTGTCCTGCCCACAGCCTTTCTCATTTTGGTTGATAGCAACTCCTTTCTTCAGTGTCTGAGGTAAAAAATCTTGAGTAATCTTTACTCCTATCTTTTTCTCCCATACCATCTCCAATCCATCAGAATATCCTATTGTCTCTACCTTCAAAACATGCAGGATATAATCACTTTCCATTCCCTTGGTCCTACTCAAATCCAGAACATCATCTTCTGGCATCTGAATTATTTTTGTAATAATAGGAGGCAATGGTTTCCCATCTAGTCCCCCCTCTTCCCACCCTTGCCCCCTACAGTCCGTTCTAAATGCAGGAACCAGAGCAATCCTTTTAAAGTTTAACTTGGATCATGTCACTTCTTGGCTCAAAACCCTCCCATGGCTTCCCATTTCCCTCAGAGTAAAAGCCAAATATATTGCTATAGCCTACAGAGACCTAAATGATTTTGCTCCTTATTATTTCTTATATTGAATTATATAGTAATCCCCCAAATTCATTGTTTACCTGGAAACTCAGAATCTAATCTAATTTGGAAATAGAGTCTTTGCAGATATAATTAATTAGGACAAGATCACACTGGATTAGGGTGGGCCCTAATCAGTGACTGATGTCCTCATAGGAAGAGAATCAGAGATAGAGACACACAAGGGGTGGGGTAGGGCCCAGAAGAGAGAAAGACATGGCAGGCAGAGACTGGAGTCATATATCTACTAACCGAAGAATGCCAAGAACTGTAGGCAACCACCAGAAGCTAGGAGAGGCAAAGAGTAGCTCCACAATGAACCAGCCTGCCTATATTCCAGACTTCCAGCCTCCGGCACCATGAGAGAATACATTTATGTTTTTTTAAGGCACCCTTCAAACAACTCTGTGGTACTTTGTTATGGCAGCCTGAGGAGACTACACTTCTTTCATCTCCTGCTCTTTCCCTGGCTCCATGTCCTCCAGCTACAACCTACTTGCTACTCTCCTCAAAATTACCCAAGGCCTTCCACTCTTTCAGAATAAAATTTAAAGTTCCTAACACGGCATACCGCCCTAATTATCTAGTATCTGTCTGCCTCTCAAGATTTATTTTCTGACACTCCCACTATTTTTCAACTTTACAAAAATATCCATTTCTTCATTCTTTTTATTCGGCCATTCACTAAGCATTTGTGGAGCACCAACCCACGTGTGACAATTCTGTTTTACCAACGAGAAATGTAATGAAGCTAGATGATGTCCCTATTCTCGCAGTGCTTGTAATATTCTCTTTCCTGAGACAATAAGTAGCAAAATTAATACATTCGAAGAGGGATAAATGCTATGAATAAAATAAATCAGAAAACTGCTGTGGAGTAACTAGATGGGAAAGGTTGTCAGAAAAGACTTGAGTACCAAGAGGTCAGCCTTTGAAAATCCGGAACAAGGGTAAAGACTGAGGAAAAAGGAGATCAGCAAGTTTAAGAAACAGAAGGAAGGTCAGTGTGTTTGAAGAGCTACTGGTAGGGAGAGAGTGGACCGGGAGAAATAAGGGATTTGGCATTATGAAGCCAAAAGGGGGTACAGCAGGGGAGTGATAGAACAGATTTTTGTTTTAAAAGGAGCACTTTGGCTGCTGGGTAAAGACTGAATTATAGGGAGCAGAGGTAGGAGCAGAATTTTGCAGCTTCCTCAGCACACCACGCTTGCCCACACTTCTCTATTTTACAACTCCAGCAAACTTTTGCTCGTGCTTTAGATCTCAGCCAAAATATTGGCACCTCTCTGAAAACTCCTGTCATTTACTGAGGAAGATCTGAGTACTTTTTCCTCCAGAAATCCCATTGCATCCAAGGGAATCAGAGCATATCGTTAGAGCCCACAGTCCTTTGGAAGGATCAGAGAATAATGTATGTTTCTGGTGTCTGTGTTATTTTTCTTTACTTTCTGGAGGAAATGTTGCTACTGTCAGTCTGTCTCAATTTACTCCAGCTCCCCAAGTTGAAGGTGGATGAAGGAATCAGTTGCACTTTCAAAGAGGTCATAGTCATTTCTACATAAAGCCTACATGCTAGAGCACACCTTATCCTAAATTCGGCACACACAAGTTAAAAGGAGAGCTTTAAAATATCAAGTGCTGAAAGAAATAGCTATATATAATTAATGTTTTATGTTTGGTTTTTGTTTGTTGCTTCTAATGCTGATCTCAGCACTATGGAACAGACGCTACCCTGGACAGCTACCAATATCTTATTAAACCCTCCCATAGTCCTGAGAGAGAAGTCTCCCCACTATAATCACTACTAAGTGGATTTCTTTCAAGTACATCAGAATCTTGCATATTTATAAGGTTCTTGCTGCTCGGCTTTCAAATTCAGTCTTCATTGAGCAAGAAGTGAAGTATACATTTGATGGTTTCTTGTAGAAGAAATACATTTTTTCCTCTTTCCTAACAAGTTTTTGGATTTTTTTCTTTTGTGCTCAGAATACTCCCTTGGGGCTTTTCTCATCCTCTAGCCATTGTCAAACCCTAATCCTTCTTACAGGCACCAATATCTAGATGCCAAACCCACAGATGAAAAGCAATTTCCTCCTGAAGTTTCCTGATGGGAATCGCAGTGGACTCTCAAGAACCCACGTTGGGAAATATTATGGAAACTTAGAAGGAATTACACCCTTTCCTCCAAGCCTCCAGGCTGTCTGAAAACAATTCAACACATGTTGAGTGCCTAAGTGCCCTTCTGCCAGCTAGTTTCGGTGAGGTTAAAGGGACTCTGCAACCCTCTCCCATAAAAACCAAGTGAAAAGCTGCACAGAAATTCTGAAAGTCTAATTTAGAAAGGCTTTGCAGTGGAACTCAAGGTTCCTTGATGGACATGATGCTTCCCCTTCCCCTTTCTCCTAGCAAATGGGCCCTCCGTTGCCTCGTTGTCCCATGGGTGTGACTTTGAGTTGCCACAAATGAGAAGGCCTTTGCATGAACACAGTTGCCTACATGGAAAAAGCAGCACAGACTCAAGAAGTTGTTCAGGGCCAGCTGTCAAATGAGAGACGAAAGGACTGATTTTTTTAGGAGTTCGCAGAGCAGATGAGGAAAACACTTTTAAAGTGCTGTCAAGGTGCGGCCGTCCTTGAAGAAATGGCTTCCTGACAGCTGCTGGTACATTCCTTCCTGCCAATGTTTAATTTCTCTCAGAGAGGCAGGGCTTTAATTAGGTTCCTAGGGCAGCTAGCTGTGTATCTTTGACCTTATCAAGGATGCAGGATTTCAAAGCACAAGCTTAGATAGGTCTCCCTTCATTACTGATCAAAAGTCTCCCCAGGAACACTCCTGGGCTCCGACTTCAGTTCCTCAAAAACCACAGCTGCCTTTTCATGCTTCCTTCTAATGGGTAGTCTCATACTAGCATCCCTGTCATTGCCAGGTTCTTCAAGGGATCAGGGAGTGTTCAGGAGACAGGAATTAGATGCAGTTCATATAAGAAAATTTTCATGTCTGAAGCTACTTACATACTCTGCTATAAAGACCTTCTAATATTGGAAGAGGTTTGTATCTGGTTTATTGACTTGATTTCAAATGTGTATCATTCTGAGTGGGAGAAAAAAAAATTCCTGTAATTGAATACTGGGGCTTAGTTTCAACCTGGTTGAGAGTGAGTAATTCCTCTAAAAAGACAGATGTTGAATTTTAATAATAGAATTTTTTTGGCATGTAAAATTAAGCATCGAGCATCTGCTTTTACAATGCCAACATCTGTTTCTTTGACATCCCTGCCTTCCCTTCTGCTAGATCCAACTGTGAATTTGCTATAGAATCTGATATGAAAAACAGATAAAATTGTTCTTGACATGTTGAATTCTACAGGGCCAGCATAAACCAGACTATCAGGATTAAACTCACATTCTAAAAGAAAAAAACCTCTGAGTCACTCCTGCTCATGATACTCAGATTTCCAATTGAAATCAGCAAATGCAGAATTTTTCAAGGAAAGGGTGACATCATTTACAAATGACATTGCATGTTACAGGAAGCTTTTTGAAAAAATTATTTAAAAAGCAACTGTTGGGGCACCTGGGTGGCTCAGTCAGTTAAACGGCTGCCTTCAGCTAAGGTCATGATCTTGGGGTCCTGGGATAGAGCCTTGCATCGGCTCCCTGCTCAGCAGGGAGTCTGCTTCTCTCTTTCCCTCTGCCTTGCCCCCCCCACTTGTGTGCTCTCTCTCTCTCTCTCAAATAAATAAAATCTTTAAAAAAATAAATAAAAGGCAACTGTTTAAGTCTGTCATTAAAAGAATCCTGTAGTAGATGTCAGTCACTGAGAAAATTTACCCAAAAAAAGACATTACCTTGATTATGAGCTTTAAAAAAGGCATAGAAAGACTAAAATCACTAAAAATGCAATAAAGTTTTGCAGTGAGAAGAAAACTATCATTAGGTGACCATAATGATCTTGTATTGAAGGAAAGTAAACATGTGGTTCAATGATGGACTGCTCAACTCTCTACTCCTATATCATTTTAATTCCCATTTATTTATTTATTCATCAGATATTATTACAGGTTAATTCTGTACCAGTAGAGTTAGGTGTTAAGGATACAGACATAACTATGGCAAACATAGGCCCTGCCCTTGTGAAATGTAAGGTCTAGTGGGAAAATATACATTTAACATATAAACATGCAATTAAAGATTACAAATTTTGTTAAGGGTTCTGAGGTAAAGCTATAAATTGTTCTGAGATAAGGTAGAGGTGTGGTGTATTTTGGAATTATTAGTAAAGGAAGGTATCAGAGGAAGGGACATTTAACCCAGTACCTGAAGAATGAGTAGACACTAATAATGAGGAGAAAGTAAGGTCTTGGGGGAGGGGGGTGGGGAGAAGGGCAACACATGAGAAACTGAAAAAGGCCAAAATGGCTAGAAAGCATAATGAGTAAGGGCAGAGGATGAGGTGAGACAGGAGAGATACAACTGGATCCATGTCGATCTCTGTAACCATCTCAGTATTGCCCTAGACTCAGAAGCCGCAGTTGTTCTTGGCTTGGAAGAACAAGGAAGCCCCAGAACAGAGACTCACCGGTCCACAGACTGGCGGTATGACCTCACTGCTGGCATGCCCATGGTCATAAGTTCAACCCATATCCTAATTTGAGTAATGGGTCACCTGCCATTTTAGTTCTCGGAGTCCTACCCTGAAGACTTCAGCAATGTTCCCAGTTCTGCTGGGCCTGGGGTGAGCCTGATGCTGGCAGTGCCCCTGCACTGATGATCAAACCTCTACACCATGGTTGAGCATTCTTGTACTACACTCGGGGGTTACAAAAAACAGCAATTCATCCAAGTTCGTGCAGGCAATAGGAGTGGCTTTTAGAACCTGGACCTCCAGGCCTTAGGAACAGAAGAAACTAGACTTGTGTTGGATCCTTGGCAGCTCTAGGGACCTTATGCCTCTTCTCTCAAATGCTTATCTATTTCTGTAACATAGCTACTCTCACCCTGCCTGTGTCTCCCAACTTCTCTACCAGCTTTGCCACCATCTTTTTGTCTATTACCCATGGCTTCTCCCTTGTAACTTTCATTCTACGGGATTCTGCCATGTTTTCTCAGTATTCTACAGAGATAGAATCTGATAGAGTCAATTTGTCTTTTTGCATCAGCCCAGCTTATTGATTACTTGAACTTGGATTAGTATCATCCCTTAATCCCATCAGCTATGTCCAGAGGGCATAGAGCCTGATAGGAAAAAACACTGCTGCCCTTCCTGCTTTCAAACTATATTACAGAGCTATTGTAATACAGTATTGTACTGGCATAAAAGTAGACACATAGGCCAATGGAACAGAATCAAGAGCCCAGAAGTAAGCCTTCCCATATACAATCAACCAATATTTAACAAGGAAGCCAAGAATACTCATTAGGAAAAGGACAATTTCTTTAATAACTAATGTTGGGGAAACTAGATAATCACATGCAGAATGAAATTGGATGCCTATCTTACTCCACTCCCAAAAAATGAACTCAATATGGAGTAAGGTCCTAAAACAAGAAAACTCCTAGAATAAAACATAGAGTAAAGCTCCTTGGCATTGGTCTTGGCAATGATTTTTTAAATATGATACCCAAAGCACAAGCAATAAAAGCAAAAAAAACAAATTAGACTGTGTCAAACTAAGAAGCTTCTACATAGCAAAAGAAACAATCAACAAAACAAAAAGGCAACCTACAGAATGGGAGAAAATATTGGTAAATCGTGTATCTGATAAGGAGTTAAAAATTATCACCTCACACCTGTTAGAATGGTCATCATAAAAATACAGGAGATAAAAATGTTGGCAAGGATGTGGAGAAAAAGGAACCCTTATGCACTGGTGGTGGGAATGTAAATTGGTATAACCACTTGGGAAAATAGTACAGAGATTCCTCAAAAAATTAAAAATAGAACAACCATATGACTCAGCGGTCCCACTTTTCTGCATATATCCAAAGGAAATGAAATCAAGATCTCAAAAGAGATATCTGCACTCCCATGTTCACTGAAGCATTATTCACAATAACCTAGATAAAGAAATAACCTAAGTGTCCATTTACAGATGAATGAAGAAAATGTGAGATATATATATAGATAATATATATATATATATAATTCTGTATACATGCATACACAGTGGAATATTATTCAGTCATGAGAAAGAAAAAAATCCTTCCATTTGGGACAGCATGGATAGACCTTGAGGGCATTACGCTAAGTGAAATAAGTCAGACAGAGAAAAACAAATGCTGCCTGGTCTCACTTATATGTAGAAGGTAAAAAAGCTAAACTCAGAAACAGAATAGAATGGAAGTTACTAGGGGCCGGGGGAGGGGGACGATATTGGTCGAAAGGCATAATCTTCCAGTTAAGCTGAATAAGTTCTGGAAATGTAATGTACTGCATGGTACCTATAGTTAACAATCCTGCGTTATATACTCAAAAGTACCTGAGACAGATCTTCAACTTTCTCACCATAAAAAAAGAAATGGTAATTATGTGAGGAGAAAAAGGCATTAACTTTTCCTACTGTGGTAATTGTTTCACAATATATAAATCTATTAAATCAACATGTTGTACATCTTAAACTTACATAATGTTATGTGTCAACTGTATCTAAATAAAGCTGGAAGAAAATACATAAAATAACCATGAAAGAACATTGCTGCCAAGGTATTGTCTGTTTAGCAGAGCTTGTATCCATAGCGTGGCTGCTCAGAAAGAACTGTATTCATTGTTAAAACCTGTTTCCTTCAATTTCCTCATTTAAATATAAGGGCAATGCCACCCTTACCTCCTGTGAAAGATAATACGATTATAGAATGAGACATGGGTTGTAAAATCACCTGAAAAAAGTTAAAAGTCACATATTGTGGTTCAGGCATTATTATACCTAAAATATTATTATCATCATCAAATTAAAGATATAACAATAGAACTCCACCGTATTGCTCTCGTATTGAAGGGAGAAGGATAATACCTGCGGTCTTCAAACATCTTTCAGCATCATCTCTCCTTATTGTTCCTGTACCATTTATTATATGTTTGTATCTCTGTTTCCTCCACTAAACCCTCAACTCAGCAAATATTTTTTGAGCCAGACACTATGCTAGGAATCTGATATGCAACACTCGGCCACATAGAGTGTTCTCTGAACCCAAGAAGTTTATTGTCTGATCCAAAAGACAGACAACTAAAAATCCATACATCTAAGCAGTGATAAGCATACGATAGCTTTGTATGTCCTCCTAAATATCCAGCATCTAAGTAAGTGTTCACCAGGCCATGACCATGTCATGACTGTTATCATCGTGCCTCCCAGTAGATAATGGAGTGTTTGCTGGAAGATGAGCGCACATTTAACAAGTTCAACCTTCTGGGACCCATCCAGGAAAAGGATAGAGTCTAGTCTGAAACTGCCAGGAGGAAGTCCCAGGAGGAGAGTCTGTCGAGTTACAGAGGCCAATATCAAAAAGTCAGTTGCTAAAATATATATGAAAGTAATAGGCACATGGTAAGCACTCAATAAATGTTAGCTGCTAGTATTTTTTTAATTTTATTGTCTGGACTACAAAGATGCCACTATAATGAAGAACCAAGCCAAGCATTTAGAGGCTTTCATAATATATTTTAAAAGCTGCAACATAAACTATGTACAAAGAGCAAATTATTTGACTCATGTTATAATTGAATCGGGGCTAAAATTAGGTGTCTCCTAGTGGGGGCTTCAAAATCATTTTTATTTCCTTGATTGTCTTTGAAAATGATCTTGTACACACATGATAGAAACAATAAGAACAAAGAGGGAATGATCAAATGAGGTACAGTTTGTGAGAACAATGACTGTTGTGTTTAAATTTCTAGGAACGTGATACATTCCATAACGGTGTTCCACTCTCGCTGCATTCCATTAAATTTGGGAGATTGTTGGTTGGTTATGCTGAGTGCTTCTTTTCATTATCCTTAGAGCACAAATAATAAGTTGATTTTCAAACTGCAAATGCTTTCTTTTTAATCAAGCTTTTGCCAGAGTGGAACTTAAGTTCAAGAGTTGTTATTACTTTAAAAATCTGTTTTAACAACACAAATCACTATGGTCTCTAAGCACGCTATTGCCTCCAAATGTGTTAACATGTGCACCCAGAGACTTGGGTGTTGGGCCAAATCTTATAAATCTAAATGAGAAAGAAAACAAAGTTCAATGACTATAGATAGAAAAACAAGTGCTGTGAATGCCCTGGTAAACACTACGGGTTATTTTAAAGATCATACAGGTAAATGATGTGAAGACATTGTCTACATATTTGTTCTCAAATTACTAATTCTGAAAAGTACAAAGAATATCTTTATTGGCCACCTGCACGTATACTGATTTAAACGAAAAAATCTTTAACGATAGGATCTTCGCATTTGGGAAGATGCCCTATGAATAAACACCTCTGTTGAATTTATTGGGGAGCATTTAGGGTAATAGTCCAGTCAATTAAATAATAAGCCCAGGGTCCATTACCCAAATTAATAGTAGAATATCTATTGCATTGCTTTTTCCAAAAATTCAAAACATACTACACTGTAGTTCACAACGCCATATAATGTTTGGCTGACACTGAGAATTTGATCATTCTAAATCCTGGGATTGCAGGGACCCTTATGGTATCACCCCTATCATTTAAGTCCACTTGCCTTGAAGGTAATGTACAAACACCAGGAAGCCTTTGACGCTAGTCTGCCTTGATGGTAGAATAACCTCTTCTAAGTAGATAGAAAAGGATCAAAGAATAGCCCTCGTCTGCAGTCCTCTTTTAAAAAGCAAATAAAACAGAGAAGGATAGCATGAAAGACATAAATTCTCTGTAAAAAGACATATTATACATTTATTTGATTTTTTAAGTTTACACACACAGAAAGCCATGAATGTTTTTGTGTTTGTATGTATAGAAACTTCAAACAATAGCGCCTCTACTTCCCAGATGCTTCCCCCAAGACAGTTGCTACTCCATTTGGTTTATAAGCATATGGCACACGTGTTCATATAGAGATATGTAATTTTGTATTCCTTTTTAGATTGACTGGTGCCTTTATTTATTTTTCTGAAAGTTTCTTTTGGGCGCCTGGGTGGCTCAGTAGGTTGGGCATCTGCCTTCGGCTCAGGTCATGATGTCGGGGTCCTGGGATCGAGTCCCGCATCAGGCTCCCTGCTCAGCAGAGAGTCTGCTTCTCTCTCTCCCTCTGCCCCACCCTTGCTTCTGTGCTCTCTCTCTTTCTTCCTCTCTCAAATAAATGAGTAGAATCTTTAAAAAAATAAAAAGTACAAGTTTCTGTTTTGCCTAATAATATATCCTGGAGCTTTTCAAATGTCAGTACGCATATATCGATCTGATTCTTTGGAAATGCTACAGACACAGTGTTCTGTGAATGTGAGCACAACAATGTTTTCAACTAATTACCAACTGATGGACTTTGTTCTTATAAATGATGCTGTGGTAAACATACTTCTACTTACTATTCCCAATCTGAATACCCCTCTGAGATAGATACCTAAAAATGGGATTGCTGCCTGGATGATTACACATATTTAAATTTTTATGAGCTGCTGCCAAATTACCAACCAAAAAGGTTATACCAATTTACAGAGCAGAGCATAGATGGGACTTCCCAGTTCCCTACACCCTCATGATTATCATGATTAAAATTTGCCAATGTGTTAGGTGAAAATATCTTATTTTTATTTGCATCTTCTTGATTATTAGTAAGGTTGAGTATCCTTTCATGTGTTTATGGGGCATTTGCATTTCTTCTTCTGAATTCTGTTACTTTTTACTACACATCTTCTGTTAGGATTGCTTTTCTCCTGATAAGACAATTCAAAGAACTGGGCTTTGAAGAATGGTACGTCAATGGGGAAATGAGAAACACTGTAGACAAACATATCTTCATTGTTACTAAATATCGTAACCCACAACCATGATTGAGTAGTAATTGAATAGATTTAATGTACTAACATAAGATAACATAAATTCTAAGATTCGGAATGCTGTGTTTCACTTAATAGTATTTCAGGTAACCTTCGACAAATTACTTAACTTCTCTGCAGTTTAGTTACCTCCTCTGTACAGTGGAGATAATCTTACCTACCTGATAGTTGTTTTGAGGATTAAATGAGTTCGATGTATATAAAGTGTTTGGAATAATGCCTGGCCCAGAGTTACTGCTATACTAGCATTAATTATTATTATAATTTCCAGGAGGAAGATTGTGTAAATAACTCATTATACCTCATTGTACATGTGCAGTTGAATAGAATGTATATGAAAAATGGTGATATAAAGAGCAATGAATAAGAATTTCTCATTATGTGAGTGGGGAATGGGGTGGTGAGCAATAATTATGAAATCTCCCAAGAGAGGAACGGTATCTGAGCAGCCTATCTGATGTTGCCAACCAGCTATTTTGGTTATATTTCTCTTCTTGGAGTGCAGGTAGGTGCGTGTGTGAGGGGCAGGAAAGCCAACTAGGGCAGGGTATCCTACCGGAGGACATTCAAAGCAGGGAGCACTAGTAAAACATCCAAGTCAAAATCTTTGAGGGCAACATGAAAGTTAGGAGCTCCTCAGACACAATGTGAAGATTGGGAGGGACTCAGCCCAGTCCCAGAAACAGGACAGAAGTTGAGTCAGAATGAGAACAGGCAGAAATTAAGGAGCAGGAAGTGAGAGAACTGCATCACTCTTGCTTGAACTGTATGCTTCACTTTCATGAGTCACCGGATGTTAGGCAGACTTACACACAAAGGGCAAAAAGATTCAACACTGAAACCAAATGGACGATTACCGCGATCTAGGTGGACTAAACTAAAAACAACCATGATCCTGAGTGTGTGTATTGTTGCTCTGTGCCACGGACATAACGTGCAGCCAGCACTCTGAATTCAGGGTTCAAAGGACTCAATACGACACTAATGATCTGCTCATCACACTGCAGTCCGGGACTCAAAGACATGGATCAGTAAGGTATCCAACCAATGCACTTCCAGCATTAACTCCACTCCCCACTGATGTTAATATTAAAATGGATTTTAAAGGTGTAAAGAGGCTTCTATAACTAGCAAAAAAAAAAAATGATGTTAATGAGAGAACAAGAGATTATATTTGCTTTCCTAAACCCCAGAGTTGAAATCATGGTGAATTAATTCTTCCTAAACTAAGAGAACTGCAATGAAGAGTTTATTTCCATGCCCTTCTCCTGCAGCTTTTAGTCTCTGCTTTGTATTTGCAAAAAGTATCTTTCATTTCCTTTTTAAGATTCTGAATACTTAAGCTTGACATAGCTTCTGAATTATTTCTGGAGACTCATTCTAGTATTGTGACCACTCACAGTTTGACGTATTTGTATGTTATTGAAACCTTATAGAGATTTTCCACGAGGAATTTTAGTGATAGTATTAATTTTGAGTATCAGGTGTGTGCTATTATAAAATTATATCCACAGCATAAATTGTAATGGCATCTTGCCCATATTTTGTTAGGGAGGAGAGGGTGAGGTGTGAGGGGGAAGAGGGAGGAGGATCTTGAGGAGGGAAGCAGGTTGTGGAAAAGGCCCCGAACTTGTGGTCAAAAATCCATGACTGAGACAAGTATCACCACTTACCAGCTAGACAACTCACTGAACTTCCTTTCTTATATTTGTAAAATAAATAACTGTGGGGATTAAAAATCTAATATGTGTGAAATTTCTCCATAATAATAATAGCTGACACTCTGGAGTGCATACCATGGGCCAAGAACTTAGCTAAGTGCATTATATGGATCATTTCACTTAATCCTCACAACAACCCTGTGAGTTAGGAATTAGTTGCATCATTTTACAGATGAACAGCTTGGAGAAGTCAAATAACGGCCCAAAGCTACAATGCTTGTAAGTGTAGTAAGTGGGGTTTCAAGCTCAGCACTAACTCCAAAATTAAAGTTAATCACTGTTTTATACACTACTTCCTTCCATGTTTTATTGGCTCCTAATACACATATCAGCACAAAAGAACTTTCAGCTGTTGTGCCAACTCTGACTCACAAAAATTCTATGTTTGACAAGGATTTTTCTTAATAGACCACAATTGCGCAATAAAACATTGTGCTCCTTCTTTTAAAAAATTTCATTTAATTTAATCTTCATAATAATCCTATGTTATAGAGTTATCCCCATTTTACAGAGGAGGAAAATGAAGCATAGAGAAGTTAATTAAATTCCCCAATATCACACAGCAAGATATGTGGGAACCGTGATTTGAACCCAATTTCACCTGGCTCCAGAGTCCACTTGCTTAAGGACAATACTACGTAGAGTCACATCTCATTTGGGGTAAGTTCCAAAGTCAGTATATAAGGCCAAAATTGCTTTTAATCAAAGCTCCCACTAGAAGTCCCTTTAATCACAGATCAAGTACCATGCACGGACATACTCTGTACTGCGATGGGGACCCATAAATGCAACACCAGAAATCTTTCCTCCAGGATTGGAACAGATTGCCGTTCCTCCAATTGAGCACAGATGAAATAGTTAGTTTATGTTTAGAGGCCATGTTCTTGAAAAGTAAGTGTCTTTAACATAAGAATCATGCCCAGCTCAATAAAGTGTTCTTATTATAAGAAGTAAATGGAAACTGAAGCCAACTGACTGAATAGCGAAGTAATGTTTCCTATTTCATGCTCTCTCCAGGGCATATAGCCATTGAATGCGATGGCTCACCTGTACTACTAAATTTTTACTTTTTTTCTTCTCTTGAACACATGTAATGTGCTACCACTATATGCTGTGAGGCCATATCAAGGGTCAGGGGGAAATAGCGTAATCCTGAATGATTCATGTCGATTATAAGCATAAGAATGGCAGTTTTTGCCATAACTGTAGTACTTCGGTATTAACTAAATCTGAAGCTCACTTCTCCTCTCATCTCCACATAGTTTATACTTCCCTTTTGTAATATTTAACACACTTTTCTTATTTGACATAAGTCCCCAGGGCAGGACCAATGACCATCCTGCTAACCACTTTATCCCAGAATCCAGCAGAATAGCTGGAACGGTGGCCCAGCTCAAAAAAATGTTGTTGAATAATGAATGAATAGACAAATAAATGATTGTGTTCTCTTTAACGTTAGAATCTTGCTGCAATATCAGAAGAACTCGTATCATTTTAAGGCGTTAACCTTCACTAAGTTTGACCCTCTCATCCAGAAGGCATGGAGGACATAGTCTGTTAGATTTCCTGGACCTCTACCTATCAACTATGCTGAGTACTTTATGCACAAAATGTTGAGTAAAGGTAAGAGAATGGACTCAGTAGTCAGATTGGCTGAGTTCCTGTGCCCCGGTATTTATGTAGCCTCTCCAAGCCTCAGTTTCTTCATCTGTAAAATGGGTAAGACAATAATTATAACTAACTTTTCTTAAGTATAAATTATGTGACAGGCACTGTTCTAAATGCTTTATACAGTTAAGTTCATTTAACATTCCCAGACACCCTGTGAGGTGGCGTCTATAAATTTAAGGATCTTCTTTCGGTTTTGCAGCCAGGAAGCAGGAAGCCATGCTGGCATTTTACCCAAACATTTCAACTCCAAAGCCTGTATTTGTAACCAGTGCTCTCACAGCATGGTCATGCTTAAGGTGGCCAGCCTCATAAAGCATTAGGCACAGTGTCCGATACAAAAAAAAAGTCTCAATAACTGTTAGGTCCGATCATTAATACTAACAGTAACAATATAATAATTGCATGCTCTGCATTCAACAGGGCATGGTAACCACAGGGAATGCTGTGGTCAGGCCACCCTAATCCCCCGCCCGAAAAAGGACTTCATTGTCCCAGCTACCAGGAACACCGATGGCTGACAACTCATGACCAAATCCCAAGTCTTTGGGAAATACCCTCAGATAAAGGCACCTAGATTCACACCCTCTCAGGCCGGTTCTCTTCCAATGTCTGGTTGATGAGACAAGGGTGGGGTGGTGGGAGCAAAGGCCCTGTACCCTTGCCTCTATTTAGAACAAACCTGAGAGACCAGCCCTGCTCCAGAGGCTTCCTATGGGGTCTGCTGAGACCTCTACTACAACTGCATCACCTCCTCCCTCTGCGCAGTCTTGCTTCCCTCATCCCCTCTGGTGCTGTTCCCGAGCACATTCTCCAATGAACTTCTTGCATTCAAATCCTCATGGGAGAGTCTGTTTCCAGAAGAACTGGTTAAGACAGTAAGAAAACTGCACAGTGCCTCACAGCTTCCTGAAGCCACAGGATGCTCCATGAGCCCTTGGTTTCTCAAAGACAGTTGTATCCCAGATCTCTCACAGACCCGGAAGAGCGGGACTCTCCCATGATGGGCCCACTCTTTCTGGAATCCTCTTTCTTTGTTATATTCCTACCCAAATGCTTTTCCTGTTACAGACCTTTCTCTACCCACTCATTTCCATATTGAATTTGTCATCAACTTTTCAATGACAAGCTGATGATAAAGGTATATAAAATTACTTAACAAGGTTGGAATTCAATTTATCAATTATAATAAAAACATTAAAACATGTCAGAACTAGAGTTTCCAAGGAAATATAAAATCGAATCCAATTTAAAATGCCCTGACATTCATTTCTTAATTTTGGTGCCAAAATAAGAGCACCATCCTCAAAATAATCTTGACTTGACTTATGCACAAATATTAACTCTTACATTTGTAGTTTAACAACTCAAGTTGTTAATACAGAGTTGGTGATAATCTTGCAATTTCCCTAAATCATACTGTAAAAACAGAGTCTCCATCTCAGATTACTCCTTAATGGAGCCCAAGTGAGCCTGCAATTTTCTAGGCTCTGGATTGGCTGAGTTGAGCTTTCCTGACCTGGGCCCAACAGTCTCCAACCTTGATAGGTGATGCAAAGAGTTATGTATAGGTTAATGGAATTAACCAGGAAAAGAAGGGGGGAAATGAAATGCATGAATCGTCAATGCCTGAGCATAAAAACACAATGACTCACTCCTAATTCTGCAAAAGAATTACGTGGTTCACTTGCCATGCTCCACTAAGTGAGGGAGTTCCGCCTGATAACTGATCAAGTCTGATTGGAATAGTAACTTTTGAGTGATCTCGGATTGACATTATTTTGAAAATAAAAAGCCTCTGTGTCTTATCTATATCCAAACACTTGCTCATATGACAATAATTTTACACTAATTGGCTAACGAACATGTGATGTGCTGAAGTGATACTTACAAAGTACAAACATAAGAGAAAAAGAAGAGCAAACACAAGCTGTCGTTCCAAGACTACAGTCCTCAGAGGAAATGCAGCAGGCATTTGCCCATGAAGAAATGCCCATGGTCTTCCATATGGGGGCATCCCTCAGCCTATTTTTGGTACTGGTATAAATTTAAAATTGAGGGACACAAGGAATATTTTGCAGAGGGTTTGCTATGGTTGAATGTATGTGCACCACTTCCCCCCAAATTCATATATTGAAATCCTAACTCCCAAAGGTGATGATTTTAGGAGGCAGAACTTTTGGGAGGTGATTAAGTCATGAGAGTGGAGCTCTCACAAATGGGTTATAAACAAAACCCCACAGGGCTCCTTAGACTCTTTCACCGTGTAAAGATACAAAGAGAAATATGCCACCCAGAAGAGGGCCCTCACCTGACCAGGAGGCTCTCTGATGGCCAACTTCCAGCCTCCGGAACCATGAGAAATACATGACTGTTGTATACAAACTACCCGGTGCGTGGTGTCTGGTTCTGGCAGCCCACCGGACTAAGACAGGTTCTCACATCGAAAGATGACTTCTCTAAGCATCCACAGAAGCTCTCCCCTACAGAAGGAGTACTTGAAGTTTACCCAAAATAAATAAGTGAAGCTTTTCTCTCTTTCCTCGTCAGGGAAAGGGAACGTCACAACCATCTACTCATGACTCAGAGTCTCTTCGAAGGAAGCGATTCCACAAAACAGTGCCTGCGAAGAGGCTCACTGAATCCCGAAAGTGGATGATACAAAGTTCAGGATTCCATCCCAGCAACTTAGAGAAACCTCGTGTCTCAACACAGTCCAGCAGCCCCAGCTGTGATGACTGCCCATTCCTCCACAAAACCGGCCGTAACTAGCAGTTTTATTTTCATTGGCAGCTCCTTTTATGATTCAGATGTTCCCAGCTCCTCAGTTAGTTTTTCCAGAGCTACTAAACCATCTTTCCATGTTATGTGCAAAATGACAGGGTGTCAGGGAGGTGGGCTGAAGTTAACCGACTGTATTCTTTGCAGCTTCTGTTATTTTTACAGCTAAGTGTATACCGGCCCCTGTGTTGGGGATTAACTACTTACCAAGTTTCTAAGTTTTAAAAATATACTGCATTTTAAGCTCAAGCCCCAATTTGAATAATGATGAAATAAATTGCTTTGCCCTTTTTGTTCAGATCCTAGAAAAGTTTACAAAGACACAAATTAGATGTTGTTTTTAAATAGCAGGTAACTCTCACCTCCCAGAATTCAGACGCAGATAAGTGATTCAGAAACAAGTGGCTTGAATGAACCTTAGGATATTTATGAATATATAAATTACGAGCAAAATAAAAGGGATCAAAATACGTTCTCTTTTAGTTAAAATTATTTGATGTGCAGCAGCGTACCTTATCATTATCGAGCATTTCTACCTTAAGCGAGTACGTTTTTAAAATGCATGTTAATCACAAGATTTTAACATGGAAGAATTAAATACTAAGCTTTAAAAAATCTTTAGAAGCAAACCAAGAAATAACTCTTACCTATAGAGGACAAACTGCTGCTTACCAGAGGGGACGTGTGCAGAAGTTTGGGTGAAATAGGTGATGGGGATTAAGGAGAGCACGTGTCATGATGAGCACTGGGTGATGTATGAACTTGTTGAATCACTATATTCTACCCCTGAAACTAATATAACACTGTATGTTAACTACACTGGACTTAAGATAAAAACTTAATAAAAATAAATAAATAAAAATTAAAACACTAAAAAAAATCTTTAGAAAATATGATGTCAACAGGAATGCAAAAACTAAGAGATCAAAGTTATAAGTAGGTGACCTCCGAAGTCTTTTCATTTATATGAGTCTAACATCCAGAAGTTCTTTGTTTGCATTCACGTTGAGTATTCCCCTTATCAAATTTAATAAATTTAGATAATGCATAATGCGTCATTGCACACTTCTGTCTTAATTCAGACAGAACACACGGAACATGGTGGGATTAACTGATTGATTGGATGGTTGGATTTTGATCTATTATCCCACACAAAGGATTTGAGACAACTGGCAAACAAAAACCAAGAAATGCAATAGTGGGATATAAATGCATGTAAAACACAAAATCAAAAAATTAAAACAAAAAAGCAAAACCAAAAAAGAAAAATAATGTCATTATACTTGCTTTACCCGAATCTCCAAGTTGGTCCTGAGCTTTCTGGTAAAGACAGTGAAAGGGGTAATTAGGACCAATTATCTTTCTTATTTCTAGAAAGGAAGGAATATGATCATTCTTAAAGGGAAACCAAGATTTTTCTATAAATCATTTCTAAAAGAGTTGCTCACAGATAATTTTACATAAATACAACGAAGTTAGATAGAAGAGAAAATCTTCAACCTTATTTCCAGCCAATGCTTTAGCAAAATTTGTTGTAACAAGTAAAATAAAAGACAAGTGTATGATATTCAGTCTAATTTATTATGTGCAATGCTTAAAGGGAAATAACTAATGCAATCTAAATGTACAGGCTTGTGATGATAGAATCCAGTTGAAATGGGGAATAAACTGATGTATGCCTTCTGTTGCTCTCTACTGAAATGTAGAGAGGCTTTCAAAAACTTTGGAGTTAAGTGATACAGTTTACCTATATACTGAATCCTTGTATTTTTCATACTTTTGGTGGTGGTGGTGGTGATGGTGGTGGTTTTTTTATGGTATGCAGAGTTTGTGTTTAGTCAGTGATAATAGCTAATACTGAGTGCCTGTTATGTGTCATTGTGATAATTCCATTCAGAAAGC
The DNA here is from genome assembly GCF_024610735.1 of Ursus americanus. Lineage (NCBI taxonomy): Eukaryota > Metazoa > Chordata > Mammalia > Carnivora > Ursidae > Ursus > Ursus americanus. The sequence goes on from NC_142144.1 coordinate 29,006,045, forward strand.
TTACTCCATCAAATTTTGAGACTTCTTTCCTACTCAGATGTTAGGTCCTGGGGTTGATGATTGACCCATTTTTTCCACTCTGTACACTATTTGGCTTAACTTTCTCTTTATGAATTTTCCAAAATCACCAGGAACACTTCTCATCACATCCCAACACTTATGTCACTTTAACAGAAAGAAATATGTATTAGAACATTTCAACCTAAGATTAGTTCCCAGCTGTGGCTGAGTCTATTTGGCCACAATCGTAAGCTCTTATGTCTACAAGGATTGGCATTTTAGAGAGATTGTCAACATCTGTAGGCCCTGTTCCCAGCAGCTTTTATCAGGTGCCTCTTTGTCATGTCTGTTTGTGGCTGAGGACTTTTGTTTTGTTGTTTTCTATTGTTTTGTTTCTGCTATGAATCACTTTTATACTCTTGCAGACCAGAGGTGGAGGGTGGGAGGAGGGCCAAAGCTGAAACCTCTAGTGGCCCCTACCACTTAGTCATGCATCAGTCCATATATGTGATATATCTAGTCTTCTGACTGCTAGAGAGCAAGTAAAATATGGTTAATATAGCTAATACCTAATCTGCTGGAAGTAGGAAAGTCTGCCATCCGTTATTGCACATGTATCGGATATCATAAGAAATTTTGGGGAGGTGCCGAAGAGTTAAGTTCATATATATCATCCAAGGAAGAGTAGGTCTCAATACCTCTTTGTACAATTGAACATATTTTCCTTGGTTCAAAGGTTCACTTATTAAAACAAAGACATGACAGAAATGCAATACAATGCATTTAAGACTATAAATGTCAATGCTATGTGGTGTGTGTGTGTGTGTGTGTGTGTGTGTGTGTGTGTGTGTGACAGAGAGAGAGAGACTGTTGAAAAATTACCAGCACCAAAACTATTTCCCTAAGCAGTACTTTCATGGGTTCAAGAGAATCTAGAAAATATCAATTCATCTGGCTGAAAGGACTTTAGAAAATATTAACCACTTCATAAAACCAAAAGACAACAGGAGAAAAGATAACATGATGCTTCAAGCTCATTTCAAAGGAGTATCATTTGACTCAGGTTTCAGTAGATCACAGAAGTCTTTGTTCATGATGTTCATGGTGGAAGCTTTTAATGTCCATTTAGTCAGGACCTTGTCTTCTTTCTAAAATTCATGCTGTAAAGGAGCACCAAGTAGAATTCTCCATATTTCCATTCATTAAGATGTGCTAGAATGAAAATTGGCACCTGTATACTAAAAAGCTCAGTGTTCCTAATTTTTTATTCCATGATTAGAATGAATACCATGGAGGTTAAGATAAGTGGGAAGATTCTGAACCGCAAGGATGTTCTAAAAGAAAAGAAACCAATATCTATACAATTGTATGACCATTGAAGATATTTCACCTTAAAATACTGTCAAATCCCAAAGGAATAGATAGTAATCTGTCTGTCCAGTTTATTCTGTACAGTGTCCCAACTTTAAGTACATGCTTACTGTAAGCATTTAAAATTTTCCGTACTACTAACTGGACACTCGGCCAAGCACTTTACCTGCGTCTTTTCATTTCATCATCACGAAAGCCCTATAAATGCTTTCCCCATTTTATAAATGAGGAAACTGACATTTGCAATTGTCACAAAAGAGATAAATCAGGAGGCTGACTTCAGTCTGACAGACCAGGAACCTGCTATGCTGACATTCCAAGGTGGCAGACAGTCACATGTCACTTTTCACTATTGCAAGACAGAGGATGCCCTGAAGGTAAAGAGATTGAGGAATTTGAATTTAGGACACCTGAGTTTAAGTTATGAGGCCTTGGACAGTCACATCACCACTTAGGTCTCAATGTCCTCTTCTGTAAAATGGACACAAAATGAAAAAATAATGTCTCAAAGTTTTTGTATAAATCAAATGAAATAATGCATGTGAATGTGTTTTATCAATATGAAATTTTGTATAGATCTTATTATCATTAATTTCCTGAGGTTTAATGCCTCTCTTCTGATTATCTCTTCAAATCTGCACTGGTATAGGAATCAGGCTCATTAGAATGCTCTAAGTAAATGTTGGAAGTGTTTCTCTATAAATAAAATGTGTGAACTTGAGAGCATCGGCACTGCAATGTTTTTTGGTTTTTGTTTTTTGGCTCCTTAGAAATGTACTTGCTTATTTTCTGGCTCCTAAATATGTTTCAAATATGAGAGGTAACTGGGTAGCTACTTGCTAAATTAGTTATAACCTTAATTTGCATGTCACTTTTTTACATTAAAATGTGTAAATGAGATGCTAATTTTTAAAAAATGATGACCATTATTTTCTACTAATATTTTTTTGGTCATCTCCAATGTGTAAATGAAGATTTTATAGACAGAATTGTAATCAATGTGTATGCAATCCATACTTGTTGGGTTTTTTTTCATATTTTTAGGTAATTTACCAAATGCTAAAATTTCCATATTCATCATTTTTACTAACTGAATGAAATAACATAGAATTAACATGCCATAAAAAACTTACTCATTGCCCTATTGTTTGTTAATCATTTATGTTGTTTTCCAGGTTTCCACAATGTTTCAGCTGTGCTGCAAAATACCTTTCTACCACTTCCTGGTTTTTCTTCCTTTCTTCCTTCTTTCTGTTCTTTTTCTCTTCTCTGCTTTCTGGTATGAATTTCTATGAAGCAGATCATTTTATCAGAAAGGATTAACAACTCTGCCCCCCTCCATAGGTGTTGATAGCTTGATTTTACAATCGGCATAGAAGTATTCTTACTTCTTCAGAGCATCAACAACGTGGCCCTAAGTACTTTGATCTCTATATTTTAATTTCCTATGTGATTATACATAGCTCTTTAATCTCTCTGAAGTATATTATGTAAAGAGTGAGTTTTCTCAATGTTGATATGCACGCTTCCAAGGAGCGATCACTTAATAACATCCCCCACTTTTTTTACACCTATGGAAAAGAATTATATTATAATATATTTTTCCTTCTTGATAATCAATTTTCCTTAAGTTGGCCAATTTAAGTTTTTCACCGTCAGAAATGTACATTTGAAAGCTAAATTAAACTTCAGTTATGCAGAAGTAAAGTGACTTTTTTATAACCCAAGATGCCACCTAGTTGGAGACCATAACATTTGGAAACCCCTATGGTTGCTATGACAAATACAAAATATATGTTTATATGTCTGCATACATATATTAACCTTGTATTTAGGCTTTGTTTCATCCTATTAGCCCCCCACGTTGTGATTTCTGGCATATGTTATATTTTCTTTTATCTGTCATTCTGTCGATTCCTTTATGTTTGATATCTTTACAAAGAACCCAATTGCAATTCAGGAAGTATCTTCCATTTCAAGCTTTATTTCTCATATCTTTTTTTTTATTTATTTAATGATTTTTTATTATATGTTAGTCACCATACAGTACATCCCCGGTTTCCGATGATATTTCTCATATCTTTTTAATGCTTTGTTAGAATGACAAAATTCTCCAACACTAGTGAGATCCCAAAGCGGGGACTTTTCATTTGTTTCTGCATTCTGCACTACCATGCCCCTAACAGAGAGCCATGACATGTGATGTGTCAACAGTTACTAAATTATGAGTATTCCCAGCCTTTATCTAACTCTGGCGACTGAGGAAGATTCTGGCTTGAATTCCTCAGTCACCTGACAGCTGGATTGGGCTTGGTTCTTTTGGGGTTTGCTATGCAGAACCAGGAAGAAAGCTAGAGGCAGAGAAAAGACCGGGAGAAAACAGGCTAACACTGAGAAAATCTTCAAACAAGGATAAGGCTGGCAGATTTTAGGGACAATTTAGGATGAAAGAAATGTGAAAGCACTTTCAGTGAAGAAAGGAAATGAATGGGAAAGATGAAAATTTTAAAATATTACTGCAGTGTATGTATATCTCTTCATGCTATTTGAAAAATGCAAAGAAAGTATTTGTTATTTTAAGATTACTTCGTGACTGGATATGATCATTTTAACCTTGATACCACTTATACTAGGCACCGTGTGAATACATGGGATGTTTTTTTCATAAGTACATGCTGAGTATGTTCAATTTCATGATGGTTGAAGATCTTCATTGTGTTGGATCACGCAAGAGTGTGAATCTTTACCATGTGAGGATGTGGAAGTAAACTAAGTGCTTAGACTGAATGTAAACTATCCCCAGAATACACTATGGAGACATCTGAGGGTTTTTTCTTAACCCATAAATCTCTGCTTTATCTTTGGAATATTTCTCCTTAAAGTGAACAAGGTGGATCTAATTAAATTTTTTCCCCACAGATGTATACATGTGTCTCAGTCACTTTGCTGCAAAAATGGATACCAAGAAAACCTCAGCAATATAAAACATAGCATTTATTTGTCACTCACCAGAATATTGTTCACTGGGGCTCAGCTGATCGAGGCTGAGGTCAGTTGGACTCAGCTCCCACCTGCAGTTGGGTCCAGGTCTGTTTTACAAAGCTCTCATGGTCTTTGAACCAGCAGCCATTCAAAGAATGTTCTTCCATAGGTGAAAGATAGGAACTCAAGAAAACAGCTAGAAAGAGAAAAGGAAAGAAGAAAGAAAGAAAGAAAAAAAGAAAGAAAGAAAGAAGAAAGAAAGAAAAAAAGAAAGAAAGAAAGAAGAAAGAAAGAAAGAAAGAAAGAAAGAAAGAAAGAAAGAAAGAAAGAAAGAAAGAAAGAAAGAAAGAAAGAAAGAAAGAAAGAAAGAAAGAAAGAAAGAAAGAAAGAAAGGAAGGAAGGAAGGAAGGAAGGAAGAAAGAAAGAAAGAAAGAAAGAAAGAAAGAAAGAAAGAAAGGGAGAAGAACAAGCTCAACTGTGCAAGCACATTTCAAGCCTTCACTTGCATCATGTCCACTAAAATCCCATTGATCAAAGCAATGAGTTAGCCAAGCCCCAAGCCAAAGACTAGGTAAACGCACACTACCCTAGCATGAGGTCATATTACTACTATAGGGGAATGCAGAATTGAGACGGATTTAACTTCTACATATTGCTAAATTATATTTTTATTATACATATATTAACATTGTACATTGTATTATATGTGAATACATTGCTAAAGCCTTTCCTGCTACACTCACACTCACTAATTATCATATTTTCTGATCTTGTGAAAGATAGTCGAAGATTGTATTGGCTAGTTTCATTTGTTTAAACCATTTCCTTTGACTATGTAGACAAAGAAGACTTACTGGTATTAGCAGAATCAGAATGAAATAATGCCTAGGCAACCTACAGACATTGTAGTCACTTGAAAACGTGTATGCCAAAGCGAACAAACTAGAGGCAATCTCCCCGAGCCATCCCCGACACACTCAGATGCCTGCACCACTAACTGTGGACGCTGCCAGGAAGAGTTTCCTGGCCACCCACTTCTGGAATGAAGAGGATGCATTTTGGCACTGGGGAAGAGACCAGTTTAAAAAAAAAAAATCCATAATAGCAAATTTAAACCTGATGATGGAGAGGCTGATAAACCAGGAAAATCACAGCTTGATTTAGAAAGCAGCAGGGAGCTAGTAGGGAGACTTAAAGAGGAAGATTGAATAGCTGGTACAATAGAAAAGAAGATTGCTTTTGCTGAGGACTATTTGGAAACTCCACAGAAACATGACTGTGCCACCAACCAGATGAAGGACTTCAGGAAGAGCCATACTAAGGTGGGAGGAAACTGGAAATCTCCCAGTTAAAAAACACGAAGGAGGATTAAGACAGATATGGCCATTAGAAACAAATGGGCTGCAAGTGTTTTCATTATCAGAAAAGCTCAGCCCTCACCTTAAAGGCATCAAATGTCAGAACCAAACAGGGGTCTCTTTGCCTGGGAACAGATCAGAGGAGAAACACCAGCCTACACCCCACTAGCTCCACCAGCTGCGGTCATCATAGATGTTGTCTCCCTGTTTTGACTGCTACAGAAGAAATGGGATTGTAGTTGTGTGTCTGCCTTAAGCTGTGGAATCTTGGGCTATCATTTATTGACTCTCTGCCTCAGGCATCAGCTATTCATAATTGATTTAAAACTATATAAATAAATTAATATGTCTACTCTCTTCGACTTGAGAGAGAATTTTAAAAATTCTGCAAGAAAGCTTTAAGTTCTTCAGAGAGGTGTCATTCCATTCCAGAGCACAGTAGTTACTATTTTCATCCTGCCTCATCTTAATCAGCCTCATTAGACCAGCATTCCTAATGGATGAAATGTTTTCCCATTGAGTTCTTGGTAGAGCGCCACGTGATCACAAGCTAATCATTGCTGCTAAGTCTCAGTCTTGCTCAGTTTGCTCTCCATAGCATAGCCTGCAGTGATAGCACTGTTGGGGGTAGAGGCCAACTGATACTTTTTTTTAAAGATTTATTAATTTATTTGAGAGAGAGAGAGAGGGTGCACACACATGGGGGGAGGGGCATAGGGAGAGGGAGAGAATCCTCAAGTAGACTCCCCGCTGAGTGCAGAGCCCCATGCAAGGCTCAGTCCCAGGATCCTGAGATCATGACCTGAGCTGCAATCAACTGTTGGGAGCTTAACCCACTAAGCCACCCAGGCACCCCCAACTGATTTTTCTAACCCAGTGATGGCACACCAAAAGAAAAGGGACAATATATTTTTGAATGGATTTCAAATTCTGGAAGAGGTCATTTCTATTTCGATAACAATTTCTAGATGACTGCCCTTATTTCAAAGAGAGGTTCAGTTCTCAGAAGGTTCTCCTTCAGCATAATCATGAGATTTTTTTTTTCTCTCTGCGTCAATGGTAGCACCTGGAAGTGGCATGGAGGATAATTCTGCTCAGCAAAGGTCACACAAGAAAATACGACGTATATATCCAAACTCATTTTTGAGTGATCTAGCTTATACCACGCAAACTCTTCAAATCTTTGATCAAGATAGAAGTCTTGTCAATTACAGTACGTGACAAGGAGGCTCCGGTCTTGCTTTAGAGAGCAAAAGGTTTCCCTTTGAATTGAACTTTTCCCAATGAGAACATTCTAGAAGCACCATCTCAAATCAGAGATTTTCACATATTAAAATTCCTTGAGATCCTGAGTATGCGGTTGCTGAAAAGAGATCCTAAGGAGGATAATGAGTTATCAGATAATATTTCCAATGACATTTAAAACTGTAGCCAAGGTAAGAGTCATTTCACATATGAAATAGACAAAAAATATCTGCTGGAAAGTTTGTTGGCCTAATAAGAAAATAGAAAATCCCAATGATTTGTGACTATTTATGTGTAGTATTAAACAGTAAGAAGACCATTTCTTAACATCTC